>NC_090739.1:79987587-80045087 GCF_036898095.1 Palaemon carinicauda
TCCTGGAGGAGTAACGAGAACTTTGTGTGTGGAGGAAATGCCCCCCTAAATCTTGAAGGAGTCATTGGCAAAAGGGTGATGGGTTGGGATTAAGGCGATAGACAAGATGTCTCTTCGGCTTCTACTCCTGACGCCTGGCGGATAATCTTTCTGGGTTTAGTAAGGACTGGCAGGGATCACTTGCCTTAGTTAGATAGGCACTGCACATCACAAGGAACTGGCTATCCTTTGATGGATGTAGCCAATGAATCCTCTATGTATTTAGTCAGTCATGGAAAGAAAAGAGGACAGAATGGCCACCAGTCCTGGACGTAGCGTGGTAATAAGAATTTCCTAGTTTACAAATACTAAAAAAGAATTGAAAATTGGTAATTAGAATGTTAGAACCATGAACCAGATTGCGAAGTTACAGCAAGTAGATAATGAATTTATGAAATATAGTTTGTATATCTTGGCCCTAAGTGAAACACGTTGTAAGGGGATTGGTAAAGAAACCTTAGACCAGATGGCTTTGGAAGAGAAGGGGTAGGAATGATGATGAAACCAAGAGCAGAAAAGGCATTAACTGAGTTGAAAGCAGTAAATGGTAAATTTTTACTTGCAAAGTTTGAATCACAGTAGCTCAATATAAGTCTTATAGTTTTCTATGCATCAACAAAAGATTCCCCTGAAGAAAGGAAAGATGAATTCTATGAAGTAATACAGAGTGTAATAGATGAGATCCCAGATAGAGATATGAAAGTTGTAATTAGTGACTTTAATGCTAAAGTTGGAAGGAATAATCAAGGTATAGAGAATATGACGGGTACCGAGGTCTTGATGTTGCAAATAAAAATGGAGAACATTTTATAATTTTCTTTTCAACAAACAATGTTGTCATGGGAGATACTATTTTCCATCGGAAGGACATCCACAAATATACATGGACTTCATCATGTGGCAATTACAAAAATCAAATAGATCACATAGCCATAAATAAAGAGAGAAGGAGGACTGAGAAATGTAAGAAGCTGTAGAGGTGCAGATATAGGTAGTGATCACCAGTTACTCATTACCACACTGAAATTAAAACTAAAAGCTCCCAACAGAAATGTAGATAGATGAACACATAGAAATATTTATAATTGAATGTAAGTTTTGAATTGCAGTCTTAGAGACTTTGATAGACGAAGAGCAGACAATTCATGAAGAATGGTGTGATATTAAGAACATATATCAGTCAGTTGGTAGTGAAGTTTTGGGACATGCAATTACAAGGAGAAAGCCATGGATATCAAATGATACGTGGTATACTATAAAAAGGAGACAAAGACAAATTGATTGTTGAAAGTTTCCGAAGAAATTATGAAAATTACAAGGTAGAGCATGCTACGTATTTCAGTATCTATATATAGCGAGGTTAAAAGAAAAACCAGGAATGACTGGGGAGAGTATTTAGACAGGAAAGTATATGAGGCTGACAAAGCTATGAATTCAGGGAGTGGCTATGGTGGAAGAATCGATCATAGAATTAATAAAATCTGTATGGGAGCAAAGACGAAAAGCATATACCCATCAAAAAGAGAGATGGATCTGTTATAACAATAGAGAATAAAGAAAGGCAACGTTGGATGGGACACTTTAGTGATGTCATGAATAGGAGATACAAAGGGAATAATTTGATATACCTGAAGCTGATTTAGACCTTGATGTACCAATGAATTAATTCAATGTGTTTGAAGTCGAAGGTATCATTAAAACCTCAGGAGATGGAAAGTCCCTGGTTACGATGGAATAACTGCTGAGATGATACTGGCTGAAAATGAATTGTCTCCTAGAATACGTACAAGAATATTTTGTAGAATGTGGCATGAAAATTCAAAATCTGATGAATGGGAGTTAGGAGTGTTGGTGAAAATGGCAAACAAAGGAAACCTGACTTACGTCAGTTGTATTTGAAATATATTACATGCTTATTCTAAAGAGATTAGAGAGAAAGATTGATGAAAAGCTGAGATATGAACAAGCAGGATTTAGAAAAAGTAGTTGTACTGACCAAATTTTCACTTTAAGACATGTTGTACAGCAATGCGTAGATTCCTAGAATTTAGAAATCCGCTTTTGATGGCATATTTGAACTATGAAAAAATCTTTGATAGTGAGCACCGGCCAGTTTTGTGGAGCATCCTGTGTTATTGTGGAATTCCTCTTAAATATGTAAATTTGATTAGGTCTGTTCATGAGCATAGCAAATGCAAAGTTAATGTTAGTGGAGTCCCATCAAACAAATTTCCAGTGAACAATGGATTACTCCAAGGGAATGTATTGTCACCTATGTCGTTTATCCTCCTCGTGAATTTTATAATGCATGGAACAGTTGGGGATGGTGGAGAAGGATTGGACTGGATTGGTAATAGGAAATTAGCTGACCTAGAGTATGCTGATGATGATTTGCAATGCTTGCTTACCAGAATACATGAAATATCACATGAATAAATAGAAGAAAGACAGAGATGATGAGGACACAATATGCAATGGAAGATTAAATAACATTGAAAGGAGAAGGGATAATTGAGATAGAATCATTCACGTATGCAGGGACTATGAACTCCAATACAGGGTCATTAGAATTGGAGTTAAGTGGAAGAATGAAAAAAGCAAACCAGGCAATGGCTAGGATATGTAAAATTTGGAAATCAAATCGCCTGAAATTACATAAAAAAATCAAACTATATATCACTTTAGTGAGATCTGTGTTACTGTATGGACATGAGTCGTAGTATGATAATGAAACAATCTCCAACTGATTTACTTGATTTGAGAACAAAGCCCTCAGAAAAATATTGGGAATTGAATAGCAGGGCAGGATTAGAAATGAAACTATAAGAGAGATTACCCGAGTGCCATATGTGGATGAGATCATGGTGAGGGGTAGATGGAGATGGTTTGGACATGCTCTTCGCACTCCCCTAGAGAGGTTAGTTCACCAAACGTCTAACTTGGCTCCACAAGGCACTAGAAGAGTTAGAAGATCCAAGCCTACATGGCTGAAGACTATGATGCGAGAAGTGGGAGATGATGAGTGGCAAAGTATTGAATTCACTGCTCAAGATAGAGACGACTGGCGGAATTTAACTGAGGCCATTTGCATCAATAGGCGTTGGAGAAGATGATGAGGATGATATATATATTATAATATAATATACATATACATTATATATACATATACTGTATATATATATATGTATATATATATATATATATATATGTATATGCGCATATATATATATATATATATATATATATATATATATATAAATATTTTTTATCTCATACTGGGATCGAACCGTAGCCCCTTCAAATGAAAGGCCAAGTCTCTTCCAACATTCCACCAGAGGCTCCAAAGAAGTCGGAACCTAACTGCTAACTGTAATTTAGGATTTACTGGCGAGGCATCAGTCTCTTACCACCGAGTTTTGAACGACTTCGCGACCTGGCCTTGCATTTGAAGGGTCTAGGGTTCGATCCCAGTAAGAGATGAAAATTTATTTCTATTTGAGCACGATATTGTGTTGATTTTCATCTATATATATATATATATATATATATATATATATATATATATATATATATATATATATATATAGATGAAAATCAACACAATATCGTGTTCAAATTGAAATAAATTTCTACCTCGTACTTGGGATCGAACCCTAGCCCCTTCAAATGAAAGGCCAGGTCGCTTCCAACCATGCCACCAGAGGAAGCAAACTGGCCTTTCATTTGAAGGGGCTATGGTTCGATCCCAAGTATGAGGTAGAAATTTAATTCTATTTGAACACGATATTGTGTTGATTTTCATCGATATTTGCTCATTAGGGCTAATTCCAACTAAAAAAACCTATTAATTGTGTCACCTGGCGGGTCGGGAAATTGAGGAAAACTCGCTGGTAAGAGACTGATGTTTCGCTAGGTAAATCCTGAACTGCAGTTAGCAGTTAGGTTCCGACTTCTTTTTGAGCCTCTGGTAGCATGGTTGGAAGCGACTTGGCCTTTCATTTGAAGGGGCTAGGGTTCGATCCCAAGTATGAGGTAGAAATTTATTTATATATATATATATATGTATATATATATATATATATATATATATACATGTATATATATATACTGTATATATATATATGTATATATATATATATATATATATATATATATATATATATATATATATATATATAGTCTGAATAAAGAGGTCCTGCTTTCTCAGTATGTCCATCACGGGATTAAAGGAATACAACGAATGTTTGTGCGGCCTTTTCTGCTCTTTAATCTCTAGGGTGGACATTCTGGTGCCGCTGTTAACCCGCCAACTTAGGCATCTATGACACAAGTGACACTATCACTCAGACTGATAGGTCTTCGGGAGGTGGTATGGCCTACTTTTAAAATCATATTTTAAACCTTTTATTCTTGTTGCCTTTCTTATCGATTTTGCTTTTAGATTGTACTCTTGATAAAACCATATCATGATTTAAATAATATTTAAAATAAAAATATTGATAGAGTAATTATGATGATAGTATTAGTAGTAGCTGGAGAAGTATTAATGAACTATGATGATCAGACCATATTGAGAATCCATATAGCGATATCTTCATGAAGATGTTAGTTCATCTTTCTGAAGAAGTCCAGATTGATTGATTGATTTAAAGTGTTCTGGCATCCTGACATCTAAGGTCATTGCCGCCGATATCATTTATTATTTATTAAAAATAAAAGAATATTAAATTAAAACCATAAAAGTTGAATGTCAATATAGAGGTTAAATAGTTTTCAGAAGACCTGCTTCTAATATAAATCTAAAAAGGCCGCTCGCATGGTAGGACACATTATGTCCAAGAATCTTGGCAAGGATGAACCTGCCATCCTCACCTCGATTCTCAAACAGATATCTATTTGTTAGGTTATTATGATTGGGGCATTTGGTCAACAAATGCCTTACTGTTTAAGGTACTAAACAGTCGTCGCAATACAGTTTGTGTTGGCCCTTCAGCAGAAACTCTTGTGTGATCCGAGTTTGACCAATAAGGAGACGACAAAGAGAAGCCTCCCACTTTCGGGGCATCATGTTATACCTCCAAGGAGATATGACATTTGTTACCTCTCTCATGTTATTGCCATCTAGAGTCTAGACTATCCCAGTGCTGTTGGCAATTATTACAAAACACTTTCTTGATGTTAGGTATGAAATCATTACAGGGAATGGGATACCTTCTTGGTAGCAATTCGGATGTAGCATTCTTCACCAGTATATCTGCCTTCTCATTCCCAGACACACCTGCATATGCTGGAATCCAACAAAATCGAACCATTATACTTCTTCGTCCAATAATGAAAAGCCATTCTAAAATCTTTAAAACTAGAGGGTTACTAGAATTAAAAACTTCTAATGCTTGAAGGATACTCCTTGCATCACTAAAAACGGTAAAATTACTCTCTTTCTCCAACTCTATTTTCTCAATAGCAGTTAGTATGCCATACAGTTCGGCAGTGAATATGGAAGCTGTTAGAGGACGTGCACTGCTACAATTAAAACCATTATTATGTACTCCATATCCAACGCCATCATCAGTTTTGTAGCCATCAGTGTATATACAAGTCGACCCCCTATGTTCTGCAACATGTTCCGTAAAGACACCTGGATTTTAAGCCAGTCATATTCTTCTTAACTCCAATAAAGTATTTACAAAAAGATACCTCTGGTAATTTCCATGGAGGCGTTGATGATACCTTGAATGGAAGCACCTTAATTCTAATTATATCAAGACTGTTTAATTATTGTTTCACCCGAAAGCCATAAGGTTGAGGAGATTTTGGGTGCAACTCAAAGTATATTGAGTGCCTTACGAGGCTTGCAGTCTGAAAGGCTAAAGTATTAGGGAGTCTTTGTAATCTAAACCAATACCGAATAATAGAAGACATTCGGTAAAGGTCTACCCTCTGGAAAATTTTGTTAATTGAGAGCTGTAGTTTTCTCTCAACCATTGCCATTCTAGCTCCAGCAAATGATATGGAGAGTTCATCCACAAATAATGTTGAGAGAACATCCCGGGGAATAACTGACGATATCCCATTAATTGTTAGTGCAAAAAGGGTTAACTCAGCACACTACCCTGAGGAACTCCTTCTTCTTGACATGTACTCTCTGATAGTTTCCCCCACTCTCACTTCAAACACTATGCGAAAGAAATGACTGAATAAATAGTGGTAGCTCTTTTCTTAATCCCAATTCATGAATGGTTTTGAGTATACCATATCTCCATGTAGTATCATATGCCTTTTCAAGGTCAAGAAAGACTGTCACATGTGTTGGCGTGGTACTGTTATAAACACACATTATGGTTCCAATCAAATGTCTCTTCAATGTGTTATGTATTTTAGACTTTGTAGGTTACTTCTTTTGAATAGGTCTAAGTAAGTTAACTTTAAAACAGTTTATTAACATCTCCATCACAGGAGTATAGATGGTTTGGTCGGATGACCATTCCGTATGACAGGTTGATCAGAACTAAATAAAATATCAATGTTGATGATAACGTATAGTTAGTTATCTCAGCATTTAATGACAAATTGTAAACACAACATTAATACAGGAAGGCACCTGCATCCGGTCAGACACAACTCTTCTCACGGTTTGTTTTGTGTTTACTCTTCATGGAAAATGTTACATAGCAAATGGTTAGCTTGGGCTTGACTTTCGCATCCTGCTTATGACTGACTTGACGTTCTCACACTCCTCCTAACTTCTACATTGACCTCTTGGGTCATGGATTTAATCATTAATAATTAATTTGTTTAAAACCTTCCTATTCGCTCTTTCCACTAGCCCATTCGACTGTGGGTGATAGATCATGGTATTGATTTTCTTTATGCTAAGGAATTCATACAATGAGGTAAGGAAATGATTATTAAATTCTCCACCCGAGTCTGAGATTATCATGTGTGGAATTCCATGTTTACAAATGTAACACTTGTAAAACTTCCTAGCGCATTCAATCGCAGTTTTAGTTTTAGGCGCTATCAGTTCTGTATATCGAGTCAAAGCATCTACAATTACTAAGAGGTGCTTATTTCCTCTGTCTGACTCGTAAAATCCTGTTAATAAATCTAAATGTATCCTTTCAAAGGGTTGATTGGGCACGGGATAAGCCCCGACCTTGTGCTGAACATGAGTTACGCCTATTACATTTAATTCATTATTTCCTATACCCGAGAGCCTTACTCCGGACTTCTCTATAGGGAAGTTCGAAAACAACAAATGATGTGTCCTCAAATCCATGATATTACGTGGACTACCAGAGTCAAAAAATAATGTAAAGGATCGGTGTTCTAAATTTACAGCATATAATGTTGGTCGTAACTCATTTTTGCTTATTATTGTGTGAATTTGTTGCAAATCTACGGGAGCAGGCACTGATTTATTTGATTCGGTCGTGTGTTTCATAGGAAAATCTATTGCCACACAATGATCTGATAAAACATTAAATGGATTATTTAACACTACTGATGTTGATTTGAATGACCCAACATCACTCTCTTCCCCACTGGAGTTAATTATGTGGTATTTGCTTTGCTCTGCACATTCTGAAAATTAGTCTGACCTTGCGAGTTCTGGCTAGACGGCCCAGGATCAGAGTTATTTGAAGAACTGTTTGTTTGTTTTTGATTCTGAACTGCATTGACGTTTGGCTGTTTCTTCTTATTGAACTGAGGATTTTTCTTTTTATTTCCATATGGAACTGACTGTGGAATTGACTGTGTATTTCTAGGATTCTGTTGTGTCTTACGCGAGTAGCACTGACTATATGAATAAGTTGAACTATTATGTAACGAACAGAGTCTCGTTCTGCAGTCTGCAATCAAGTGACCTTGACGTTTGCAATTATAACACGTCATTCCTGCAACTTGACTATTATTAAATACGTTTACTTGTTGTGGCTTTGTTTCATTTTTTGCAAAAACTTGTGTAAACAAGGGATCAAGATCAGTACACTTAGACATGTGTTTCTTTATCTGTTTATATACGTCCAATTCTGTACTTGCTGGCGTTAACTTTTTATCAAAACACCACACTAAAGCTTCTGGCAACATAAGTGTCATGCAAGTTAAATACATTAATCGTAAGAAATCTTTCACGGAGATGTTATCTCTAGTAACCCAAGTGGAATTACCTAAAATATCTTGATACTCGTTTAGCCTATCGGCAATGAGAGCGGCTCTCTCTATAACATTAAGCCGAGTCATAGTGGCTTGATTAAGTGTATTTCTTAATGTTAAAACTACATCTAAGGCTTCCTCACCGTCATAGACCGCACGTAGCCTAACTTTGAAATCGTCCCATGTAACTGCCTCTTGAAATGAGACTCCCCTCAAGTACGCACTCGCATCTCCTTTAGAAAAGTCTATAAAACTTTTAGCTTCTTGTAATTGTACAAATGGGTCTATAATTTGTTTAGCATTTAAATGGGCGTCGACAGAAGAAATCCAGGACTCGACATTCTGAGGTAAGAACCCATTAACTCGACCTTGAAAAGGAAGGATAGCTGATCGCGCATCTACTAACGTAACAATGGGAACGGGGATGGGGTTACTACTTCGGGGGTGGGGTTACTTGGACTCACAGGAGGCGTCATGTTTACTTTACTTTTTTTTTCTATCTCTACGACTCCTTGCAATCCTATCAAAATATCTATATGAATACAGACGTCCACTGCGTAAACGCATATGCACTATTCAATAAAGATCATAACATAATCCCCCAATACAATGATACTAATATAAAGATATTTTCCGAGAAGTTCTCAAAGAAAACAGAATTAGCACAGAGAAAAAAAATAGACGAGAATTCGAAGTTGAAATACAGTTTCCTTTAATGAAAGAAAAAATGAAGATTAGCAAACAACTCACCCCAGCAATAATGGACGATCGACTCGTGATAATAACACTTCACTGTCTAAAAGTGAAATGAATAAAGAAATGTACTTAGCTTGCGTTTATATGGGCGAAGGGCGATGTCGTCATTTCCTCCCTCTCTCACTGGTTTGCGAGAGTTTAGCCGTTTGGGTGAATGTTTTCGGTCCGATTTCCTGTTGTAATGTTGAACGTAGTGTTTCCTGGATATGATTCTTGAATGTTTAATAAACGTTGAATGTCAGTCCTTCGTTTTCTTAAAATGTTGATTCTCTTGTTATTAAAGTTGATTTAGTTTAAACGCTGCCACCAATTGTTAGTGTGGTACTGTTATAAACACACATTATGGTTCCAATCAAATGTCTCTTCAATATGTTATGTATTTTAGACTTTGTAGGTTACTTCTTCTGAATAAGTCTAAGTAAGTTAACTTTAAAATAGTTTATTAACATCTCCATCACAGGAGTATAGATGGTTTGGTCGGATGACCATTCCATATGACAGGTTGATCAGAACTAACTAAAATATTAATGTTGATGATAACGTATAGTTAGTTATCTCAGCATTTAATGACAAATTATAAACTCAACATTAATACAGGAAGGCACCTGCATCTGGTCAGACACAACTCTTCTCACGGTTTGTTTTGTGTTTACTCTTCATGGAAAATGTTACATTGCAAATGGTTAGCTTGGTCTTGACTTTCGCATCCTGCTTATGACTGACTTGGCGTTCTCACACTCCTCCTAACTTCTACATTGACCTCTTGGGTCATGGATTTAATCATGTAATTTTACACACATTACACATGGTGCTGTTAGGAAGCAAAGGCTTCACAAATAGAGGACTCAAGTCGTATTAATACATCGGTTTTTAAGTGCATTTTTCTGAATCCACACTGAATAGGAGATAAAATACCCTTCTTTTCAAGGTACCACACCAGTCTTGCATTGACCATCTTCTCCATGACTTTACATAAACAAAATGTCAATGCTATAGGTCGATAGTTTGCTGCTACAAACTTGTCCTTACCGGGTTTTAAAAAGGCTAAAATAATGGCTAGTTCCCAAACACTTGGATAACTATGATCATGCCATATGCTATTAATAATGCTTAAAATAAATAACTTTGTATTAAAATGTACATGTTTAATCATTGCATATGGACTTCCATCGGGTCCAGGGGCTGTATCGTTACAATTAGCAAGTGCGGAATCAAATTCTCTTTCAGTAAAACGAGAATTATACGACGCTTCCCTTCCTGTTGCAAAATTTTAAATTTTCTTTTCTTCAATGCTCCTATACTGGTGACCAGGAGCTGCTACACACTTGCATGATACATTTGAAAAATTATCACCCAGGGCATTGCTTCAGCCAGGGCATTGCTAACATCATTTGCGTCCGTCACATACTGGTGGGTTTGGGGGTAAATTTGCCGGCAATCTTTTTTATTTTCCTCCATACAGCAGATGGTGGTGTTCTTCTGTTAATGGAGGAAACAAAAGATACCCAAGATTGACGCCTAGCCTCTTTCATTGCACGACGGAACTGTGCTCTACATTTCATATATATATTATCTAGTTCTCCTCTGTACGATGCCTACGCAATCGAGTCAAAGATTTTCTTGTGGCTCTGTGCAAGGCAGTTAGTTCTGAGGACCACCAGGGGACTGGTCGTCGTTTGAATAACCCAGTGATTTTTGGAATTGAATTAACTCCTGCTGTATGTAAAGTTCCATTCAGTAAGTCTATGGCATCATCTACACTTTCAAATTGTTCTGCACTCCCTTCAATGAAGAAGTCCAGAGCAAAGCAAAAAATACTTTTATTTGTTCTTGAATGTTTTGTAGAGTAACCTATATTTTAGTTATCGTTTACATATATACACGCACTGCTAAAGCAATTCCATTTTTATCATTATGTTTGCCTTTTCTTCGTTTGCAGATGTTTCTGTTGATATCTGAGTTTTTAAATGAACAGGATTTTTCTGTGCACTTTGCTTTGAAGTAGAATCCTCTCGCTTTAGATAGATACTAATCCAATTAAACAATTCCAATCTGGATTAGGAACGAAATATAAATTATGTTTGATTAAAATGCACATAATTATAGGATATCACAGTGAGCTAGATGTGTTTAAAACCCCTTTGATCTTTTACTTTTATCCACATATAGTATGTCTAAATAGAGTCAATCTTTTAAAATATCTTTCAGACAGGGAATCAAGGTTATTAACTTTTGCTGGAATGTGTTGGATACCAATATCTAATATTCCATTGGAGAAAGAAAATGTTTCAGATTTGTTTGCGCTCTCAAAGGATATTGATCCTCTCTTTTTCTGCTTTTATTTGCTTATTTTTAACTGTTGAAAGCGAAATGAAATGGACTCATTTGATGTATTGACGCTCTTTGATGAATTTAAGGAATATATGTCTGGGGGTTTTGCAATCTTTCTCTTTCATGTAATACATAGACTTT
The DNA here is from genome assembly GCF_036898095.1 of Palaemon carinicauda. NCBI lineage: Eukaryota > Metazoa > Arthropoda > Malacostraca > Decapoda > Palaemonidae > Palaemon > Palaemon carinicauda. Next base: position 79,999,012 of record NC_090739.1, read on the forward strand.
CATCTGCATCAAGTCTCACGCTGAATTTGTTGGCAGTGTTATTAGTTTGTTTGGTGTTTAATCAATTAATTCACAAGAAAAAAATAATGAAAATGTATCAAATTGATGTTTGTAAATTTACTCTGCTACTCAAATGAATACATCCGATAACCATTGCAATTAAATATCACTTAAATTTATCGTATATTATTTCACGACTCATAATTATATGGACTGCAAGTTGTGGTGTAGAATAGAGATTACATAAGTTTTGAACATGCTATTAGCAGTAATGTTTGCTGGCTAAACCTCCATATACAAAAGTACAATTTTTTCCTATTAATTTCGAATTGATGCGTCCGTACTCTTAATACATCCGCACTATATCCGCAGTTTCCGTACTGCCTGCGCAATTTCTTCTTGGTAAAATAGACAAAATCCCGGATTTATTCCGTACTGCCGTGGCCATATTCTCTACGCAGACATCCGGTTATGGCATAAGTGTGATCGGGGCTATTAGTGCTGACAGTTTTTCATTTCGTTAAAAAGGTGTCATTCACATTCACAAGAGAGAACTTAAATACTCCAAGTGACCGTATAAACATATTGCATAGCTTTAGCATTATAGTAGTCTTGCATATAATGAATGTGTAAAATTTCTATTTTATTATTTGTAGTACTTTTTTGATATTTTTTCTCTAGCATTATCATCCATCTCATCAAATATATTCATGAAAATTTATATAAGATGCTTCCAAAAGAAAGTCTTCATCGTTGTGATGAAAAGGAGAATGAATGCGTTTTCGAGACATCATCCTCTTTGTTCTTAGCAACAAAAAAGTAACAGTTTCCATTGGCATTCCTCCTTGTCTTTAGTTATGAACAGGTTAGAAAAAAACAAGACAAAAGATCAAAGAGGTAAACAACTCTAAGACTTATAGCACTTATGAAAAAAAATCTCATCTAGAGCTAGTATTTCTCTTTGAACTTTATTATTGGTACCGAGTATTCCGAACGTACAAACGTTACAGAAATCTTTTTTGTCCGTTTTATCTTTTACTGGTATCTAAATTTCATCCTATCCTAGTTCTTTCTAGTAAATAGGTAAATCGAAAAAAATGTAAACTTAAGCGTGCATCTTTAAGGATTAATGTTATCAGCGTTGATTACAAAATCATGTTGTTTTAATTCACAAGATGATTTACCTGCCCATCCTGTACTCTTCACTGGGCTTGGTAATTATTATATATTTTTAGTGAATAGTAACACCTGTCCAAAACACTATTGTTTTGTGGTGGTAAATTCCAATTTGTAAGTACAGTGTACTCTGTACTGTAAATTGAAAAATGCAGATTTTTGCAACAAAAAGACTTTGTTTTGAACTACACCGTAAATGATTGCAAATGGCAGAACGACCGGTGTATATATTCTTTTTTTTTTCATGAATTGTTTCCGTAATTACAACTCAGCTGTTCGGGGTCCAAACAAGTTGAAAAAAAAAATACGGGTATTCCCAGACATTGCAGATTAATTAGTCTACATGTAAAACGACCCCGAAAGAGATAATAGGTCAAATAACATCAAATATAAAACTGTTATTGTATTATTTGTAATATACTTATAAATGTTTATTTCATAGTTCCTAAGAAGAAAAGGTATTTGTGAAAAAATGGTAAACAACATAACATCATATCAGTTTTAGCAGTTTTCAGCTGATGATCAGAATGTTCCAGGTTTAGAAAAATGGTTATGCGTTCAGAATATTTGACTAAATTTGTCACCACGAAAATTAATACTATCAGCAGCTTTTGCAATGATTTTACAAATCAGAAGACAATTAATTATCGACTTATTTCAGAGAAGATTGTTAATGTGGTGTCTACTTCATGTTTATTTTATTGTGCTTACAATTGTAAAAAAAAAAAAAAAAAAAAAAAAAAAAAAAAAAAAAAAACGAGTAATAGTAATAATGGAAGCTGATGGAAATTATATTAAGATTTACAAAGGATTTGTGCTGGGAGAGTTATCGTAGAGGCTAGAATTTGCGCCTATGGGATGAATAATAATCTAAATGTAAACAACAATAATAAAATAAAAGAATAATGAAGCTTTTGAAATCTATTTGTTGGTGAGTTCAGTGTTTTTTCTTTTTTAAAGAAAGATATGTATTGCATTCTATTCGTTTGACGGTAAGACTGAAAATATCATGAAGTAATACCATTTCTAAGTAATTAGCGGACAGGCTGTCATGTCGGTCATTCAATAGTAATGGATAGTTCTTTACTTCTCTTATTTCATGTTCGAAGGTAATATCTGCTAAAAAGGTATGTCATCATTCTTTAGAATAATCGGTCTTGTTTTATAAAAAAAAAAAAAAAAATAATAGATATACATTTATTACGAATTTTAATGATTTCCAGCTGTAGTTCCCATGAACGATACAATAGAATTATCTATAAGATCTAAAAGCTTATCACCATATGAAAATTAAGATTTTGACACCATTCCATCTATAATACCAAATCTAGACCAAAATGAGTCTGGTATCCGTTGAAAAAAAATCCATATTATGTCCAATGAAGATTTTATGGCTTAAGGGTGTGGTTGCAGTGAAAAAAGTTACGCTTTCTGGCTAGCAAAAACTGTGCTGCGTTGCAGGAAAAGACAGTCTGAAAGGAAAGTTATCTATCGTTACATTGAGGTCAATGAATGTATAGTCTTACTATTTCTGAGAAGAAGAAAAAAATTGGAACTTTCATTCTTTCAGCCATAATCATTTACATTACGCTAGTCATCTTATGGCCACGGTAAGATTTTTTTTTTTCCTAATGCAGTATCTGGAATCGATGAAAATCAGAATATGATCTGAAGTCGTCAGAATTTTGATATTTTGTAACCATGGGGATTACAATGGATTCAACAGAAAGGAGTAAGAAGTTTTTGTTTTTGTCTTTCAACTTTTGGGAACTTGGAAAGTATTCGGAAAGGAAAGGAAAAAAGGAATAGCATTATTTTGGGAGAAAATGTTTACTGATGAAACTAAATTTGATTCTAATAAGAAGTGACGAGACACACGCATCCTTGCACTAGAGAAGGCTTTTAGGGATCTTGTTGTTTAACCTGCCATTATGGGGAAGGCAAGACCCTGTTTTCAAAATGTACTTCAGTTAGAATACTGAGCTATAATTTTCTTTAGAAAGAAAACAGAAAGAGATTTTGCGAGACTGACAATAATGTAAATTCTTTTCTATAGGGGGTGATGGAGATTATGATGAAAAACATGGAACTAGCCAATGAAAGTACCTATATGTCTCCCATGCTAATTTCATAAAATCCAGCAAGAGTTAATTTCTCATCGAAAGGGAAAGAGATAATATTCATATCAGTACAGCATATTTATATCCTCTGGTATTGTTATATTTTCCCTGATTTGACTTCATTATTTTAACATGTTGTATGGGATTCATTATATTTTAATAACATCAACGGATTCCTGTTTTGATCCAATTTCCTTCAGATGGTCTTCGTTTTGTTAAGATATGGTTTTATGTATGAAAATCCCTCAAGATTTATGGTTTCATATCACATGAGAACTCGGATTATTTTCAGCTTAACCACCTGCTATACATAGGGTAAGGGGGAATCGAACGTTTAACGTAAACTACATTAATCTCATGAAGGTCTTCGTTTGTAGAGTGTATATCGAGTTAAAGATTCCTTTGGTGTTTTGTATTACTTTTACAAAAAATCTTGAGATCTCTGATTTTGTCGATCTGCCTCCTTTTCTGACTAAATTTTATCTGTTTGGAGGCTAATCATTTGCCACGAAATATCTATGGCGATTTATTGGATCGGGTTTATGTACTTGTCATTTTACACTCTTCGTTCATCAGAAGCAATAATTAGAAATTGAATTCCTCATAATCAGATTATGTAAAGGTGCATACACAATATTATTTCATCTTCGTACTCTGTTCCGATTATTGTTCTTCTCGGACGGCCTGTATAGGCTACATTAGGAAGAGATTTCTGATGAACGAAATTTTCACGTATGAAAGCGATCAGACACGCTGTATTTACTAAACAATTCCTCTTTAATCAAGGGGTCTACTACTGCACTGTAATTGTCCAGTGAGTTGATGTGAGTAGAAGAGACTCTTTAGCTATAGTAAGCAGCTTTTCTAGTAGGACACTAAAAAATCAGACCATTGTTCTCTAGTCTTGGATTGTGCCATAGCCTCTGTACCATGGTCTTCCACTATATTGAGTTAGAGTTCTCTTGTTTGAGGGTACATTTGTGCTTACCATTCTATCTTATTTCTCTTCCTCTAGTTTTTTTATGTTTTCGTATTTTATATATGAAAGATCTATTTTAATGTTACTGCTCATCACTGGGCTATATATTTTTTTCTTATTGAGGCCCTTGTGCTTATAGCATCCTGCTTTTCCAACTAGGGTTGTAGTTTAGCTAATAATAATAATAATAATAATGATAATAATAATAATAATAATAATGATAATGATAATAATAATAATAATAATAATAATAATAATAATAATAATAATAATAATAATAATAATAATAATAATAATAACAATAATAGCTGCATGCCATGCCAAAATAATTCCTCGAGCAGTGTAATTACTTGAGTTTCAGCATCTTTTATTGTCTCTGGGCTCAGTTGGTTGTGCCCTAGCCTTTCCCATGAGAGTTATAATTGTTCCTGATATGAGGTAGAAATATATTATTATTATTATTATTATTATTATTATTATTATAACTTTGTAATATATCATTGTTATTACACTGAAATATCACCAATAATATATTGAATTACATAGTATAATCAAAGTGATAAAACAGGAATGTTATCATCTTTAAAAAAGAAAAGAAAAACGTAATATCCTGATGGGTATTTGATTAATATTTGTCTTAGTCCATTGTAATAATTTTCAATATTATTTTTATTAATATTATTAGTACTAACATTATCATTATCATCATCATCATCCTCATCATCATCAGTAGTAGTGGTGTTACTATTATTGTTATAAATTATATTAAAAGAACTTCATGTTATTATTAGCGCTGATGTTATTAAATTAGTTTGTCACCATTATTTATTACACTGTTATTTATGAATTTAGATACTAAACTGTTAATTGACTATGCTTACTTAATTGAAATGGCATTAGAAGGGTAAAGAGGTGGATCGTAACGCAAATCGGGAACATGAATTGGATTCAAGACCAATTTTCTCAGATTTGGACTGAGCCATACACTCAGCACCATGTCCTTGTCCTTTCTAAGGTCGAAATTCCTTTGTAGAAGGGTTTAATTTCGCCCACTTGGCCCCGCTTGTTGTTTGTTTTTAGGTTTTCTTTATTTATTAGCTAATTTTTTTATTAATTTACTCATTCTTATACAATGTATTTGTTATATTTTATATGAATAAAATTTATTGTTAAGTTCTTTTACTTGCTTCTTATTTTTTCCTAATCGATTTCTATCCTGAGCGTGATATTTTACAGCAGCTTGCGTTTGTTTTCATAATTATGCTCTTTAACATTTTTTAAAATGTTTATGAACTATTATAAATAATACGGCAACCAAAGTGTCATTGAATGTTATCACTAAAAACATCCATAAACATTATTGAGACAAACAACGATGATTCTTGAATTACTGCAAACCTTGAGGTCGAGAGATAATAATCACTATTCAGTGACTCCTCGGTTGTTGTATTATTTAGAGAGAGAGAGAGAGAGAGAGAGAGAGAGAGAGAGAGAGAGAGAGAGAGAGAGAGGGAGAGTGAGTCTGAAATCGTATAGAGATTGCTAGATGTGACTATAGTTGTTAGCGTCAATCACTATATGCATGAAAGTATGTATGGTATCCGTGCCTCATTTTTCATTCTTTATTCTTTAGTTCTACTTAAAACTTAGAATATCAGTGATTTGCATTTCAATGCATAAGTTTTTGTTTTTGAATACTGGGTGTAATTGTCTTTTCAAATTCTGTATGTTAGAATATCTCATGATGAATATTGTTTTAAAGATAAGAAATTTTCGATGATATGATAATAAATTGACATTTTTAATATTTAGTTAGATGTGGTTGTGACTGCGTATTTAATACATTTTTTTCTTTATTTTTCCAGGTTGGTTCTAAGTAATCTCAAGTAAAGTTGACGTACTTTGCAATACATAACAGCAGAATCTTCAGGTATGAGCTGATAATAATAATGATATTAATTATTATTATTATTATTATTATTATTATTACTATTATTATTGTGTGGTATTGTACTCCTTATTTTAAATAAATCACCATAAATGTCAGCCAAATAATGGGGTTATTTTAGTATAAACCTATATGAACTGCGCAACCTTATCTGACCTTCACAAGCAATGGTCGTAGGCTTTGAATTAAAGGTTAATGTGGCTTTAGGCGTTATAACCTTACGATAATTGATGCAGTTTCAATAATCAACATCCAGTGATGCTCGTTATGGAAGAGGAAGCACTTTGTTAATTTCACACGTAAATTTGCAGGGGGGAGAGAGAGAGAGAGAGAGAGAGAGAGAGAGAGAGAGAGAGAGAGAGAGAGAGAGAGAGAGAGAGAATGGGGACCTCTTTTGTAGTCCCAAAGATGCATTAAGATTATGATTTTCAAAACTTTTAGATTTTTTTTCGGAAGATGGCGTTCGAATAAAGTGACGTGTTTTGAGGTCAGTAACTTTTTATAATAGTAAGATATTGTTCCTATATTTTTTTTCACATGTTTTGTTATGAAAAGACCCTCTTTTTAAAAACGCGAGCAGTGCTTTTTAATTCTAAAATTGGGTTCCTATTCTTAAGAATAACAAAGGAACAACAAACGCAAGGATTCCCATTGTGTACTGATTGTTAATTCGAAATGAGGCAAGGAACATTTAATGTGTTTTGAAGGAAAATGTAATAATATTTGATTGTGGGAAAGTTGTTAGGCTTCTAGACAATAATTGATTTCATTATAAAACGAATACAGCCAAAATAGAATTAAATGCTCTTAATATGCAATTTCTCTAGGAGGCAAACTCATACAGTGCACTGAACCTAGGTTACTTATTTTGCAATGAGGTCGTAATGCAGGCAATTTGTTAATGCTTTCAAATCTTTCATTCAAAATAACATAGCATTTTCATTTGAAAATTTACTTCTTATGTGCTTTTGGCAAGAAATTAGCTTTGCTTGACAGCTGTAGCAGGTTGACCAGGGCACCAGCCACCCGTTGAGATACTACCGTTAGAGAGTTATGTGATCCTTTGACTGGCCAGACGTACTGCATTGGATCCTTTTCTTCACCGAATAGTCTGGCCTATTCTTTACAGATTATCCTCTGTCCTCATTCACCTGACAACATTGATATTACCAAACAATTCTTCTTCACCCAAGGGGTTAACTACTGCACTGTAATTGTCCAGTGGCTACTTTCCTCTTGGTAAGGGTAGAAGAGACTTTAACTATGGTAAGCAACTCTTCTAGGAGAAGGGCACTCCAAAATCAAACCATTGTTCTCTAGTCTTGGGTAGTGCCATAGCCTCTGTACCATGGTCTTCCACTGTCTTGGGTTAGAGTTCTCTTGCTTGAGGGTACACTCGGGCACACTATTCTATCTCGTTTCCCTTCCTCCTGTTTTGTTAAAGTTTTCATAGTTTATATAGGAAATATTTATTTGAATGTCATTGTTTTTAAGATATATTTTCCCTTGTTTCCTTTCCTCTCTGGGCTATATTTCCTGTTGGGGCCTCTGGGCTTATAGCATCTTGCTTTTCCAACTAGGGTTGTAGCTTAGCAAGTAATAAAAATAATAATAATAATAATAATAATAATAATAATATGTAGTCACTTTATGATATATGTTTTTTCTCTCGATAGACTTCAATATAAGTATAGCATGTAGCTGGTATCTGTCTTTGAAATTATGAGAGTAAGGAATGGAGAGGTCTGTTTCCCCTCTCTTTGCACCAGCATACACCAGTGTTTTTAAATTTCCATTAAGGGAGCTTGGGATATTCAAAATATTGTATGGTATTGTATTTGAGTGACAGGTAGAAAAAGGTCACTTATATATATCTTTACTCCTTTAAGGGAGCAATAATTTTTTTTTACCACATTCTTAAATGTCAGTTTTGTGCTTTTAATCTCTCGCCTCAGGTTGTAACTAGGTCTTTGTGCTAGATTACTGTTGCATTTTATTAAACAAACAGATTTTTTTCTTTTTTAATCATGAAGTATGCTTTACTGTTATTAAAATCCTGAGGCAATTTACACCCTTCAAAGCTGCAATGATAGCAAAGTATGTATATTGTCCAATTATGCGTGTAGTATCTGAAATAATCACCAGACTTTTGTTTTTCATTTTTCACATTTAGATAAAGTGGGTGAGAGAATATTCAATTTATATAAAGAAATTAATGATACAATTAAATGATTTTGTATGGTCGTTTATTGTGCACAACAAAGGGTAGAATTATAAACAGATTTTGTTTCCAAATTTAAGACTCCTTTTTTTATAGTTGTATCAGACCTGGGTATCAAGGCGTCCGTTGCTTTATCCTTCACAGGAAAGTAAAGATGGATGATTTGTGTATATTCCACACACTGAAATTAAAATTGCTATATATATACACATTATACATTTTTTTTCTAAGCGAAGGCATGAGTAACTGGAATTATTGAATGCTTATATCATTATTTGAAATCTGGACTATGTAATTATAAGTCAAGAATTCCTTCTCAGTTTTACGTAACGCTTCATCTGGCATAATATCATTATAGAGCGTAGTTTATTCATGGAATTGTTTTATATATATTCATTATTTTTACTTTCCCTTATTATGAGAAAAGCCAACACAAACAATAATTTGATTCACTCGCATTCATGAATTTACCAAACGCAGAACCGAGAGGTCTGACATAATCGGGATTTTATCTAAATACTGAAGAATTATCTTGCCCTTGCATAAATGCAAATAAAAATAGTAGAATAATTATTTCAATGCATTTTAGGATATTAAGACCGGTTTAAGCGTAAATCATAAGTTCACCTTTAATTTTTCATGTTTTTATCGGCAAAAGGTTTAGTCTTTTCCGGCAATGTGTTTTACATGCAAAGGAATACAATTTATTTTCTGTCGACTATCAAATGATTATCTTTTAATCCCCTTCATTAAAAATATTGTGAGGTTTAACTCTAATCATCCCGTGGCGTTTCGCATCTTTGTTTGTTTCCCATTCTCTATTTTTCAGCGAATTATCTACTCGGTGAAATACTGCTTGCAAGTTCATTAGAATCCCAGCTTATCTTGTTAATCCTTTCTCTGTCTCGTAGGAATTATAATGAGTTCATTTCCCTCGGTTTCCCTTCAGCATTCCATTTTATTTTTGAATGATCTTTACCTCGCATGAGTCTGATTCCTCCATTTCCAGGAATTATTGGGAAGTGCGATCTTCTTTTGTATGCTTCAAATAATTATTCGGTTCTTCTGCATTGGTCATTATATATTCCTGGTTGCCATTCCGATTCAATGAATCTCATTAGCGTTATTCATGAGAGAAGCCGACTGTTAAAATAGAGCTATTATTACCAGTTCAAATCACCCAAGATCTTCCTCGTTATCGGCACGTCGATATCGGCACAAAGCTGAAAACTGTGAAATAATTCATGGAAAGTAAATCTCCAAAACAGTTAATTGTGCAGGATTAACCCCATATGTTATCACTATACACACACACACACACACACACACACACACACATATATATATATATATATATATATATATATATACATATATATATATATATATATATATATATCAACAACAACAGATGCAGCCAATTCTAGTCCACTCCAGGAAAAAGGCCTTATACATGTCATAATGTGTGTGTATGTATGTATGTATGTATGTATGTATGTATGTTTGTATGTGTACATTTCTCAACCAACCAGTAACCCAAGTAATGCATTTAATTAGCATTTTGTTACTAACCTACCAAAGTTGAAAAAGCAGGAGGCCTTAATAGTGAAAACAACCTAGTGCGGAAAGGAAATAGAGAAATCTTTAATAAGATTATGAAAATTAGTAGAAAAAATTATAAAGTATATTGAGATCAGTAATAACGTTAAAGTAAAGTTCATGTGAAAATGTTCAAGAGAAAAGCATCTACAGCTACTTTGAAATTCTTAAGTTCCATCGATTTACCCCTAGATTAGGAACATCATTCCAAAATATTGCCACAGCTGGAATAAAATGGCAAGAATACTGAGTAGTATTGAGCATTATGATGAAGACAATTACCTGAAACCTAGTATTATGTACAGGATGGTACAATCTAGATTCTAGAAAGATAGAAGGCAAAGAATCGTCAGAATTATGGAAAAGCTTATGCATAGCGCACAAAGAACTCATTGTTTTATAGAAATATATCTCTAACTTATATCGCCATTAAAGTAATACGCATATCATGATAGGAAATATATGTGTATAGATTTACTGTATCAATTCAGTTACGAGGTTTTTTGTCCTGGTTCGAAGAGTTCTTATCTGTCATGTTGTTACAAAGAGTAGGTATAACCAGATTATAACTGCGACAGATGTTAGTTTGAAGTTTCTATCACTTAAGAAAGAACTCGCTAGATTTGTTAAGAGTGTTATTTAGCTATTTCCACTGTCAGTGTCCACTGAACAGTCTTTTGAAGAAAATTAACCTTTATTACCAGTCTATTTCTAACGCTTTATTTAGAATTATAGATAGTTTTCAGTTATCGTCACTCTAAGATTTTAAAATATGTTTAGACTGGCGGTTAATACCAGTGAGTGATGTAGTCATTGCTGGTGTTTCGTTTAATGATTAGTGTTCTAGATTGCGTTGGTATTGTGTATAAAGGTCTAAAATATTGCAAGTTAAACACAAAGGCTGATAACTGAAACCTCTCTATCATACATTTGTTATACATGGAGGATTGTAATAACAAAAAATATCCATATATTGTATATATCCTAATTCAAAATAGATGAACCCTACATTCGCTAAAATATCCTCTTAAACACATGGCGTGGTATATTTATACACAGAAGCAGTCTTAACATTAACATTCTTTATAGTATTCATATCAATGGAGTCTCAAAAATCATAAATATGACTTATACATTAAATGAATTTCCCTATATATTCATTTTCTCCACTAACATTCCTCCCCGTGGACAACTAATATCTCTCAAGTACCACAATTATTCAGATTACCCAATATATTTCACATGTTCTGGATTCAATGTCCCGAATGTCACCTATTCTTTATCGCTACGGTGTTTGGAGCTAATTTTTAGGAGTCTGCTTAGCATTTTGATGACAACGAATTTCAATGAAGGTTCAAGTCTCATTTGGATTCCCAAATACAGGGATTTGACGGTGGTGTTTAAGCTTACTTGATTTCTTCGATTAATTTTATTGTCTCTGGTATTGCTTTTATTTTATTAACACCCTCAGAGGTTGTCTGCCTGAGTGGGCCCTGTTACGCTATGGTAATTAGTACCTAGAAGTAATAGTGGGTCCCGCACGCCTTCGGCTGTTGTTTTCTGTCTCACAGTACTTTTAAACCGTTCCTTTTGATCTAGTATCACTTATTTGAATTTACTCTGTTTGAATGTAACATTTTATTGAAGAGTAAACCGTTAGGGGAGTCTTGTAAGGGTTTAGAAATGTGTCATGTCGGTCTTGTAACACTAATTCTTAACACTAATGACAATGGTATTACCATTCCCATCAAAATTCAGGGAAAGTCAAGTCACAAGGAAAGTTTACTGTCATTTGATGTTAAGTAATTAGCTTAAAAAGATCAGAGGGTGAAGAGCTACTCTGAAGAGAAATGCTGTTTAATGAGACAAAAGAAAAGGAATTTCTGTATTATACTTTATCATGGCATTACCTGTTGCTCAAGCATCAAAATCAGAATAATTTGTAATAACACATAATTACGAAAAAATATATACAAATCTTTACCATTCTTATCTTGAATAACGCAATATCAATTAGAATTTTTAGTAAAGATTTGCAATTTATTACTAGAAGTAGGGAAAGCACACGATGAAAACATTTCCAGATTCCAAAGCCCCTTTAGAATAACACCTTTATGCGCACGCTGACTTGAATAGAAAATCGGAGAGATAAAGTAAAAGAGAAAGAGAGATGGAGGAATGGAAAACTTCTCTTCCCTCTGATTTCAATGGGACGTTGATCATGAAAGAGTTCTGAAGGGCAGATTCAAATGTGATGAATATTTCAATATAGAGCAAAATACGAAACTCACGTGTTCCTCTTTGTGACGGTATTTTTAATTTTAACAATGCTACATGAACAAATGAAGCATATTTCCTCGGAATTATTGGAATAGATATCAAATGATGTAATGGAAAAGTAAATGAAAACTGAAAGCGTAGTCGATGGAATGTATTGTGCAATTACCCTTTGAAGAGGAGTTTATAAAAGATTTTTGTGAATAAAGGGAGAAAACAAAGATATTTGTATTCTCTATGACTTTTTGCTGTGTGAATTATGATGGCTTGGCTTTTTTAGAATATTTACTTCTAAATTGGCATATTATTCAGGGGTTTCTTGCAAGTTGAATAAGCTCAGAGAAACATAGTGTATCTGGCACAGGGACGCAACAATTATTCTCTTATTGAAGAAAGTGCAAGGAAACAAAAACAGCCCCTTTCCATATATATGTTAAGAAAGACAATCGGTATGCTTACACAAAAACGTAACAATTGCAAACAAGTTACGTTCTAATTATCCTTACTGAGTATCTTCTAGAATTCTTCAAGCATCCAGATTGTACAGAAACCTTTCCTGTCTCCTAATTATATTCTGTTTGTTATCTGCATCACAAATTAACTCTGCTACTTGCGACAATGTTCAGCAATTACAAATATCGTGGATGTACTTTAACACACCTGCACGTACCTATAGAAATTAGGGTTACATTCCAGGACACCAAAATTTATGAAACGCATTGAGTGGAAATCCCCACTGTGCTTCTCTACCTGGTATTTTAGGAGACGCTGGTGGGAAACCGTTAGAGGCATGAGACCAACACCCTCACTCAGAAACATTATCCCCAACCCTCTGAATAGTGAAACCTTATTTAACAATCACACTCATTTATCCATCCTTCTATCTATCTATCTATCTATCTATCTATCTATCTATATATATATATATATATATATATATATATATATATATATATATGCAGATATATGCAGAAAGAGAGAGTCTTAAATTGATAAAATTATATATGCTCACTGTCCCAAAAATCATCCTATAGAAATTATAGGAGTATGAATATTGCATTAAGTAAAGAGTCAGTCTTTGCAATAACGGTGGTATTCCCTGATCCTTTTATCTTGAATGATGTTGCCTAATTCAGCCTTGATTCGCAAATCCTATTTGTCTGAACAAACGGGAGGTAATGATCTTGTAACTCTAAATTACCCTTGAAATGACATCTTAATTCATTACCCTTTCCAACTCAAATGGGATAGTGTCCGTTCAGATGTTGAATGGAAAACCCGAAGTATACCATACTCGATGTGGTAATTACGATGAATGTATATATATATATATATATATATATATATATATATATATATATATATGTGTGTGTGTGTGTGTGTGTGTGTATATATATATATATATATATATATATATATATATGTGTATATATATATACATATATATATATATATATATATGTGTGTGTGTATGTATGTATATATATAAATATATATATATATATATATATATATATATATATATATATGTATATATATATGTATATATATATGTATATATATATATATATATATATATATATATATATATATATATATATATATATATATATATATATATATATATATATAACATGAGGATGTGCGTGTGAAGTCTATTTTCATAAAACATCTCTGTTTCATTTTTTTTACTCTGCCGAAAACTGTTTTAGCTATTAACGTCTGCTTTCATTAGAGTTTTACTGAATAAGCAATGAAAATACTTTTTAATATGAGCTTCATATTCACTCTACATACACTTACTATTTAGTTTCTAGTAGCTCTGCTTTGATTATATAACCTTCGGCAGAGCAAGCATATTTCATATTCTAAAATATCACAGTATTTTGATTGCACAATACGTGCAACGTATGTTCATATCAGTGGAGGCATGCATTTACAAATTCGTATACCCTTATTTTAGTTTGTCTTAAGCCCTTTAATTTTCTAAATATTCTTTTAACAATCAATAAAATACAATTCATTGCAGTGTCTGTACTTTTCATTCAGCTATATTACTTAGATATCAGACAGTTTCTATCACATGTCCTTGGCGAATTAAATTTGGCAAGTATTAATAAAATCAACAATTTGATTATTTAGGATAAAAGACATTGATCTTTAGTGGTAAATCATGAACATTGGAAATCCATGAAATATTGGTGGCCTTCGGTTTTCCATAAAAGCAAATGGTAATTTCATCACATGAGCGAGAATGAGACTTCTATAAAAGATAAATATATTATTTTGTTCACTTACAAGAATTTAGATATCTGCAAATGGGCCAACATTTTCTTGAAATAATGATAGTCCATTTTATTTGATAATTGAATTGCAATAGATAATACAGATTAATTGTTTTTTCTAGCCATGAAATTAGAAAATATGTTAGAAAGTATGATTTAGCTGACAATTAGGAGTCTTCTTAATGTGCCCTTTAGTTCTCATAGAGTTCTAAAAAAAAAAAAAACTTGACTTAGGTGAAGGGTTTGCTCCTGAAAAGCTGCTTTAAAATGTCGTATGCTTAATTTTGAGGTGAATGCTTTATGGAATCTTGTTCATACAACATCTGTGATTGAACGAATAATAAATAAACAACAAAGGACACTTTCACTCATAAAGAGACTCTTTAGCTATGGTAAGCAACTCTTCTAGGTGAAGGACACTCCAAAATCAAAACCATTGTTCTCTAGTCTTGGGTAGTGCCATAGCCTCTGTACCATGGTCTTCCACTGTCTTGGGTTAGAGTTTTCTTGCTTGAGGGTACACTCAAGCACACAATTCTATCTTATTTCTCTCCCTCTTGTTTTGTTGAAGTGTTTATATTTTATATAGGAGATATTTATTTTAATGTTACTTTTCTTAAAATATTTTATTTTCCTTTTTTCCTTTCCTCACTGGGCTATTTTCCCTGTTGGAACCCTTGGGCTTATAGTATCTTGCTTTTCCAACTAGGGTTTTAGCTTAGCAGGTAATAATAATAATAATAATAATAATAATAATAATAATAATATGTTTATAACAAAACGGTTAGAGAGATAGTTTGTGCCATTATCTTAAACTCAATAAAGCTCAAAGGAGAACCAGAAACGGTACTTTAAAGTTTATCGTGCAGTTTTCATTATTTTCAGTGTAGCTTTAGCAAATAAGGAAACAGAAATAAGTGTGCCATAAAAAAGAAAATCTTTGAATATATATAGTAGGTCTGCTTTCAGGTGAGGAAAAGAAGTACAAACATATTATCAACACCAAACCTATTGACTACATTTCATTTCAGTATGACTGATGAATCATTTTTTTTAATGTCTTTGTACCTTTCCCCCTCTTGCGGCAATTATCCATTTATCCATGACTTTATCAATGTAGAAAGCCAATCATTACGACCACACATCGGAACCTACCAAATATAATGGTTCTACTCAGAGTGTTGCTGTATAATGGAATTCCGTCTTCAATTAATATTCAGATTACACTTGACACACCCACACCATTGACATGATTTAATAACCAATCCCAGCTACTACGGAGATCGTCACTTAGTAGAGAGGAAAGCTGTCGCGACAGCCATGGTGGCCCTGCTATTTCCCCTGCGGAATATTCAAGTTGAAAGAATTCTGATTGTTACTTCTAAGGTCTATAGAATACATTCGATAGACCTTGGTTTCTTCTGTGCGGCGATGAAGTTGAGACAGGAACAGCGCTATCGAAATTTCACTTGTTTTTCTATTGATTCGTATATCATTAAGCAATTGTTTATAGAACTATGTAAACAATGCGCTTTGATATCTACAAAACAACTGAAATTAAATCCAGGAAAGTGTTGTAATTGCGAAATGTGAATTTGTTTTCATTTAATTCTGACTTAAAATATTCATAATAAATGTGTTATTTTCAAATCTAAATGCATATGTGGATATTCTCATAGTTATGTGCATGGTGTCATGGCTGTGTGCGAACGCTCCCCTAAAATTTTATTTTTTATAGAAAAATTCTTTGAAAAAGTAGAGTTGACATTCGCCTCATGTGAGCTAACAGGCGTAAAGTGATTCGATTTTAGAGAAAATTCGATATCACGGTTCCGGTGCAGACAATTTCCAGTGTTCTACGGACTTTTTTTCATATTTCCTCGTTGTGTTAACCCAAGTTTCATTTCCTTTCCAAAAGATATTTTTGGGGCAATCAACCCTCGCTGTTCTTCGGAATTAGATCAGCTTTTTTCATAGTAAAAACTCTCTCTCTCTCTCTCTCTCTCTCTCTCTCTCTCTCTCTCTCTCTCTCTCTCTCTCTCTCTCTCTCTCTCTCATTCTAAGATTAATTTTGTGAACCTTTGATATGGATGCTATTTTAAAAACTGTAATATCTTATTTACTGGTATATATATTTCTTGGGCCGGAGTTCGATTCCCCGGGCGACCAAAAGCTATTATCTTTGAGTTGATTCCCTCTTGGGTGTCTGATCCCAAGGTAGAGAGAATCCAGGTATCAGGAGACGTATAATATAAGGCTTATATGAATATGAAAAACACGTCTGTATGTGCAAAATCATCATATATATATAAATATATACATA
Organism: Palaemon carinicauda; assembly: GCF_036898095.1. NCBI lineage: Eukaryota > Metazoa > Arthropoda > Malacostraca > Decapoda > Palaemonidae > Palaemon > Palaemon carinicauda. Next base: position 80,015,940 of record NC_090739.1, read on the forward strand.
AATATATATATATATATATATATATATGTATATATATATATATATATATATATATATATATATGTATATGTGTGTATATATACATATATATAATATATATATGTATATATACACACACATCAAGGATCGAAAGGGGAGAGTGACGTCAAGGGAAGAGTGGTGTATAAAAACAAGATAGAAAAAGCCTTTTGAGAAGCTATCAAATGAAGAAAATCCCAGAATGATATAAAAAAGGGAAACCCCAAAGTAAGAAAAGTCTTAGATATCTCCAGAGAAGAAGTAAGAATTGCATTTGACAAATGAAAAATAGGGAAGCTGTTAGGCCTGACGGCATACCAGTTGAGGTATGGAAATGTCTGGGAAGAGAGGTTGTTGATATGCTCTGCGACCTTTTTAAACAGATCTACCATCAATAAAAAATACCGGGCAGTTGGAGAAAAGAGAAAGGGGGATGTACAGGACTGCTCAAACTATAGAGGGATAAAATTAATATTTCATACTATGAGGAACTATGAATGAATTATAGAAGGAAGAATAAGAAATGAAACAACAGGAAGTGGAGAACAATTTGGATTTATGCCAGTAGATGCAGTTTTGCCTTAAGGCAGGCAATGGAAACATATACAGAAAGACAGAGGGTACTATATCTGGTTTTTATTGATTTGGAGATGGTGCATAATCGGGTACCTAAGCAAGAAGTGTCGAGATACATGAGAGAAAAAGGTGTTACCGAAAGTATGTAAAAGTAGTGCAGGATATGTATTCAGAGGTTACTATCCAAGTAAAGAGCACTATGGGAGCAACAGGGAAGATTAGTGTGACAGTTGGTTTACGTCAAGGTACTACTCTCAGTCCTTACATCTTTGATCTTGTGATGGATGTTATTACAGCAGGTGTCAGAGAGGAAGTCTCCTGGTGTATTATTTTTGCTTCTGATGTTGTTTTGGTAGACCTGACTAAAGAAGGGATGGAAAGGAAACTAGAGATGTGGAGACAAGCTCTTGAAGATCGGGGTTTAAGGATTAGTAGGACCAAGACACAATATCTGTGGATGGAAGGAGAAGGAAAACAGGGTGCTGTTAAAAGGGGTTTTGATAACATCAAGCGGGTTAACCTCTTATACAAAAACATTCTCTGTTGCTGTCCCCATGATCCCATCATAGAATTTTACAGACTCCTTATCCACTCCCATTGCCGTTATTCTTACCCCATAGTTTCAACTATATTCTCCCTATCTAAATGACTTCTCATTATTATAAACAAAGCCACATTGAACTCCTTCCTCTTATCTTATTTCTATTTTTATTTCTGGTTCAACAAAGTAATGATCAGATATACCTCCAGCCATTGCTTTCTTCAGAATTTCATCCCAGAATTTGCTTTTGTATCTACTTAGTGCTAGCACATCATCTAGCAAACTATTCCTTGCTTTTTGTCTCTTTCACAAGTATATTTGAAGATATTTTCCTTTGTTAACCGGTTATTTACAATAACCAAGCCTCTTTTCGAGCACATATCCAGGAAATTCTATCCAGTCTCCCTTTTTCCAGTAATCCTATACCTACTACAACTGTATTTATTCGTGTGGTGCCTGTCTTACATGTTTTACAAATCCAAATAGGCATAGGTTCAGACTCACAATCAGCCTTACCGTACAGTCCTTGTAACACATTTGTACTCTTTCACTCATCTCAAGGATCTTCCTTTCTGTACAATCTCTACTTCTTTCCTAGTTATACACTTTTAATTTACCCCATAAATGATCACTTGTCCTTTCCGTTCATATTCATCATGCCCATTCAATTTGTTCAAAAGTACCAAAACATCCAGTTTTCTCTCTTTAGACAAATCATATGTCATACATTTCCTCTTGTCTGTACCACATCGTTACATAATATTAAAACTCCCAATTCTTAGTCTCTTTTTCTGATTTTGAGCATCAACAATTCTGGGTGTTGGTATGCAGAATCCCATAAGCCGGTCAATTGGTTATTTTCATATGAAACTGAGTGGCAAGGAGGCTATTTTTTTCTTTTTATGCATCCCCCACGATTAAAAATCTGGATTTTCGTTGGCTTCAGAAGAGACTCGATTGTTATTCATAACTTTATACCTGTATAAATAATCTAATCTATCTAAAAAAAAAAAAAATCATGTAAGATTAATAATGGATGTTCCAGGAAATTCTTGGAAATTTTGAACATGGGTAGAATTTATGTCTTTTTGAATGATTAAGTACTACAACAATTCCATAAATGTTCTCCATAGTGTTTTACATAATATCCAAGGTTTATTTTGGTTTACACATGCTGGTATCCACCTGGGCAATCCATGATGGTGGGACTATCCTTTAACAATGATGCCGAAGGTTTCATAAAAGTTCTCCAGGTTTTTTTAATAGAAATCCAAGATTTTTTGTGCTTTTTTGCCATGGCAAGATAAATCCAAGGTTGGCTATGGTTACACTAAGGGTCACATATCCAAGGTTTCTTATGGTTTTCATTCCTTGAAAATTGATCAGAGTAATTCAGGATGGTAGGACCTATGCTATAACAAGGAGGGCCAAAGTTTCAAAAGGGTTCTTCTCGGTGGTTTGTTTAATGGTATTCTTGGGCAGTTGGGTCAGACGTCGTAGAGAGACAGTAATGCCTTATAATTGGGTCTGAGAAACAGCTTAGAGCTAATGATCTATTCATTGAGTTGGTCTTGTTGAAAGTAAAAAAACAAACAAAAAAAAAACGAGTGGATGATTTATGTAGAGCACTGAGTCTAATAAAAACACTGTAGAACCTTCATAAGAAAGGAGATATTAATGAATGTCGCATTTCATCATACAAAGTACAATATTAAACTTACTATATCTTCCATTCTCACCTAAGTGGGTAACTACTGTAACTCTACAGGGGATATTTGCTCATGTTATGGGTAGAATAGACTTCAGCCATGGCTAACATCTCTTTTAAATGGACACAGCAGACACACCAATATTCTCTAGTCCTAGATAATCCCGTATTCCCTGTACCTTAGCCTTCCACTGTTTTGAATTAGTGTTCTCAGCTGAGGGTATTCAAGCATATTTTTGTCAATTTACTCTACCTCATATTTTAATGTTGTGTTGGGTAGGCTTTACAGAAAAGCCAAGAAGTCCTTGGTTTATCAGCAGTTTGCCTTTTTCTTATATTTTTCCTTATATTCATCGTCTGGTTTCATTTATGAAAATGTCGTTATAGTACATCCTATTCCTAAAAAAAAAAATGGAAAAACAGTATATATGACATAGAAAATTGCCTCTCTCAAGTCCTATCATAAATGTGTATGTCGTATGATATATGTCATAAAAGTTTATAGTATGCCTAGAAAATCCAGACTTAGCTAATGGCATTTTTAATGTCTTTTCACCATTAGAGCTATGATACAGGAAGGGGGTAGAAAAGTCTCTTGTGTGTTTATATGAGGATTTTATTGCTCACTACTGAGATTGGTTGAATTCTCTTTCTCTTAATGATTGTCATAACCTGAGAGCTTTTGATGGTTTTGAATCATTAAGTGCATTCGATGGTTCTAAAGCAGGTTGTGAGAGAACACGAATGAGTCAATTTCGTAGACCTAGTAATGATAGAACTAGAAATATGAATTACTCGTATGAAAGTCGTTCATGATTATTATCAGGAAAATTTAAACAACCTTGTACAGATTTTCTTTTTCCTATCATTTAGAAAAGAATATGTATGATCAAACGACTCCTACTCCTTTATTGCTTCATCTCTCGCTTTCTCAAGTGCTGCATGTTTGTGATCCGCTTTGTCCATTTGTATCTTTTCATCCTTCATCTCACACCCATTTCAATGCTTTTAACTTTCTAATCTAATTTATCTTTGCAATATTCAGAATCAGAAAGCCGTGCCTTGCAGACGAAAGCTTTAGTATTAATTTGCCAAAAGTTCAGCTGAACCTCATGGTTCAGAATCTGTTTTCAAACTATATGAGTATATTTAATTTTCTCTTTTGTGGACTTGTATTGCGTTAGATTTACACCTTTCCTTATTATAAATTTTGTATTTCGTTAATAATTGAATTTTTCAATCATCATCTTGTTCTCTCACATGTAGAATAAATTCATTGTTTGTCCTTTTCATTGTGTTTTATGTTTATTTAATTCAATAATCTTTCCATCGTTTGATAAATACTTGCTAATTTGATTTAATTCTATATATACAGTCAACCTTCCATCATCGTGGATTTCGTCACCGTGGTTATGATATTCCACATGTAATATTTCTAGATAAAATTTTGATTCTCCACAGATCCTTGTGGTTAGGACTGTAGCGCGTAGACCAACATCTTCAAACCACCCATGCTTCTTTTCACTCAGCCTTCACTCCATTTCTTTCCCAACGCAAAGGCACTTCTCTGGCAGAGTCTGTCTGACTTTCCCAGCATCCTTCATTGCAAATGTTACATATTTGATATGTAAAGATTTGTCATATACCTTGTACTTAAGATTGTGTACACATACAATTTATGTTCAATACTATTGCCCCTTAGAGATCACGTCATGAGTCATGAGATTTCACTGCTTAGAATTTTGTAAACAAGATGTGTTGTACGTTAACTGTACAGTCATTCTTTATGTTATTTTTGCAATTAATTGTTTTAGATTATTAAAACTATCGTTGAAAAAGAAATACTAACGATCCATTTTACAATAAGGTATATGAAATACATTACTGTACATAGTTAGAGATTACATATTATGTGCCGATTTGGTAGGGTTGTGAGGCGACCTCACAAAGACAGCCATCACTTACGAGTGATGTGTCGTCTTACCCTAGCTATACTGTAACGATAGTACTTTACATATATATATATATATATATATATATATATATATATATATATATATATATATATATATATGTATATATTACAGTAATATACATTAAAGTATCAGTGACTTGCTAGTTTGGGACAAAAGTGTTTTGTCATTACTTATATGAAGGGTTGAGTGGCGATGACTTTGTGTTGAGTCTTCTTACCTTGTACTTAAACTGTCAGTAATGTACAATAACCATTGAAAAGTAACATAAACAGTAATAAACTGATAGAAACCACATGAAAATAACGTAGTACAGTGCAGTGAGTTACTCAGGATCTTAGTTGAAAATGCATAGGCAGTGGCTATTTGTTTTGCGGGGTATGGGGTGTTAGTTGATTCACCCTAGAGCAACAATTTATTGTGATTTTTCGCTCATTATGAGTATCTTTGTTATCTGTTACCTCACCCCCCCCTATATGTTCATATATATATATATATATATATATATATATATATATATATATACATATCCCTTTTTGAGTGGGGAAACCATAACATGGTGAAAGGATTTATGGAATGTCATGATCAACAAAGCTGTACTAGTCAAGGCCACCCATGCTAGATTGGTTTGCTGTGAGTGATAAGACCAAAGTCTCCCACCATCACCAATCTGCAATACCCAGCGTGGTGAAGAAATAGCCAAACCCCAGGCATGAATAAGGACACGTCTGGGCCATTGTCCTACAGTGGACGAGAAACATGTGCATTTGTTGTTGTATCTAAATAAACTGTGGGACTTTTGCAGTAATTCATTGTGCTACATCTGGAACTTCCACTCTTTGACCACGATTTCAGTACCTCCTCAAGGTTTATATAATCCATTCAAACATGGAAATGTCCTGACTAAACAAAGATGTCAATCGTTCAAATTCAGTGTTTTGTAATATCCTTGTGAGGGAAAACATGGGAAGCTGCAGATCATTTATTACATCCTCATTTAGTTCATGTGACTGTTAGATGAACTATACATAAATACTTCATTCTTGTCTCATCTATTTCAAATAATGGGGTAAAAATATTATCAATTACGAATTTTTGTCATCCTCTAAAATACGATGCAGTTGGTTATGAAATTAATTTAATTCAGATTAATGTCTCAGCTTTAGCATCAAGGGAAAAACTGCATCATTGTAATTTTTACTCTTATATATTGAGATATTGATTCGGAAATAATATCGCAAATATTAGCATTTATATTCGTTTTTATATGTACTCATTTCCGGTTTTATTCATTAGAATCTCAGTATATTTGATAAAATGAAAGCATAATTTTGTTCTCAGATATATTAAACCTTACTATTGTGGAAGTCTATACTATATATTTTCATATGTTCTTAGTAGCTTTTCCAGCGTATATAATTGGTAGGAAATAATTTCAACCAGTATAAATGTTTGTACAGAATATTAAGATTAACCGTGCTAGAACACGTATTCATTCACATATAAAAAGGGAAATTGATTTAAAATTAATTTTATTATGACTTGTTTGATGAGCCGACAAACCTTAATAATATAAAATGTAGATTCCGCAATAGCTTGGAAAGACGAGAAAGGGTGACTGCGAAGAACGTCGAAGAAATGATTTATATTTCCGGAGCTTCTTCACCTCATTTTGCAATCATCCCGAATCCCCGCTTCTCCCTCACTGCTCCCCTTGGCCTTCTGCCGTAAATTTTCATCTTGTCAGACACATGAGGGATAAGACGTGACACCCTCTGCCTGTGCTTCGTTGGATGTGAGTCGTGGCTGCATAGCTTAAAGCAGATGTCCACTGACGACCCGAGATGGAGTAGGTGGGTGAGGTGATTGTAGAGCGTGGGTGATGGGGGGTATTACGAAAGCGTGAGTGAGGATTGCGTTGTAGACAAGCCTTTGTTATCCTCTACACACGTTAAAGGCAAACATTGTCCCGAGACCTTTCCTCTACCCCTTTCCCTTTTCCTTGTCTTTGTCTGTAGCCTTATGATTCTTGCATGTAAAATTCCATTAGGGAATATCATTTGATTTAGAACTTGTATGAAATCACATGATTCATACAAAATTTGGTTAATAAGATGAGAATCTCTGTTCTGTAGTTCTGGTAACTGTTCCTCAAATCAGTGATGTTTACCATTCATTGTTTGATTAAAAACAATGTCACCATTCCCATATAAACAAATCTCATTTTCTCAACCGCGCATAAATTTGTTTGGATCTTTGCTGGGCTGATATCGCTTTGAGCGAATCTTAAACAAATCCGACATGAGCACCTGGAGCAATATATTCAATACAAGTGTATTGTACGTGATACGTATCGACTTGTAATAAAGAGATTATAACTAAGATATGACGAAAATCCGTTTGAGAAACAGAAATCTTACGGATGGCTGAAACAAAGGAGGGTCTTTTCAGATATTCTTCAGAAGAGGAAAAAATTATATTATAATATCACTCCCCGTAATAAGTTTTTCAATACAATGCACAGAAGGGTAAACGAGGATGTTTTCCATAATGCTTGCATCTTCATGACCGATTTATTGACCTAATATCGTATGCTCCCGGATAACTGCTTCAAGTCATTGAATACCATTAGCAAATGGAAAGTCTGGCAGGGTGAATTTAGCCGGAGTTCTGAGAACATATTTGCATTTGAAGATTTGAAAATTAAATTGGGAAAGAGATAAACTGCAGTCTCGGACAGTTTTATTTTAATCAAATTGAAAAAAAGGGTCCTTCATTTGGGTAGCCATTCGGTTTCCTTCAAGTTGGTTTCGAAATAAGAAGTAGGATTTTTATCAAATCAATAGGATGAATAGTAATCTCTCACAATACATTTATTGCAAGAACGGCAATGCTTTATGTGCACCATTTTAGATTGTTCGTTCATGTTTCAGACAGCTTTTAAGAGAAGATCAATAATTATTCGCATAGACAATTTCTTCGAAAATTTCCCAGGGAAGAGTAGGTAACTCGTGTAAAACAATCTCTTTGACATAGAATATTGTCTCTTCAGTCATCATTCAAGAAAGAGCAATAACATCATAATTAATGGAATCCAAGTAGGATCAATCGCACCTGTTGAAATTTTATTCTATATTCATGTTATTTAGACTATCTTGCAAGTATAGCGTTAAGGAATCTTAATGGAAAAGGCTTCGACCTACTTTTGAGAAGGGCAAGGAACACAGTCATGCATGGTTGAATACCAGTTATATATATATATATATATATATATATATATATATATATATATATATATATGTGTGTGTGTGTGTGTGTGTGTGTGTGTGTGTGTGTGTGTAATGAGGAAACATTTAATGTCTGTCCCAATTACATATAATCATTAACAATCTGTAGAAGTTCGTCCATAAACTTCATTTGTTATCTTTGAATTTTCATTGAACATTATCTTAGAATATGAGTAAAAATAAAATAATCAGAAGGATGAACATGGAATGGAGAGCTTTTGGTAAACAAAATCAGATTATGAAATGTAAAATACCACTTTCTCAAAAAAGAAAAGTATTTGATATGATGGTTCTAATATATTAGATTATGTATCAGCAACCTGAAGCTTTACTAAGCCTTAGAGCATAATCTTCTTACAACTCAAAGAGCTATGAAAAGAATAATGATTGGAAAAACACTAAGAGACAAAAAAGTCATCATGGATACAAGAGAAAACTAAAGTAGCGGATATTATAACAACGTGTAAGAAAAAGTACATGTACGAATAATGAGAATGACAGTGATAGGTGTACAAGAAGAATAATAGAAGGGCCCCCTACAGATTGCAAACAGAACAGGAGAATCTACGAGCTAAGAAAATTTGCGGGTATAGACTGGGATAGAAAGACCATAAATTGACGCAAGTGGAAAGACATGTCTGAAGCCTTTGTCTGTAGTGACTCAGCACCGGCTGATGATGTGTGTATATCTTTATATATACATGTATATATATATATATATATATATATATATATATATATATATATTGTATGTAATATGTATACTTAATTACTTATACATATATATACATAGAATATATTTGAAATATCCCACAACAAACAACTATAACAAATACCATCGTGTCTAATTCACTGGAGGACAAAGGCCTTAGACACGTCCTTATTCATGTCTGGGGTTCGGCCAGATTTCATCACCAAGCTGGCCACTGCCGATTGGTGAAAGTGACGGTGGGAGACTTTAGACGGTGGGAGACTCTAGACTGATTACTGGCAGCAAAAACACATAGTATGGGTTGCTCTGAGTAGTACAGCTGATCATTAAGGTATCCCCACTCATATATATATATATATATATATATATATATATATATATATATATATATATATATATATATATATCATATACATATTCTGTGTATATTTATGTGTATATGTATGCACATACAATATATATATAGGAAATATATTGATATATATACACATATATCTCATAGATATATATTGTGTATATATATTTGTATATGTCCTAATTCATGTTGTATATATGTGTGTGTTATTCGTCAAGGTAAATGAACTCAATATTCATGAGTATTCCACAAAAACCCATGTCTCAGCATGTTTTGCAATGGTTTCATTTTGATAACGAAGGGAGTTTTTAGTTGCCGGTGGGAGCTCGAGTTGACAAGTCCCTCACCTGAGAGGGTAGTTGTGTATAGTGTACTTACGAACGAACCTTTTGTAATAAATGAAGAAAACCCATATTCCGACGTCTCATTATCCGTCTACACGGGTCATATTGGTGTCAGGTGTAAAAAATACGTCTGTTTGTGTATGCTGTGAGTGAAGTTGTTCTTTGAGCCGGTGAAATAAAATTTCAAGATGCAGAGATACACGAAGACTAAGATAACAGACACTGCTGCTTCAGGAGATGAGAATGAAGGAGCAGTGGGATATAGCGTTCCCGATGAAGAATATAGACAGGAAATTAGAACGCAAGAATTGGAAAATAATTTAGAACAGTTGGATGAGTTAATTAACAGATTGGTGGTGGAAGGAGAACAGGAGCTTCACGCAAGCACAGCATATCCGACGTACATAAACGAAGTTCAAACGCACACAAGTGAAAGTACACATGCACAGCCGAGTGAAGATACGCAAATCGTAGTTCGAAAGTTGCCAGAACTCCAGGCAAGTGTTAGGCCTTTCGATGATCAACGGCCTAACAAAGGATTTCAATCGTTTGAAGTGTTTTTGAGAGACTTTGAAATAGCCACATATGGGTGGTCGGAAAGAGAAAAAGCGATTCAAGTAATTAGATTGCTGAAAGATGCTCCGGCAATGGAGGTAACGTGTTGGCTGCAGGACAGTTTAAGAAGTTATACTGAAATAAAATGACATCTAATTGAGAAGTATGCCTTGCCTGATGTGAGAAAGGGAGACCTGAAAGAAAATTACAAACCCAAAATACGGGAAGGTGAATCTGTTCTTAATTTTGCAACTCACATTTTTCGGGATTGCGATTCGTTTGTTACCCGGAGTGCCAATCTCCGAGAAGGTGATGAAAAGGCAATTGCCCATAAACATATTCGTATATTGGTAAACCTGTATTTATGTGGTTATTTGTTCGATGACAATCGCTCGTTAGCAGACGTAGTGAGTGCGATACAAAACATTTTATACAGTTTGCCAGAAGAAAAAAGGACAGGGAATAACAGGGCCGATTCCGAAAAGTTGGCAGCCATGAGAGGCAGTCGACCCCCGAAGAGAGGTAAGGGGGAATGCAGTCAGCAGATTTGCAGAGTTTTCAGATGTTGGCACTGGGGGGGAGAGGGGCGCCGACGATTGGAGTGCCCCACCTAAAGATCCCCCCGCTGTTACGCTTGTCAGGCCTACGGTCATCTATCTCAAGAGTGCCCCAGCAAAAAACACCCAGGGCGGGCGGGCTGTGGCACACGCACACCTCCCTCCGCCCAACGTCCGAGGAAAAGGAAACAGAGGAAGGGGGAGACGAGGGCGTTCAATGACCCCCCGCATGACATCACAAGCAGTAGCCGAGGAAGCAGTGACGACAGACATGACAGAACAGGCACTGGGACCCCATCGGTACCCCCGACCTCACCCCCGCAGCACTAGGGAGAGGACCAGGGGGCAGCGACATTGCAGCTGAGGTCATTGGCCCGTGCCCCATATCTCGTAATGGCCATCTGGGAATGTTAGCAGTTAGGATCGACCTGCAAGATAAATCCATCAGAGCGCTGATTGACACGGGAGCCAGTGTTTCATTGATTGAAAAATAATTCTCCTCAAATCCACTACAGCCAGCGGCATCCATTGTTCTTGACACGCCAGGAGGAAATAAGCTACACATAAACCATACAACAATCGTCAAATTCAAGGTGGGGTCTGTGAAGTTTACACATGATTTTTTTTGTCTTGCCCACCTTTGGAATTCCAGGAATCGAGGCTATCTTAGGAATAGATTTTATCTCTTAATCAAATTTGCATTTTTGTGGGAAAAGATACAATAACAGTAAAAGCAGGAGGGTACATTTTGCCAATAGAAAATCATGAGACAGTAAGTGCGTGTGTTAGCTCGGAGAGACATTTAAGTAGGGTAACAGCTGTACCTGAGAAAGGAGAAGTGTTGTCTCCCCAGACCCTTACGAGCATATCTGTGACCACGTGTCGCCCTCTTGCGGAAGGAACTAAGGTAGTTGTTAAACTCCATGACAATTGGGCCCATATGATATTAGAGGGTTTGACAGAAATTAAAGAGAACAGAGCTGATATAATGATAGTTAATTTGTCAAATAAAAGAGTTGTTTTAAGAAGTGATTCTGTGTGTGAATTACAGTTATGTGAAATTGCTTATAATGGGATGATGGGAACCACAACTCCAGCCCGCACAGACTAACACACTCAGAATTTGATTATGCAAGGGCGAAAATTATGTCTGTCAGAATATCAGCCTGTAGTTAGTGACATTGTCAATAATTATTCCGATGTAATTGCAATTGGAGATGAGCCACCCGGGAGGATTGATCGATTTCCCTTTAGCATTGAAACTGGGCAGGCGGAGGCGATCAGGTCAAGGCGTTATAAGGTACCCATTCATTTCGAGGGAGAGATAGAAAGGGAAATTAATAAATTAAGGGAACAAGGGATAATTGAGGAGAGCAAATCCCCCTGGGCTTCTTCAATTGTAGCTGTTAGGAAAAAGGATGGCTCGGTAAGATTGTGTGTTGATTATAGGAAGTTATATGCAGTCACTAAGGATAATGCATTTCCAATGCCTTCGATCGAAGAATTCCTTGTGAAAGTACGGGATAGCAAATATTTTACAACTGTTGATTTAAAATCTGGATACTATCAAATACCCATTCAGGAAGACAGTAAATGTAAAACAGCATTTATAGCTAACGATCAATTATTTCAATTTAATTTTCTTCCTTTCGGTGTTAAAAATGCTCCAAGTCATTTTTCTAGAGTAATGATGGCAGTTTTGTCGCCTTAATTAGCCATAATGTTCTTGTTCATTTAGATGATATCATAATTACAGGGAAAACGGCTGAAGAACATAATAATAATATTCGTAAAGTTTTAGAAGCATTGCGACGTAATGGTATGAAAATAAATTTGTCAAAGTGCAAATTTTTCTGTAAACAGGTCAGATTTTTAGGTCACATAATAACCCCAGAAGGTATCCAAGCCTGCCCCAGTAAAGTAGCGGCTATAAGAGATTTCCCCAGGCCACGTAACTCTAAGGAAGTAGCTGGGTTCCTAGGACTCGCGGGTTATTACCGTAAATTAATAAGAGGTTTTGGAGAGATAGCGAGACCCTTAGATGCTTTAAAGAAACAAATATTAATAAATTGGGAGGGGAAGAAGAAAGGGCCTTTAACCATTTGAAAGCTGCCTTAACTGGCAATGAATTACTCGCATATCCTAGATTTGATCGCCCGTTTTTAGTGACAACAGATGCCAGTAGTGTAGCCATTGGTTCCATAGTTTCTCAACGAGATGATAAAGGCAGAGAGCGACCCATTTGTTTTGCTTCCCGGGTGTTAAAAGGGTCAAAAAAGAATTTTAGTTTATTCGATCGAGAGGCTTTAGCTATTCTTTGGGTTCTAGAGAGGCATTGGTTCTTTTTATTAGGTCAGTCGATCGAGTTGCAAAGTGATCATTGCCCCTTACGTGATTTGTATTATAAAAATGATTTGACCTCTCGTCAAGCGAGATGGATTGAGAGATTGTTAGAGCTTAATATAAAGGGTTTTCACCACATAGAAGGTAAATCTAAGAAGGTAGCTGATGCCCTTTCTAGAGGTGCAGTAATAGGAGTAACAACTAGGGCACAAAAAAGGAATGAAGAACGTAACCAAAATATTGAAGACCCCCCATCAAAATAGAGAAAATAGAGAATGGGATAAGAGTTCTCGCGATGTGCATGCAAAAGACAGAGAGAGAGAGAGAGAGAGAGAGAGAGAGAGAGAGAGAGAGAGAGAGAGAGAGAGAGAGAGAGTTGACTCGGGAGAGAGAGAGAGAGAGAGAGAGAGAGACCAGCGATGAAGATGAATATATGTCGGTGACCGAGGACATGACCAGGGGTGTCCAGAATGAATGCCCTGATGATGCAGGTTTGATTGACTTGGGAGGTTAGGACGTAAAAGAAGTCCGAGAGGGACAGAAAAAAAAGGAATGGATGGAAAGAGTGCGACCGGTGGTTAAAGGGGAATCGGAGAGTTATCCGTCATTTCTGAATGTGCCTGTGAGAAATTTTTAATTGAAAATGATATCTTATATTGTGCTTACGAGAAGAGGGGAAGGGAATTTTGTGCACTGGTAGTTCTTCCTCCCCTTTTAATTAAATGAGCCATCCACATTGTACATGCAAGTCCGTATGCTGGGCATTTAGGGATTGATAGAACATTAAGGAGAGGATGTGAATCCTTCTTTTGGTTAGGAATGAAAAAATCTATAGAGAATTATATAAAAGGTTCGTTCGTAAGTACACTATCCACAACTACCCTCTCAGGTGAGGGACTTGTCAACTCGAGCTCCCACCGGCAACTAAAACTCCCTTCGTTACCAAAATGGAACCATTGCAAAACATGCTGAGACATAGGTTTTTGTGGAATACTCATGAATATTGAGTTCATTTACCTTGACGAATAACACACATATATACATGAATTAGGACATATATATATATATATATATATATATATACATATATATATATGTGTATATATATATATATATATATATATATATATATATATATATGTGTGTGTGTGTTTGTGTGTGTGTGTATGTATATTTATATGAAATATATATGTCCATGCTATAAGTGTTCCATAGGAGTTTTAAAAAGAAAGTATGACAGGTGATGGGTGGACTGATGGAAGAAGGGTAGTGTGGGTTTAGTCCGGGAAGAGTGGGCGTAGATGAAGTGCTTATGGAATAGCAGTAACAGAAGTTTGAGACAGAAGGGAAAACAGTCTTATGTTACGTATCTGGACGTATAAGAATATTATGGTTGAATTGGTATGGACGCAATGTATAGGGTGTATATAATTTATGGAAAAGAAGATTGGACGTTGAGACCAATGAGAATATTTGTTGATGAAAATCAAATTTTTACTTGCAGAAAGGAGAGTGACTAGATTATGGTTAAAGCTGGACCGAATCAATATTATGTTAAGTCTCCCACACCCATTCCCCCGTTGTTAAAGATCGTTATGAATGAAGTGATGTGATAGATCAAAGAAAGGATTATTAATGTAGCCATGGATTTGTGTGACAAAAAGATGAGCTCTAATTGCAATGTGGAATGGGTTATGTTTACGGATAATACTATATCGAGTGGGCACATTCAAAAGAATCAGCAGAAGCTGTTAAAAAGGTTAGAAAGTATATTGAAGATAATGAAATTGATAATCAATATGAATAAAGGTTAAGAAATGAGAGTGAATGAAAGTCGGTAATATAGAGTATTGAATTTTAGTATGAAGAGTGGTAGAATGAAAGTGGTTGATTCATAAGCTGAGAGAAGAGGCGAGTCACAGAACAAAAGAAGTAAGAAAAGTAGCAGGATGTGTGCAGATCATTGGGATTAACCTAAGAAAAAAAGTAAATTTTGTTGAACTCCGTATTTTTATGTGGTGTAAAAAGAATTTAGAGGGGTGAGAAATTGTTGTGAAAATGATATCTAAGGAGAGAGGATGGATCAAGGCATTTTGAAATGATTTATTCATATGGTAAGAATGTATAACAATAGTTTAGTGAACAGGGTGGTTAAATCAGAACTGATAGGAGGTAGAAAGAGAGGTAGGCATCGAAAGGGTCGGGTAGATAGAGTGAAAGACATTTGGAATGATGGGTGGTGATATCTATGAAGCTCAAGAATGCAAACAACATGAAAATATATGGTAATGCGCCTATGGTGTTTAGAGGTGCTGATTAGCCTTCTGTGTTATTACAGCACAGGAAGTTCATACACTATTCAGTCATTATAGAATGAATGTGATAGTGACCCGTGTGGTTCTCTGTGGAGTACTCTTCCTGTAACAAAATGGCCCAATGTTGGTATAGATAGATATATATATATATATATATATATATATATATATGTGTATATATATATATATATATATATATGTGTGTGTGTGTGTGTGTATTTGTGTATGTGTGTGCGAGTGTCCCAGCACCTGAACTATAAAAGAGTACCACATCTCTTTATAAAATGAGCCACGAGATCATTGGATTCTATTATATGTGACGTGTCTTAAAGACTTATGGGTGACAGTATATTTCCATCACAGTGGAGATTTCTACAAATTTAGTAGATTCAACATATTGACAGAGCAACAATGCCTTCCTTGCTCATAAAGAGAGGCAGTACCACTCGAACTCTCACAAGATTAATAAGTTGCCCGTCTGAGGGTATCCTCGCTGTGCAAAGTGTAATTACGAACTTTTTGTAATGAAGTAAAAAAAAAAAAAAAAAAACGTATATTCTGATGCCTCATTACCCGTGGACACGGGTCATGTGCATATATATATATATATATATATATATATATATATATATATATATATATATATATATATATATATATATATATATATATATATATATATATATATATATTATATTATATATATATATATATTATTTATTTATATATATATATATATATATATATATATATATATATATATATATATATATATATATATATACACAATAATGATATTTGAAATAACTTTGCTAATAGGAATAATGAAACACCTGAGCCGGTACCTAAAGTAACAGCAAGGAAGTAAAGAAGGCTTTAAAAAGCATGAAAAGAGGCAAAGCAACAGGAGAAGATGGCTTAACAATTGATTTAATAGTACATGGAGGAGATTTCGTAGTAATAAAACTGGCTAAATTTTACACAAAATATCTGCCAAAATGCTCTATACCTACAGCATGGAAAAACTTTATTATTACGCTAATTCACAAAAGACCTGAAAAAATATCGCCCAATAAGTTTACTCGGTAACATATATCATTTTTACAAAGATCATATTATGCTGAATTGAAAGACAGCTAGAATTTAATCAACCAAAGAGTAATTAGGCTTCAGAAATGGGTATTCAACAGCTGACCATATCCATGTAATTAACTGGCTAATGAAAAAATCAGCAGAGTATGACACACCACTGTGTATGGCATTTATAGACTATGAGAAAGCTTTTGATTCTGTCAAAACTCCAGTAGTAATGCAATCCCTTATAAGACAATGAATAGATGTATCTTATGTTACATCCCTTGAAGATATCTATATGGGAGGTACAACAATCCTAAAACTGCATAGATATGGTGAGAAAATTCCGAGAGAGAAAGAAGTTAAACAGTGAGACCCCATCTCTCCTGAATTATTCATTGCATGCTTAGAATTTTTAAAAAATTTAGATGGGAAAAATATAGGAATCAACATTATTGGAGAATACCTTAACAAATTAAAAATTTCAGATGACATAGTTCTGTTTAGTAAATCATGGCAGGAATTGCAAGAGATGATGAAAGATTTGAATAGAGAAAGAAGAAATGTAGAAACTGTAAATGAATATATGAATAACTAAGATAATGTTCAATGGGATTGCAGAGATAACAAATAAGGGATATGGACGAACTTCTAAAGATTGTTAATAATATACGCATTTAGGACACAGTAATTGTTTCCCCAGGACCGAGACCGAAAGTAAATGAAGGATAATCATAGGATGGAGAGCTTTTGGCAAACAAAATGAGATTATGAAAAGCAAAAGGCCACTTTTTAATCAGATGGTCCTGCCAGTATTAACTTATGCATAAGAAACTTCGAGCCTTACTAAGCCTTTGAACATAAGCTAGTTACAATTCAAAGAGCTATAGAAAGAATAACAATGGGAATAACAATAAGAGACAGAAAAGGAGCAACATGGATAAGAGAGCAAATTTAAGTAGAGGATATTCTAATATGTAAGAAAATTTAATGAACGTGGGCAGGATATATAATGAAAATGACAGATAATAAGAATAACAGAATGGATCCCCTGAGATTGTAAACGAAGCAGGGTAAGGAAAAGAAGACAATGGATTGACGAGCTAAGAAAATTTGTTGGTATAGGCTGGCATAGAAAGACCATAAACAGACTCATGTAAGAGGACATGTCTGAAGCCTATGTCCTGCAGTAAACTACCAACGGCTGATGATGATGATATATAATTAATTTATGTATGTATGCAGCATATACAGTATATATATATATATATATATATATATATATATATATATATATATATATATATATATATATATATATATATATATATATATATATATATATATATATATATATATTATATATATATATATATATATATATATATATATATATATATATTATATATATATATATATATATATATATATATATATATATATATATATATATATATTTATATATATATATATATATATATATATATATTAAAAAAGCCATATATTTCAATGAGTCGATTCTCTTACCGACCTCGGGATAAGAGCCCCAGGCGAAACCACTCAAAGACAATAGCATCTGACCGGCCGGGATTCGAACGCTTGTCCAGGATGCTTGTATGACAGTGACAATACCATTTAGCCATGAAAAAAGATAAAAGTCAATGATAATAATTCTGTACTTATATACCGGTAGAATTCTGGTTTTTTTGTACTTAGAATTGAAATCAACCCATCTTCACCATGGAAGCAAATGTGCAAAACTTATCGTATATAAATGTGTGTATATGTATTTATATATGTATATATATATATATATATATATATATATATATATATGTATATATATGTATATATATATATATATATATATATATATATATATATATATATATGTGTGTGTGTGTGTGTGTGTGTGTGTGTGTGTGTATTATAGATAGTGACGAGGATGCTATGAATCTTACATCAATAGACCCTGGTCCCTGGAAATTGTCAAACGGAATATGATTTACAAAAGAGAATTATTCATAGACTACTTTTATTCTACAATTACTTGTGATCAAACTAAATAACTAATCCATTTTGACTCGCTAGGCACGCGGGGTTTTCTCTCAATTTTGATGCAGTAAATGTGATAGCAATGATATTTTTAATTCTTAGTGGCTTAATTATTGTTTATCAGAAAGTAAATAAATGCAAATAAAGTAACTGCTCTCATATGAAGTCTTTTAATGGGATAGAAAACAATGCGATGCTGGTACAGCGTCTGAAATATGACATAGTGGTTGCTTGAGATTTTCAAGTCTGGAGGAAATGAGAGATGTTTATTGGGGAAACAATGGGAATATTGACTGGTGTAAGAAAGGTTGGTGCTTGTTATAAACCGTTGTCTAAAAAAAAAAAAAAAAAAAAAAAAAATGGAGGTTTCAAATAGATTCAAAAAGAAAGTTCTACTGGAAAATGGACGCAAACTATAATGTCGAAATAGAAGGAATACGGAGATATTACTGGATATAAAAAAATTGAAAGCTGGATGGAAGATAAGAACAGGTAGACGTCAGTAAATCAGGGATTTGAAGGAGAAAAGATTTATTCACGAGGAAAGAAATAAAGATAGATGGAGTTGTGCTGTGGAAAAAGGGAGAAGCTTTGCGTTTCAGAAAGGGGAAAACAACGGGACGATAGGGAGTAAACAGTTTTTTATGTTTATAATCTGGAAAAGGAACGTGAAAGAATTAACAATTTTTAAAACAGAATTGTCAAATGATAAGTGAAAAATGAATTAGCGAAGCGTAAACATATCATAATAAATGAAAAGAACTAGAGCAGAGATATGAATGGCAGAATATTATGTTATTCAAAGACTTATTTAATATATAAAGAATAATCTGTATGATAAAGAATACACGGAAAGAACAAGGTAAAATGATTATGAGAATAGACTGAACAAAAAAATGATAGATATACAGACGTAATAAGCGTCTCTTCAGGCCAATTAAATGTAAGGATATGATTTCTCTGCATGGAAAAGAGAGACTTCAGATTTATGTATTTACTACAATAGCTGGCGTATTTACTTTGGACAATGGTGGTATATTAATAGCCAGGATCAAAGGTTCATAGTATTGCAAGGTCGGGGAGAAAGGATTCTTAAATTTCAAAAGCAGCATTGTCGCAGTGTAGGTACCCCGAGTCTCAAGCGATTCATCACAAGTGGCTGTTATTCATCATTAGTCATAGTTTATTAATTTTAGACACCAATAAAGGTCGTCTGTGATAATTCAGATAATCTGATATGATTACTGCATTGTTCTCAACACCAAAGGTCATTAAAGGGCAGGTGTAGGCGCATCAAATTCTCCATAAAGGTTTTTGTTCCTCTTAGAACTAGTTAATGCCATCATTTATTGCTCGTGATATTTGTAATCATTTACATTCAACGCAAAGAAAGCTTCTATTGCAGTGTTTAAATTAAGAGTAACCTTATTTTATTACCTTATCTTATTTGTAAGCCAGTCAGGATTATTAACTGCGAAAGAATCTCTATATCTAAGGTAATGCTGGCCATTTCTATTCAGCCTAGGTGCCAAGGCTGATGTCCATCCTGAAGGAAAAAACCCGACCAGAAAGAAAAAGAAAACAATTGAAGCGTGCTTCAAAAGGCCCATGAGAAAGTGTCTTACAGAGCGTTCTTTCGGGACGTGCCTTGCTTGCTAAGGATGGTCCGTCTCTCGCTCCATTTACCCTCCTCGTAACTCGGCTCCATCTCTCAGATGGCCATTACTGGCCAATGGCCATATTTCTTCCTGTTCAGTGACGCTATGTCATGTAAAAGACTTTACAACTCTTTCAATTTCTTTTCCCTCGTGACTTGAATACTACGAGAGAAAGTTACACTGTGTTTTATATCGGATTATTTACTTCTGTTACTGGGAGGTATGGAAGATACAGGATACAGGTATTCTTATCTCCTATTTGCCAAAGATGTAAGGCTTTCCCCTTTTACTGAAATTATTTAGCTTACGTCTAAAAAATTTTGATATTGTCTTCATGTATGTAATTTGGCGAAACGAATTCTGTAATTGTGAATTAAAAGCATTTCCTGCTGAAATTTGTTTGTACACAGGAGTATAACGACATTAACATCATTGTTTTATATCTAATTTAGATATCGTAAGCATCCCTCTAGGCTAGGGTTTTTTCTTGCTTGTTTTTTTATATGGAAAGGTCCTGAAGTATATGAATTTCTCTCAAAGTCAACGTTACTATGACATACATATTGGTGAATCACTAAGACAATCTTGTAAGCCTTTTATATCGTGCTCGGTGCCACGGTAATTTTGATATTGCTTCTTATCGAATCTCTAAATCAAATAGTACGGTGCAATCGGCCCTAAAAGTTACGGAGGCATCAAAATCCCACGTGTACCAACCTGGGAAAGGTATTGGTTTTCTATACTGATTTGGCGACCATGGGAAATGGTTCGTCGAGGTCCTCTCCGCAGAGCAAATATGCAGAGTAACAACCTGGGTTTTCATAATAAACAAAAGTTGACAGAAAATTGGAAGAACTGTAATATTCCACCCTCTGAATACGCGCTTGACATACCCCGAACAGGGGAGCTTTGTCTACTATTCTTCCGGTCTTCCCTAGACTCCCTTTCACGAGCCCCTTTCCCCACTTTCTCTTCCCCCTCATCCCCTCTATGGTTCTGGGCGGCCTTCCTCCCTCCGGAGTCTGGCAGTCAGCAAGTAACATCTGCTTTAAGCTATGCAACGACTCCTCACGTCCGACACCGCAAAAACAGACGCCAGTGTTCCAATCATGAGGTGTAAAGGGAGGAAAAAGAATCGCATATAGTTTCCAAAGGACGAGCTGCTTCAAATCATAGATGAGATGTGATTTCTGTTAGCACTCTCTCTCTCTCTCTCTCTCTCTCTCTCTCTCTCTCTCTCTCTCTCTCTCTCTCTCTCTCTCTCTCAGCCAGTTATATTTTTCATTTATTTTTCTATTAGCTAAGTACTATTTAGTATTTTTCACTATACGCAGTAACTTGAATTCATTGCTAAAATTCGTATGAAATATATTCCAAAACTCATTACTATGGGCTTTATCTAAAAAGGGTGGTTCTCATTTTATTATTATTATTATTATTATTATTATTATTATTATTATTATTATTATTATTATTACATTAAATATCTACGTTCAATGCAAGAGGAATCATGATGTCCTATTGTTTTCATTACCATTTACAATACATATATATTATAATGGTTTAAATAACGTATTCCTTGATATAGGGGAAAATATGTAATCGTATTTTTTTATATATCAGCTACAATAGTTAGGATTAATATCACCACCTGCCGTGTATGCATATAAAAAAAACTTTTCATTTCGACTTTCAATCTATCTAAAATTATGACAGTATTTTCATTTGAACTCTCTCTCTCTCTCTCTCTCTCTCTCTCTCTCTCTCTCTCTCTCTCTCTCTCTCTCTCTGTAGAAGTCGATAAACCATATGAAAACACAACCCCTTATTAGCAGTAGAGCTTCATTGTGTATTTATAATGGCTTAAGTGTTTTGATATGGATCCACTGCGGCTTCCCCATAGATATTATAATTTGTTCAGATATATATGTAAAGTTACTGTGCATTTTCTTTATGCTTGTAGGTGGTTGCGTCGTAATTGAGAACTTTTGCAAAATTGCTATTACGTTAGAGCAGACTCAATTTGGTATATAAATTGGGTAATTTTGTGAAGGAGATATTGGGAGTAGCCTACACTGTTAAATAATTTGCCGTAAGAAAAACAGTAAAAATCCTGGAATAACTTTTTCCAGGCGTTTACCATTTTAAAATCGGAGGGATATTACGGTAACCAAGCCGTAAAAGATAATAACAAAGTAGGGTAAAATTACGGCCGCCTGTATTTTACTGAAATACGGCCGCGGACAGTATATTTTCACGGAGAATTTTCGATTGAAAGTACGGTTTTTTAACAATGTAGTTAACAATTAACTGCATTATTTCAATTAGAATTTAAAGCAATTGAATTGTGCTTTATTCTTTACTTTTTCATATCTTATTATCAGGAACAGAACAAAGGTTAACAGAAGGAAATCTGTGTATTTGATGAGACACAGGTAAGTGTGTATAAATACGAATAACTGTGGCGTATTAAGTAGAATAATACAGGGTCCATGTAAAGTAAGAGTGGTACTGGAGAAACTATAAACTAGCGAAAAAATTAGTTATGTTGAATAAGGAATGATTTTTTAACCCTAGTAAATACGCAATCAAGGCTATTATAAATTGAGTGTTGTATGTGCAAAACTAAATGAGAGAGAGAGAGAGAGAGAGAGAGAGAGAGAGAGAGAGAGAGAGAGAGAGAGAGAGAGAGAGAGAGAGAGAGAGAGCGTGTGTTAATTCCAGAATCATATCTACATTATTAGGAATAACCTAATCAGTTCGAAAAAATGGTCCGTAAGTCTTCTTAGAAAATAGAGAATGAAAAGATTAAATGACTCATCACTATCTCCTATTATTTGGGTCGAGGAAGGATTTTAAAAGAGCCGTTGAGGAGTGGCGACACAACAATATCGTAGCAGAAAAAATACTAATGATATTGTAAACACGAGGAGCATCAAGAAAGGCAAGAGAACGTGGAATAGGATTTAAAAAGAGATGTAATAACAATGTGGGCATTTGTTGAGAGAGCAAAAGGAAAGCAAAGAAGATATGGCGAGTATAAACATTTTGATAGAGGTAGCAGATATAAACGGAAAGCAAATGTGTGTGGATGATGAGAATATAGAAAGGATGTCGCTTTTATTGGCAATGTTACGGCAAGTTTTCAGATTAAGCGATGTGTATCTAAAAGAAATACTAAAAAATTATATAAAATAAAAAATAGATTTACGTGAAAAAAATGAAATAAATCTAAAATGGTGTGCAAATATAGACGGCAAATAAGGCGTAAATTTAAATATAGATTTGGTTAAATTGACCGTAAGTACAATTTGTAAAATGTTTTCAAATAAGACACAATCTAGAAATTGTGTTGACGTTAATCCAATAATGGAAAGGAATATTTTATGCAGAAAGGGAATGCTTTAATTCACTATTGCATTTAGTCATCTGTGGAACTGATAGACCGCCCGGCAAGGCCAAATGATTTAGCGCTGATAATAATATAATTGAGCAGCTAAGTAGAATATGTAATGCTGGTTTAATAACCTTAGCTATTAAATAGGGAGGATTTGAAGCATCTGCGAATGAAAGTAGCAGAGTTGTGTGTGAGGGCTTCGGATTTGGAAGCGTGATAAGCATAATCATATTAATGGGAGTGCAGTGAGAGCAACATGATTCTGAAATAAGATGTTTGTAAAGTAAAATTGTTGGATTGAAACGGTGACTAGTCATAGTCTAAAAGATATCAAATCAGTTTGATCATAGGCACAGCAGAGTAAGAACAAACACGAGTGGATCTAATCCTGACATGAGTAAAGAAAAAAAAAACAGTGACTTACAAACAATTTTGTGAAAGATATATGGAAGATTACAGAACATGTAAAGGAACTGAATGATATTTTCTGTAGGTCTTAGAAGTTAAACTGGAATAGTATAAATAAATCATGTTGGGAAACCAACTCTAACTCAACAGCTGTTCTATGCTTAGGATCAAGTAGATATTATATGCTACCATGTCTCTTAAAGTGTTTAAAAAAAAAAAAAAAAAACATTACTAAATTCGCTACATATGTATGTGTATATGTATGGTGGGGGAGGCACATGGGGAATAGGACTGTAAGAAGCACATATTAGAATAATAACATTTTTAAAAGTGAAGTTTCAGACTGAATTAAAATATGTGTATAAGACGAGAAGTGACCTTTAATAATGTCAGAAAGAAAGGAAGAAATATTAGAGTTATGAGACTGGATTAAGGTTAGTAGGGGTAAGGACTTAAAACCAAAGATTTGGACGCTGAGGAATCAACTAAATGACTATATTTAAAGGCACAATGATGCATTTCTTGAAAGAATTGAACAGTCTAAGGGAGGAGTGGTAAAACTGTCTCAAGGTTGTAGGATTGTTAAGATATCAGAGCTTTTAATGACGATGTAATATGCTCTTATGTGGTTTATTATGTCATTGACGGGTTTATCAGGATATTGTAGGGTAAGAGGGAATGACATTTTATTAAGAAATGACAGGAAAAAATTTTCACTTTTAAGGTCGAAGGTGGCAGAGGGAATTTTCCTTTTTGCAGCATTGTTTTGCTATACTTCAAAATTTATACAGGAACGTCTTTTTGGGAGTGACAATACAGAGAGAAAATGCATAATATGGAAATATCGTTATAGATTAACGCAAATAAAAGGGTATGATAAAAAAAGTGTTTCATGTTTAAATGTTTTGTAAAAGTTTTAGAGTTAGTGGAGATTCAATATGGAAGGGCTTTAAGTATGTTTTTGCAGAATATCGTACAGTACACATTTCTTTAGAAAGGGTGTTTTATAGCTCGGAGCTGTTTTGAGTTTAAATGGATGAGGGTGACGATAAGTTATTGTAAACAGATCAAGACTGTTTATATAACACAAGAAATTATGAATGAAACTGATAACTACTACTTTTGCACATGGTATATATATATAGAATATATTTAAATGTTCAAAGCTAGAAAAGGGTGAAAGTGTTTGATAAGAGACTGGATTGCAGAAAAGCTAAAGTAATGGAGGTGGAAAATATCCAAGAAAATCAAATGCTGAATGTTAATGAAAGTGGAATGCAGAAATAAATGCTCCATGCGAGAAGAAACGTCAATCGAAGGGCAAGTCAAGCAAAGAAATAGGTTTTGCTTGAAAGGCCAGAGTCAGTGTGGATGAAATATCCAAGCAAATGGTTGAACCGTATTTAGGATATATATACACATACTTATATATATATATATATATATATATATATATATATATATATATATATATATATATATATATATGTGTGTGTGTGTGTGTGTGTGTGTGTATGTGTGTGTGTGTGGGGATGTCATTATCATCAGCCGTTACTAGTCCTATACTGCTGGACAAAGACCTCAGACATATTCTTCCACTTGCCTCTTTATATATATATATATATATATATATATATATATATATATATGTGTGTGTGTGTGTGTGTGTGTGTGTGTATATATATATATATATATATTTCATCATCATCACCTCCCACCTTATTGACATAAGGTTCTTCTGTTAGATTTCGCCAATCGTCTCTATCTTGAGCTTTTAAATCAATACTTTTCCATTCATAATCGACTTCACGTTTCATAGTCCTCAGCCATGTAGGCCGGTGTCTTCCAATTCTTCTTGTGCCTTGTGGAACCCAATTAAAAGTTTGATGAACTAATCCCTCTTGGGGTGTGCGAAGAGGGTGCCCAAACCTCTCCGTATACCCATCTCCTTGATCTCATCCACATATGGCACACGAGTAATCTCTCTTATACTTTCATTTCTAATCCTGCCGTCCCATTTAATTCCCAATAGTCTTCTGAGGGTTTTGTTCTCAAATCTACAAAATCTGTTGGATGTTGTTTCATTGTTATACTTCGACTCATGTTCATAGAGTAATACCGATCTCACTAAACTGATATATAGCCTTATTTTTATACGTGATTTCTGGCGATTTGATTTTCAAATTTTATTTAACCTAGCCATTGTCTGATTTGTGTTTTTCAATCTTTCATTAAACTAAAGTTCTAAATATCCTGTATTAGAGATCATAGTTCCTAAATATTTAAAGGATTCCATCTCATTAATCCTTTCTTCTTCCAATGATATTTCATCTTCCATTCCATATTCCTTTCTCATAATCTCTTCTTTCTTCTATTTATCTTGAGCCCTACCTCATGTGATAGTTCATGCATTCTGGTATGCAAGCTTTGCAAGCCTTGTGGTGTGCTGCTAATAAGGACAGTGTCATCAGCATACTCTAGGTCCGCTAATTTCCTATTACTAATCCAGCCCAATCTTTCTCCACCATCTCCAACTGTTCTCTGCATTACAAAATTCATGAGGAGGATAAGCAACACAGGTGACAACACATTCCCTTGGAGAACTCCACTGTTCACTGGAAATTCGATTGATAGGACACCATAACATTAACTTTGCATTTTCTATACTCATGACCAAACTTAATCAAAATACATATTTGAGAGGAACTCCATTAAAACGCAGGACTCTCCACAAAATTGGCTGGTGCTCATTATCAAAGGCTTTTTCATAGTCCACAAACCCCATCAAAAGTAGATTTTTATATTATACACATTGCCGTATTACATGTCTTAAAATGAAAATTTGGTCAGTACAACTTCTACCTTTTCTAAATCCTGCTCGTTCATCTTTCAACTTTTCGTCAATCTTTCTCTTTAATCTCTTTAGAATGAGCATACTATACATTTTCATGACAACATACGTAAGTGTGATGCCTCTGGACATATTGCAATCAGTGTATGTATATATATATATATATATATATATATATATATATATATATATATATATATATGTATATATATATATATGTATATGCATATGTATATATATACACACACACACGCATATATATATATATATATATATATATATATATATATATATATATAAGCCTACAAATTGTTTGTGTCTCTGTTTGTGAAATGTATGACGTATATAAGTACAGTATACATACAATTTTGCATTATGTAACATGTAAAAAAAAATTATGGGAATATGTATGAAACAGGATTGGAGATAGCGGCTAGCAAGGTAAGAGAGGAGAGAAAGAAAGGGGGCAATTACATGAGCAATGCATAGCAATTTTGGGGGGAACAGGTCATTTGTGTGATGAATTGTTATTGTCAACAGTAGAATTGTTCTTGGCTGACGTTGTAGTGCGATATTGCAGACGCGTTTCTATTCAATATTCACTTTTTGACGTTTGGCATAGAATGAATGTCTGTTTGCATGTTGGTTTCTGTCAGTCAGGGAATGAAAGAAATAGATGGAAAAATATGGTATGATTGTATGTTGGTATTATTTGTACACAAATTAAACGCCATCTGTTTCTTCGTCTTTTTATTTTCTAGTGTTTTTATTATCTTGCTTGAGGGTACACTCGAGCACACTTTTCTGTCTTATTTCTCTTCATTTATTTAAGTGAAAGATATGTTTTAATGTTGCTATTGTTTTTAAAATTTTATGATAATTGTTCATTAGTTCTGTTGCAGTTTATTCATTTCCTTATTTCCTTTCCTCACTGGGCTATTTTTCCCTGTTGAAGCCCTTGAGTTATAGCATCCTGCTTATCCAACTATGGTTAATAATAATAATAATAATAATAATAATAATAATAATAATAATAAAATAATAATAATAATGATAATAATAATAATAATAATAATAATAATAATAATAATAATAATAATAACAATAATAACATACGCATATTATTAACATCAATGGAGCTGTTAGTAGAGAATTTTCTGGCACCATAACCAGTCGGCATCCGTTATCCAATATTCACCATCCAATTAAACTCGACTCTGGATGAGATTGCAAAGTTTTTGTGCCACATAATGAATTCATCTCGGTTGTTGGAAGCCATCGTTTATTCGGTTCATAACGCTAAAATTAGCATCAGTTGCACTTTGTTGCACTCGTGTATTGATTATCCAAAGATCTGGCGAATGGAAATCTTTAATTAATTGATTGATTTAACTTTTCAGCATTTCATCAGCAAGGAAGGAATCTCGTGCATTTTCTTTTCGCAACTTTTATTAATATTTTTCAAATGAAGGTCACCCTGTCATGAGATGCATATTATGTATATGTTTTAAACATCGATTGTACAGTACCGTGAATATATATTAAAGTAATATTCAATTTTCATTAATTTACGTAAAACTGATGCGTCCCATCGCAAAACCTTCTTGATTTACATCTCTACATGAAGGGTAAATGTTGATAGACGAGACATCACCTGTCCAACTCAGTTAAGGTTAATGGAATGTCTGTTACCTGTTCTCAAGCAAGCGAACATTCTCTCTCTCTCTCTCTCTCTCTCTCTCTCTCTCTCTCTCTCTCTCTCTCTCTCTCTCTCTCTCTCTCTCTCTCTCTCAGTAGTAGTAGTAACATATAGTTGTTGAAGGGAAGTAGTAAAGGTTCTTGCTTATGCATTAGTAGATAGTGAACTTTTTGTTTGCTGCAATATGATAACGATAACATTAAAAATTACAAAATTTTTATCCTCAATTTCTATGCTTCGTTAGAAAAGCTCTATCTTTCATAACAGTATACATTATATCTTATTTGTACTATTGATAGCTTCTCTCATATTATACTATTTTGGGAAAAAATTTATGGTAAATGTTTCACTAAACGTTCTCAACTCTGCCTTCATCTTTTATTTATGATAGAGAAGAAAACGACCCAATTGTCAGTAGCACATTCATTCTGTAGCTGCTGAACCCTGAAGGATCACATTTTTCAGTAAACGTTTTACAACATAAGTCGTTTTTTACACCTTCTACAGCACGTGTTTCACACATGCTCGTACACTGTAACTGTTTTTCTTTTCTATTTTTTTTTCTTTTTTCATATCTCACTCTCTCCTCACTCACTCACAGAACCTGTTTAAGCTAGCTTTTACATTTATAAGTCGGTTTGTATTTGCTGTGATATTCTTGTTCGGAGCCTCTTGTATATAAGCTCGTTATCCGTTGAAACAAAGTCAGATGCATTCACCTC
>NC_090739.1:80047587-80067587 GCF_036898095.1 Palaemon carinicauda
CCGACTGGCAAACACCAGGCAGAGACGTTACCAATCAGGCCACAGCATAAGGTGTCGCCAGTTTTATATGTTAAGTTTATCAATCAATGAATGTGAGAATGGGATACTTGTGCTCTTACAAACTCAATGGAAAACGTATGAAGTTAATTTCCGAGTCGTATAATGATATGACATAACTGAGACGTTGTGTCTATTACGGCTAAAATAAAGTTTTATCGTAGCATATATGTGGAATTATAGATGACTAATTCGTATAGATATTTGCAGGAGATTTTGGGTCTAGCGAAGACTAAAGCTATTAAATTTTCTGTTGTCCCATAAGTGTTATACTTTGTATATCGTTGCTATTGATATCGTTAGAAAGTTGAGCGGGTTTCGTGAAGGTACGGAACGTCGTTCCTTTGACATCTCGAAACCGGCAAACAACCATAGAATGCTGTACCTTCTCCACAAAAACATGAAGGTGGTTGAAGAATTTTTCTAATTGCTTGTATAATATTATGAGGCTAGAATGAAATAAAAGTGAACACAGTGAATGGTTGCTATTGAAATATACAGTGTGTATATTCTGTTTCGTTAAGTCCATAAAACATTAATTTTGATTCGATTTTATATCGGTAGTTGAGAGCATGCATGTATAATTAATTGGAAACAATATGGAGAATATAATACTAATGCCCACTCAACTAATAATTCTTCAAGATAACCATGAAGATTTGATTAGGGAAATAGCAACCATTTTTGTATTATGTATAATTGCCCGAGCACAAACCCAAAAACATCCATTGATTTTACTGTTTTATGGAACGGTCTTATGTATTCCACATGAAAGTGAGACTGGTCAACTCATATGATTAAAAACTGTACTATTCCAGCGTCCTGATTACTTTGTAAATTCTAAAATTTTAATAGGTTTTTCTAATAAGATCCCCATAGAACTTATGACGTACATGTGTATATTGATGAAGCCTTGTAAGTTTCTTTTCTTTTTCCCCTTTTTATACTCTGTGAACCTTACGAATGAAAGGTAAATCATGCCAACACAAATTTTGATCTTTGGTGTAAAAGAGGAATTGCAATGACGTCTTAGTTCCTATAGGACTCAGTTGAGACAGATTCTCCCCTCTGACGGAGGATGATCACACAGCCCACCGAATATAGAGTGGAATTTCAAGATTCCTTTGGGAGAGGGAAGGTCTTGCCGAGGCTATCTACTATTTTATGTGTGACAGTGAAGCCTGTTGCATGTGGAACTGTGCACAGTATGTTTTCATGCATATCACACCTGCAGAATTTCACGCTATCTTGCTTTTGATTAAATTCTCTTGCTAAAGTAATTAATGCTTTTGTTTCTAATGGCTTGGCTCATGGTTGATGGAAGTAAGACTTTTTTGGGGGGAACAGAGAAATAATAATCTCTTTCGGTACAGTTTATGCTAAGACATTTTATTTTGTTCTTATACATGGAATTTGGTTATGCTTACATTCAACTCTAAATTTGCGTACTCAAGGAGCTAACCTCATGCTATTTTACATCAACTTCATCTAGAATTGGTTATAAGATATAATTCTCGTTAAAATAGTTTATTGTGACTGGCAGTAGAAGCCTACTTATCTTTTTAGAGTAGTATTAATGATACTGAAAACACCCATATAGAATTGACAACACTATATTCTGTGGACTAACGAACTTCATGAACAACATAATTGAACAGAAACTATACACTAATCGGGATAGCTATGTTAAAAAAAACAATTTATAATATTTACATTATAGAAAAGATCAGTATTATCAGATATCCATTCAAGACAATAGGAAAATGTTTTGGAACTAATTTAGTTTCATCGTATGAGACACACACGCATAGTGTGCAAGAACTACTGTACCGTATATCCATCTAGAATAACGTGTATTGAAGGGCAATAGATCTAGGACTTCATCATAGATGGGAAAATAGCTGAGATATGGGAAAAGGAGTAGTTAAAGAACGGAACCATTCTCAAGTAAAAGGTGGAAATACACAAATCAGGAAATAATAATTGGAAGAAACGCTTTCTACCTGATTTCTTTATGGGGGGGCGAGTCAAATTTTGCAAGCCTGGCAATATGGTAATGCTCCGATAAGCCCAAATTCTCCATTTAAAACGTAAAAAAGAAGGAAGTTCCTCTGAACTATATAATCTTACATTGGTCGAAGTACTATATTATCGAAGTCAGTGAAAATGTACTGTGAAAGGGATTGATAAGTAAGACCATCAGTCATTGGTGTATTCATCTGAGGATTGTGTTTTAAAAACCGTTTTCATTTACCTTATATCGAGAGGTGGATTCATCTGTTGCTGTGGTTGCCATTTACTCTATGTATTATCTTCATGAATCAAACAGAATGTTTGAAAGTACAGCCGTTATTAAAGTTGTTTTTTTCTATGCTTACCAAGGACAGTTTAGTCCTGTCAGTGTTTAAGTACAGTATAGATATTGCAGTCTTTGGTATGGGTGTTTTGAAACATTTAATAAGTGTAGTATTATTTTTTTCCAGGGTAGAGCAATGACAGAGAAATAATGTTCATATAATATAGTTGATTTTTTAAAAGCTGCTATAGGGTCATCATAATATTGTTTAGTTGACAATTGATCATCCGTACCTGACTTACTTTGAATAGCCAACCTTAAACACAAATGAGAATCACTATGATTTTTTACTAGGTTAATGAAACTAAAACCCAGTTTACAATGTGTGTTAGATTTGATAAAAAAAAATTTAAGAGACTGCATTAAAAAAATATTTTGCTGTGAACATTAAAACATCATGAATTTTATAGTCTGTATTCCATTAGCTCGAACACTCGGAATCATTCTGTTTTTTAAATCATTAATGCCTTTGAGAGCATTAATGCTTTAAGAATATAAAAATTTTATCCGTAATCCAGCTCTCAATATAGAAATTAGAACTTGCTTTCAGTGTTTCGATGGTGTTGATTTGTAATTTTTTTTGTGTGTGTTTTTAAATTGACTTTATTAACCCCCCAAGCCCCAACGAAAAAAAAAATACCTTTATACACCCTGTACTGAGATATTTTTAATATAATCTTTAATATCAGGGATATATTAAAGGTAATTACCACAAGTACCGTGTCATGAAAGTTTGTAAATTTTTAGGGCTTATTTTGTGTTGACAAGATTAAGAAAATCTCATGATATGCCCACCATCTCTTTGAGTTATTATATGTAAAATAAAATAGCTATTCTTGATTAATACAATAACTCACAGTTCACCAGCTTTTTAGCTACATTCTTCTAAAAGAAATTTGTACCATTATATTATACCAAAGATGACTCCACATTTCATCTAGCATTGGGACATGAGACGGACACCTTAAACTAGTCAAGAGAACTACATATCTCCTATCAAGTTGGCATATGTATACATAAGTATCTCATTGGAAGCATACATATGTGATAAATTGTAATCTATTGATTTTGTAAAGCTACAGACATCATTTAGGTGTGGTGAGGTACTGAATCTAGTATGTGCAAATTAAATGTTGACACCAATTGTTGTAGGTGCATTCAAGATATTGTACTCTCAGCGAAGACTGTCGTTACGGATACAACATAACATTTAATGAATTGCAATCATGTCCCCTGCCTAAATCTCTGATACAACATTTCTTTGTAAAATACGATGTCAGCATTTCCCTAAAGTGTCCGTTCAAAGACACCTGTATAATTGATGAATAGCTAAACTTGTCTATGTGCTACATTTAATGCCCCAAGTATTACTTATTTTTAAATGGCAAGAAAACCAAGTATAAATGCGGCCAATTAGGAAGTAAGTACTTGCACTCGAAATAGATTCCAGAGTAAGTTGTTAGTCCGAAAGGAAAAAGACTCATGATAAAGGTCTTCCTTATCCCTTACTCTAAACGATTGTTGTATGTTTAATAAGGTTTAGCACCATAAGATATTGGTGGCAACGACGAGTGTACACAAAAAAAGAAGGTTTATAATTCTCCGATGCTAGAAAATAAACAAAACATTGAGTTGGAGAACGGAGATGCATGAATAGTCTGCAGAGATAGTAGTTGCATCCGCCATTGTTGATAGAAGACCTGCGGAAGCCATGCATGTTGAAGAAAAACAATCAAAACAAAGTTACGCTGTTTATGAAGTCAGATGCGGCTGGACATCGCCTGTATCGAGGATTTTTAACAATGCTGTCATTGATCTACTTGTAATGCCGTCCAGATCCTCGTTGTTTCTCAAGCAGGAATAAGCTAAGCATTCATGTGTCTTTTAGTTCAGACATTACCTTTAGAGGTGTCTTTACTTAGTATGTTTAGTAGTTGTGACCTGTAGCAACGTGTCTTTATTCTATAATGTTTTATACTTTATTTTTAGTTCCCCTCTCTCTTTACTTATCGGAGAGAGAGAGAGAGAGAGAGAGAGAGAGAGAGAGAGAGAGAGAGAGAGAGAGAGAGAGAGAGATTACCTGCGGTTATCTGACGTGATTGTTATACTTTCATAATTGAATTATGTATATAGAAGCATTCATTTAATGAATTTGGATGACTTTAGTTTGATATTATGCGATAATGATCAAGAAGGAACATATTTATATAATTTTTTGATAGACAAGAATTTAGAAATTGTATAAATCACAAAAAAAGGGTTATGGAACAAATACTGATCACAATGTCAGGACTCTGCCCAGCGTTGTAGCTCTAGTTAATGCAAAGTCGACAATAGTTCCATTTCAGGATTTGGTTGAAGGTCAGTTAACTCAAGGGGTTGAAACGCGGATTAATTTGGTTGAGTCACACATATCGGGGAATAGAATAACACTTGCAATTAACAGAGGCAAAATCATTTGTTGACTTTGCCAAGTTGGATGTAGGTCATTGACTTATAACTTTTAAATTTTGTTCTTGCGTAATTTAGGAGGACTTCTAAAATGCAAAGATCTATTTTGAGGTTAATGGAACGTACAGGTTATTCGCTAATTAATATAGCGGCTCTGATCAGGGATGGATTATATTAATGGCCAATTAAGGTTAGGGCTTCGTCTTGGGCCAATAGAGATGATGTTGATATTGATAGGCTAACAAAGCTAATTCAATTAGTTCTTATGACAGTGTTTGCCAGATGGGTTGGTTAAATCTTTTGATATCAGATTAAATGGGACAACATCTGAAATAAGTCATTGATCAGGTGAAGAAACATGATACGAATGTGTATGATTTAAATCCAATCTTCTTCTTGAGATTAGAGACACGATAGATAGCCTCTCAGTCAAACATCGCAACATGCAGCAACAACACATGGTTATGTTAATATTGTCAAGTGTTATAATCATGGTAAACCTGGTAACTTTCGTCCGATTGTAAAACGAGTTGTTGTAGAGTGTACGGTAGCACCACACATTCTTCTTATAATTGCTAAGGTAGGCAGAGTAATAGTTTAAATAATTCTAATACAAGGAATCCGAATAATAATTTAACTTCTAATACCAGTAATGCCAATATATTAGTAATAAGAAATAGTTCAAAGGGAATATGAGAATGGCAACTAAAGAAGAAATTTGTGATTCAAGAATCAAAACAGAAAACAGTTAGTTCAGAAAAAAAATTAAATTTCACCAGTCAAATAGATTTTTAGGCGGGAAAAAAAAGCTGCCTAAAGTTTAGTTGAATAGCTGAAGGTAATCACCATTACAAACACCAGATCCCCATTTACATTTTTGTATTGCTTATTAAAGACATTACAGAGTTCCAGTATCCAATTGTATAAGTGCTTTGTATATATTGTAATGTATTGTATATTTTAAAAAATACGCTTTGTTAGATTCTCTAGTATCAGGTATTTGCTGGTCCATCACAGATAGAGGAAAAAACTGGGACCCCGAGGCAAAATTTTAAATTCAGTATTATTGCCTCGCATTTATTTAACAAATTTCTCACAAAAATCTATCGCTAGCTTTGATATATATACCACTTGCATATATAATCATTATAACCAGTTTTATGAATTACTGAACTAGTTGAAATCCCCTAGTTCTACGGCGAATCCATTTACTCGACCCCTTATAGGTAACTAGATAATATTAAAATCCAAAGATTTTGAAATGTCTGTAATCAAATTTGATTTGAATGTCTATTTTTGTAAAAAGTTATTTTCTTGTACAGCTTAAGAGGATGAGTTCACTAAGCTTTCGGACACATCATACCCCTAGTTTAATGATCGAATAATTTTGGTTGGTTTTTGTTCAGTGCTGGAATAAGATTCAATATTAGATGTTATCATAATATGCAAATTGGACGTATTTCAGAAAGAATGTTTATTTTGTGAGTAGAAAAATATATTTTTTGTTGCTGTGTGCAATCCTGTTATATCATCCGGCAATTTTTATAAGAACTCTCATAATAATGGATATCAAAGGTTTTGGATTAGGTGATTTATAGCTTTGGGAAAATCAGCGATGCGTATTGCTCAGAAATGTTAAATGAATCTGGTTTACGTTTTGATAGGTTAAATAAGCTTTTAATGAGCCATTGTATTTTTAGGACAACGTCAATAACCTTTGAAGATGTAGCAACACTGTAATAATCAATCTAATAATAGTCATTTAGTATGTAATATGATATCATTGTGGAGAAAAATAGTATTGATGATGGTAACATCACTTTTTATGGATGGCAGTTGATAAATTCAAGAATAAGTTTTTTAAGAGTTTGATAATGCGAATTACACTTGGTATCCTCCAGGAGTGTAACAAGCAAACCCTCACGCAAACTACCTTAGGTATCTGTCTTCACCGAATATTCAGCTGTCAGCCATCCTCAATGTAGTTAATTTGAAGTCTTGCCTTCGCCACCAAAAGGCTCAATACAGTATTCTAGAAGTTTTATTCCAGCTGTGACCAGATTGTAGAATGATCCTTCCAGTCAGGCAGTTGAATTAGGGAAAGTCAATTCAAACTTACAGCAAATATGTTTTTTTTTTTATTTTTTTTTTTTTTTTTTTTTTTTTTTTTCCTGAACAGGTTGACATGAGTCTTTCTTCCTACTTTATATATGACGGATTTATTTTAACGTAGTCATTGATCTTAAAATATTTTTTTTCTATTTCTTATTCATTACTTAGAAATGGTTTATTTATTTCCTTATTTCCTTTCCTCACTAGCTTATTTTCCCTATTAAAGCCCGTGGGCTTATAGCATCCTCCTTTCCAACTAGGATTGTAGCTTAGCTGATAATCATGATAATAACTCGGTTTGAACGGTTAAGTATATGACCCCGACTTCATTTGTCTTCTGCATGTCAACTAGCCACACATAACTGCTAAGAAACATCCGGGAGAGTTCATATTTTTTACTTTCGCTTTTAGAGAAGTAATTAAAGAAATTTCAATTGCCTATGAGCAGCGTGCTCCCAAAAAACACTTTATAAATACTTTATTCTATAATAGCAATTAACAAAACGACAGCAGTCACTAATATTAATACTTCCGATACAATTTAAAACAAGGATGATACATAAGGATGATACATGTTGTCTTGATGTGAAATTACCAATTACTCCATTTTTTCTCTCTTTTTCTATTTATATCAAAGCAATCGAAGGACATCTCTCTCTCTCTCTCTCTCTCTCTCTCTCTCTCTCTCTCTCTCTCTCTCTCTCTCTCTCATCATCATCATCATCATGAAAGTTTGTTTTCCAACTGTTTCACATCTATGACTCTTTTCATGCTTATTTGATGACACACTTCTGGTTTGCACTCGGCACACAATGAAAAAGCAAATGTGGCATTGTTTAGAATTTCCATCCTTTATTAATGGACGCTCGAACTGAAGCGCCTAGTTTTCCATCAGTTTGGTTAATGATCAGAATTAGGCAGATAGCTCGTGTAATTTTTACTATCACGGGAGTGATTCATTACATTGTGTAGCACTATTTTTGCAATCTATTCCGGTTTTTTTTCTCAATCTGATTTAATTCTCATGATATAAAGAGCAAAGAGTCATTTTAATAATCTTGTTGAAAAAACAGAAAAGAAAGTATTAAAAGGTACTGTCTTGATTGTCTTTCAAAATATTATCCTCCATTGGTCTGTGGAACCCCATTATTGTAGTTAATAAGGGGTGTCCTTTATTTCTAAATCTGATTATTTGCAGCAGAAATAAAGGTCAAATTCGTTGATAACAACTATTTATGCTTGAAAAACTATATTTTCATATCGGATATCTGAGTTTGGTTTAAATTTTTCCCTTCATTCTATAGATACAGATCACCTTTATGATTTCCTTATTGGACAATGTATGCCAATCTTTTTATGGAAATAATTGTGTTCATTATAGTTTTCATGAACAATATCATCATCATCATTATCATCTCTTACGCCTATTGACGCAAAGGACCTCGGTTAGATTTCGCCAGTCATCTCTATCTTGGGCTTTTAAATTAATACTTCTCCATTCATCATCTCTTACTTCACGCTTCATAGTCCTCAGTCATCTAGGCCTGGGTCTTTCAACTCTTCTAGTGCCTTGTGGAGCCCAGTTAAAAGTTTGGTGAACTAATCTCTCTTTGGGAGTGCGAACAGTATGCCCTAACTATCTCCATCTACCACTCACCATGCATCTCATCCACATATGATACTCAAGTAATCTCACTTATAGTTTAATTTCTAATCCTGTCTTGCCATTACCTCCCAATACTCTTTTGAGGGCTTTGTTTTCAAATCTTGAAAATATGTTGGATATTAT
Organism: Palaemon carinicauda; assembly: GCF_036898095.1. Classification (NCBI taxonomy): domain Eukaryota; kingdom Metazoa; phylum Arthropoda; class Malacostraca; order Decapoda; family Palaemonidae; genus Palaemon; species Palaemon carinicauda. The sequence continues at coordinate 80,056,353 of NC_090739.1, forward strand.
TTCATTGTCATACTGCAACTCATGTTCATAGAGTAACACGGATCACACTAAACTGATATATATATAGCCTGATTTTTATAGGTAATTTCAGGCGATTTGATTTCCAAATTTTACCTAACCTTGCAACTATCTGATTTGCTTTTTCAATCTTTCATTAAACCCCAATCCTGAAGACCCTGTATTAGAGATCATAGTTCTTAAATATTTAAATGATTCTACCTCATTAATCCTTTCTACTTCCATTGCATATTCTGTTCTCATCATCTCTTGTCTTTCTTTTATTATCTTGAGCCCAACCTCATGTGACATTTTAAGCATCCTGGTAAGTAAGCCCTGCAAATCCTGTGGGTATCTGCTAATAAGGACAGCGTCATCAGCATACTCTAGGTCTACTAATTTCCTATCAGCAATCCAGTCCAATCCTTCTCCACCATCCCCAACTGCTTTATACATTACAAAACTCATAATTAGGGTAAACAACATAGGTGACCACACATTCCCTTGGAATACTCCACTGTTCACTGGAAATTCAATTGATAGGACTCCCCTAACTTTAAATGTGCACTTGGTAATCAGACCTAATCAAATTTACATATTTAAGAGGAATTCCATAATAATGTAGGACTCTCCACAAAATTGGTCGGTGCACACTATCAAAGGCTTTTTCATAGTCCACAAATGCCATAAAAAGTGGAATTCTATACTCTATACATTGCTGTACAACATGTCTTAAAGTGTGATGCATCTGTAGTTATTGCAATCAGTCAGATCTTTTTTTTTTTTTTGCAATTTTCACTAACACTCCTAGCTCCCATTCATCAGGTTTGACCTCATCACCCCACATTCCACAAAACAATCTTGTAAGTATTCTGGGAGTCATTTCCTTTTCGGCCAATATCATCTCGCCAGTTATTCCGTCGTATCCAGAGGCTCTCTATCTCTTGAGTTTTTGAATGATAGCTTCGACTTCAAACACACTGAATTCATTCATGCGCACATCAAGGTCTTCATCAGCTCTAGGTATATCAATCCAAATATTACCTTCATATCTCCTATTCATGACCTCACTAAAGAGTTCTAACCAAGAGATAAGATAGCATGTGTAGACTGTATATATATATATATATATATATATATATATATATATATATATATATATATATATATATATATATATATAACTTACAGGAATTATGTGCCTCTTATTGTATATGTCTATAGCATGATATTAATCTTTTTTATCTTTGCCACATGCACTTGTATGTGTAATTGTATAAGCGTAGGCGCACATGTTTTACTGTTACTTGTATGTGGGTATTTTATGTATGAGTATATGTATGTGTAAGTGCATGTATACATATGTGTGTAAGTATGTGTATGTTTCTATTTATATGTATGTGTAGGGGTGTTGGTATATACTGTATGTATGTTATTGGCATTCAACAACATTCCCGCTAACATTTTCGATAGCAAGCAATGAATCGTACTCATTGTGAGAAAGCTGCCAGATGAATTGATAAAGTAAAGATTGACTCGTCACTAAATGACAAGAAGAATTTCCTCATGCCGTGAGCACCGAAGTAAGAACAAAGCCTGACCAGGAAATTAGTTTCCAGCCAAATGTCAGTTGACTTAGTGTGTGCGGAAAGGGAATCATAAACACTTCAGCGCGACATTTAGTCTATTTTTGTTTCATTATCGTATATTCACAAAATTATTTTCATTTCATATATGTTAGGGAGAGGGCTAATTGCATGTTTATTCTTGATATTCCTGATTTTTATCTTTTCAAGGTATCCTTCCCACCTCCCTTTTCTACTCTCAAAGAGCATTATTTTCAAGATTTTATTGTATGGGACTCTCTCTCTCTCTCTCTCTCTCTCTCTCTCTCTCTCTCTCTCTCTCTCTCTCTCTCTCTCTCTCTCTCTCTCTCTCTCTCTCGTGCGATAATTAACATCATGACAGTCCAAGGGTGTTGAGGAAAAGACCAGCACAATAGATGAGATTGGCTATTACCGAAAAAGTCAGAGAACTTCTATCGTGTCGGTTAATGGCACGTCAATAAGACGTAATAAATTTGACCACAAGTCGGCAAATATAATAACTAACTCTGGCTTTAGGTACATATATTTTTTCTTCTTCTTCTTCTTTCAGTATGCCTCTAGAAAATTTAAATGATAATCCATTAGTAGACATGTCGAAGCTTTATAGTTATAGGAAAGAAAGACTGAACATAGTTCCAGACGTTATGAAAGAATGCTTGAAAAAAAGATAATACTATGAAGAATTAAACAAGTGTAGAGGAAAGTTTTGTAAGAAAAGCGAGTAAAGTAGTAAAGCAACTACGAAAACCGAAGCTGATAAATGGAATACAGGAAAGGAAGATTATAGGATAACATCAAACTTCATTTAGAAATAAGGAAAATCACAAATAACTTATATATCAAAAGGTACTTAATTCATCATTAGGAAAACTAATTAGAATTAATATGAGTAATTATCCTGTTGACCCATATTAACAGTTTTCAGATTTAGAATAATTATCTAATGAATTTAAACTATCCAGTTAAAATAAAGGCTAAGTTAACATTACCATATTTTACCTGCTCGAATCTGGCAAACAGTCTTATGATTTCCTATATTATGCTATAAATATGAGCCCTATGAATATATATATTTTTCTCAAATTGATGTGGTTGATAATGTTAGAAAAAAAGTTACATCTACTTATTTGGAACATCTAAAAATTTAGCTGATAAAGGTCTAAGAAAAGAAAATTATATGAAAAGGAATATACAAAATGCATTATGAAAGGGGAAATCTCAATTCTTCTACAAGGAAAATATCAAAAGATGTGGCAGGGATGTGTTGTGTTATTATTTTTACTGTGTATTGTGTTTTCAGTTGAAAAAATAAAACGTGATTTTTGTCTGGTAGTACAAGAGCAAATCTTATCCTCAAATAGAATTTCCCAAATTGAAGTTTTCCCCCGGGATCTAGCCGTTCTCAAAGCCTATGTACGAATGTTTTCGAAAGTTTTTTTTCAGTTCCTTAAACCTTATTTCATGGAATTTCACAGAATTTTTAAAAAATATGCCGGGGAAGAATGAGGATTTTTTTTAACATGAATGAAATTAGTGTCCCACAAATTTAAACTGTTGGAAATCCTTTATAGGTTCAGGCTGAGTGTATGTATATGTGTTTTCTATGTCTTTGTTTACAGTCACTCCCTCTCTCTCCCTTTCTGTAAATAATTCAAAAATGTATTATTTTGTTTCTAAATCTATTCTGTCTCACACGACCAACCTTTGTTTTGCACTCACGGTCCGGAAATTGTGAAGTCGGGAATTATTCTTCACATTCTCCAATTTCAGGACACTTGGACTGCTTTCTTGCTTCTTTCCGTGTATTGCATATATTTGCATTTTCCTTCTAGTGGAGATGCAGCATCATTCTTGAATACTGAATAAGTCATAATCTTTATTCATCTTTAGTGAAACAATGAGAAATTTAAGTGTTTTGTTACTGTTCAAGATGTAGCGATCTCATAATCCAATCAGCCAAAAGGGAGTTCTACAGTATAGTTTTGTAGCAGTCGGTTCACGTTTACTATTATTATTATTATTATTATTATTATTATTATTACTTGCCAAGCTACAAACCTAGTTGGAAAAACTGGATGTTATAAGCTCAGGGTCCCCAACAAGGAAAATAGCCCAGTGAGGAGAGGAAGAAGCAAGGGAAAATCAAATATTTTAAGAACATTAACATAAATATTTCCTATGTAAACTATTGAAACTTTAACAAAACAAGAGGAAGATAAATTAGATAGAACAGTGTGCCACAGTGTATCATCAAGCAAGAGAACTATAACCCAAAACAGTGGAGGAACCATGGTATAGAGGCTATTGCATTACCCAAGAATAGAGAATAATGGTTTTGATTTTGGAGTGCCTTTCTCCTAGAAGAGCTGCTTACCATAGCTGAAGAGTCTCCTCTACCCTTACCAAGAGGAAAGTAGCCTCTGGACAATTACAGTACAGTACAGTAGTTAACCCCTTGGGTGAAGAAGAATTGTTTGGTCATCTCAGTGTTGTCAGATGTATGAGGACAGAGGAGAATATGTAAAGAATAGGCAAGACTATTCGGTTTATGTATAGGCAAAGGGAAAGTGAACGGTAACCATAGAAAAGGATCCAATGTAGTATTGTCTGACCAGTTAAAGGACCCCATTACTCTCCAGCAGTAGTATCTCAATGGCTGGTTGGTGCTCTGGCCAACCTACTACCTAGGCGATTATTAATCTTCATCTACTACCAAGCTGTGAATGAGTACCAGCTTCTGCTCGAATCGAGAAAAAGACTTGCTTGAGAACCTAGATTGTTCCACCTTTCTCTCCCTGCCATATGGAAGAAGAGCATATTTATGGAAACATATAACTATACATACATATTCTGGATAAATTTAACCTTAAAATATAACCAAGTTTGTGGATTTCAATGCTTTGGACTTGAGTTATTATTTATTACTTTGGTAATATCTTTAGATCTATTATTTCGCAGATAGTATTGCCAAAGCTCCTGGAAATTTCTTAATACCTCTTGCTCTTGAATTCATTAGCTCAGCAAAAGGTAAGACTGTAAAAGATCACATGCTGTGCCCTCTGACTTTTTAATTACAAAATGAAAAAATCTTCCACATGAAAGATATTTTAACACTGGACATCCCTAGACTATTTCTCTATCTAGTTGCGTATATCTAAAGAAGTATTTTATGTGCAAATTGTTATCTGGTATACAACAAAGGAACATTAGACGTCATTAAGAAGAATCCGAACTATTGGGTCAAAACCCTGATCCTAATTTCACGACTAATCCCTATAGCGATAAATGTCTACGTCCTCACTTCACTCCACATTCTCTACAGGTATAAACATAATAAAACATTAAATTGCATTATAGCGCACCGTGCCGGTCGACGCTAGGTTTATTTTTCTAATGATTCATACTTTTTTAAAAAACAATTTATATATAACATCACATTCTAATAACTTCTACAAACTTCTGTTCTGATATAGCAGTGCATATTTAAAACAAAATGAACAAACTTTCAAATTAACATATAAGCCTCCTCTGCCGCCCAGGAAAAACCATAGATAAAAAACAAAATCTCAAGTTTTGAAAAAACTATGGAAACCTGTGTATCCACGGCAATAATGCAGAGTAACTCAAATTTGAGTGGTGGAACCTCACTCTTGTACTACTAATAAATAATAATGATAATAATATTAATAATAAATTCGACTTGCTCGGGCTAGCGTGCGCTAGAAAGTGACCACTTACTAAATACCTCTTCAAACATTGAATACGTTTCACCCAACACTAAATTCTCATTGGCCACTGCCTACATAACAACTGAACTTAAGTAACAAGACACTTAAGATCTGCTTACATGTCGTTAGGACAATTATTTTTCGCTATACTTCGTAACGCGAAAAAATTCTAGTCCACATTCTCTACAGGTATAAACATAATAAAACATTAAATTGCATTATAGCGCACCGTGCCGGTCGACCCTAGATAATACCAAAGAAAGGGAGAGAAGGAAAAAAATGGAGAAAGAAATAAATGTTCCGATTGAATGATTTACACATTTAGCCTCTTTTTGAAGCCTTTGACAAACATGTTTACTTGAAACAGATTACCAACACTCATGTCTATGAAGACACCTATCATTGACGTTATCGTTTGCGATGTTAGAACTTGTAGCCACAGTTTTAACAAAAAATTATGTTTGGTTACATTACAGGAGCTTTTAAAAAACTTCTTAAAGATAAATCGATCAAAGGACAAAATCATTCCAGCTTCCTCTGTATCAAGCAAAATACATCAAATATGGAAAAGCATTTGTGACAACTTCCGATAGCAAAAACTTCACAGTATTGGTGATTTTTCATTTTTTTTTTTTTTTTTTTTGTTCAACTAAGAAATCTTCAAATTACAATAAACTTAATTCCCCAAATCTCAGATAAGAAAACTTTAATGATCTATCAAAATAATAAAGAAGTTTTTCAATATAGGAAAATATAATCCGCACGGATTCTGCAACACCATATTATCAAAAAGATCCTTTGTATGCACCGATCTACCAGCTTAATGTTTCACAGGTGCTTGCAAAGATTTAACAAGTGAATTTTCCGTTGGATCTATGTAACCCCTCATTTCATGCATGCACGTTATGGCATAAATAGCTTGATCACTGGAGATTACTAAAGCGCCGGAGTCTAATAAAAGCGTCATAAATACAGCAACATACAATGGCATTTCGCTTTGCTCGTGACCATTATTGTAAGCTTCTCTTTGTTGAAAGATAAGTTGGTAGGCCTTGTCGGTGCTGTCATTCATCGATGAAAGAAGATGTTCATGACAACTGAGGTCCCCCAAATTCCTGTCCAAATTAGATGCCACCGTTAAAGACAACTGCTGGCATTTCATTGCATTCACGATCCTGGAAAGCAGATTCCAAAAATAAAACATTGTACATATATACTTATAATTTCCAAAACCTTTACCTTCTATATCAAAGTTAAATTTCAGCGAAAAATTTCCCTCTTTGCCGTGTGTAATAACCTTTTGTTACGTAAACACTCAAAGTTTAACAATAAAGCTTCCCTCGTTAATATCAACAGTCAAGATGGAGAGCACTTTCACTCTGGAATATTCTACTTAAGAATTTTTACCTCTCATTTTATTAATAACCTTTGGTATAAAGCACCAAACCTCAAGTTAAAGCATCAATTCCCTCTGTACCGGGACACCAATATTAGAGATTAAAAACCTCAACATATTTTTAAAAGTAGCAAAACAGTCTAAAGAATGAATAACTCTCACAAGTCCATAACTCTGAAAAATGTAAGCAAGAATTGACCATTCATCCATGTTAGTTGACAACACTTCAAAAAATCCGCTCTTTTGTACTCTTTCTGGGCTTACATACATTGATGACCTGAACAGTGTATTCAGTACAAGTTTAAATTCTTTGGTTTTCTATGATTTCCAAATCTGGCTTTTTGCTACCTACTTGCATTAAAATCGAATTTTTTTTTTTTTTTTTTTTTTTTTTTTTTTTTTTTTTTTTCTGGAACAACGTTCAAACATTGCCAAAGTACTTTACATAATTCTGTCGACTGCCTCCTGCTCCTTCATGTTTAATTTTAAAGATTCATTTGCTGTGCAGTTTCCAACCACTTTTCATGATAAAAAAAATGCGCTGTATTCATAGCTAAAAACTTCAGAATTACTCCAAACCTACTACTGAGGTGTCACAACATTTAAATTTCCCAACACCAGAGGCGTCACAATATAACTATTAAATCTGAGGAGTCACAATATAGCGGTAAATTTCCTATGAGGCGTTGCAATATATCGATAAGATTGCCTACATCCGAGGCTTCGCAATGTGATAAATTGCCTACATCTGATGCGTCACAATATAGTAATTAACTGCCTACATCTGAGGCGTCACAATAGAGTGATAAACTGCCTACATCTGAGGCGTCACAATAGAGTGATAAACTGCCTACATCTGAGGCGTCACAATAGTGCTAAACTGCCTACATCTGAGGCATCACAATATAGTGCTAAGCTGCTACAGTACATCTGAGGCGTCACAATATAGTGATAAACTGCCTACATCTTAGGCGTCACAATATAGTGATAAACTGCCTACACCTTAGGCGTCACAATACAGTGATAAACTGCCTACACCTTAGGCGTCACAATATAGTGATAAACTGCCTACACCTTAGGCGTCACAATATAGTGATAAACTGCCTACACCTTAGGCGTCACAATATAGTGATAAACTGCCTACACCTTAGGGGTCACAATATAGTGATAAACTGCCTACATCTTAGGCGTCACAATGAAGTAATAGGTTAAATAAGTCTGATGCAAGTATATAGTTAAAGTAACGACCAAAATAAAAAGAATGAATTTCTGCGTCAAAACGTGATCTCAACCAGAGCATCTGATATTTCTTCATTAAGTTCTCAACTAGCTTTGCTCAATATGTAAAAATACAGAAATACTTTATCGTTTACATTTTAACAATACCTCTCACGACAAATTTCGTGGAAATTATGTTACAGACAATTCTGTCCAAAAGATATTCGTTAAAATAACGTTTTTGTTAATTCAGAAGGTTTGGCATCTAAACAAGATCTTTAACGTCATAGTTTATCCTAATACTGTAGTTACGAAATTTCCCTTCAGTATTCGTCCTCTGTAAACCTTTCCAAATACAATTTAGAGTCTGAAAACCAATTATACTTTCTTGTAAATAAATCCAAATCTTGAAGCTTTTAAAGTAAATACCTAGCATCCAATGCCCCTTCAAAACAACCATCCGCAGCTATGCCGTCATCTAAAAATACTTCAATCTTCACTTCCTTAGATCTCCAATATCTAACAGACTTAAGAACTTTAGTAAAGATGTACCGCCGCTTTCAAAAATATCTAAAGATAATCCATTATAAAAACTTTTTAATTTTTTCCCCAATGAGAAAGATATTGGCAACGTTTTAATAGATTTCTATGCGATAAGCAGACTGTAGACTGATTAAATCCTTAAAAAGTTTGTAATAAAAAACCAGCCTTTGCTTACCATTTCCATTCTTGGTCACCGTCAAAGGAATTATTTCTTAGTTTTTCTGATACCAGTGTCACCCATTCTCTTTTAATAAACTCTGATTCGTCCCTTTCTGACCTATTGTTACCCAATCCAACAACCACAGTAACGGTTTTGAAATGGAATTTTATAATCGACCTTTTAGACGTCAATGACTATCCCAATCTAATTCTGTTCAATGTATTGTGAATAACAACCAACAGGCAATTAAAAACAATAAAATAAAATAAACACAATGTTCAAATTTCCTTGTACCAACTACTAAGTATACAAAATAAAAACAGCTATATTTTCACTTATCTTATCGACGTCTTTCTTGGTACATTCCCGGGTCCAATGTCAACTCTCGGCCTTTATTGAGCTCTAGACCTCTTCCATCAAAGTTGATATGAATCCACACTTTCCCTCGATATTCAACTAGCTTGACACTTTCGACGATGCTGCTCTTTGCGTACTAACTCGTTTCTGCAGCAGTTTTAGATGTTCCTTGTCCTCCAAGTTGATAAACAATCGCATCTAATGCTAACATTTTCGTATCAGTTTCCTCAAAATAACGCGATGCTCATTCAAATGGTTTTTCATCATACTTTAACGAGGTGCGGATACTTGTTGAATATTCTGCTGGAAATTGGATAATAGATTGTCCATCACTTCTTGAAACGGTTTCAGCATTCTGATTGCTAGTGTGAAAACACTATTCACATCTGAAGCTGTATTTGACCCTGGCTGGCGTCCTGGCTAATAAATTCGACTTGCTCGGGCTAGCGTGCGCTAGAAAGTGACCACTTACTAAATACCTCTTCAAACATTGAATACGTTTCACCCAACACTAAATTCTCATTGGCCACTGCCTACATAACAACTGAACTTAAGTAACAAGACACTTAAGATCTGCTTACATGTCGTTAGGACAATTATTTTTCGCTATACTTCGTAACGCGAAAAAATTCTATTTTCCTTACTCTATCACGCAAAAGATTAGAAACATGCTCCTTTTAAATTCGTTGTAATGCGGCATGTGTGAACGATAAGATGCAATGAGTTCTCTAATGCATGATCATGTCATTTCATGAGAAGTGAATAATCACCCATTTTATTGACTGAAGAAATGTTCGCAAATATCTAGACCGTATCTTATCGTGTTTAACAGAAGTGTCAAGAATGTGAAATTTGATACTCTGACTTTTGCTTACAACGACGATCAGCCAGAAACAGTTTAATTCCTCGAAAGAGAGAGAGAGAGAGAGAGAGAGAGAGAGAGAGAGAGAGAGAGAGAGAGAGAGAGAGAGAGAGAGAGAGAGAGAATTGCAAGGCAGCTGCCATACTGCGACACTTAAAAAAGAATGAGACTGAATCTTCAGCCGTCAACACATCTTTATGTCCTAGCTGTTTTTCTCAGAGGAGTAACAGATGACCAGATTTTTATAGCCAATTAGTCACTTTTTTTTCAAATTCACATAGACCCTTTCCACATTAAAAAGAGCTGCAGTCTCTTCATACAATAACTCTCCAATTAAACTTTTTTGGAAGATTCATTTACTCTTTAATGTTAATATTCCTACATTTACTCGCCTAAGGGGAAATTAATATTTCTAAAGAAAACACACCCATATTCACATATGGATACGTACACATGCATACAATATCTTTCCTTAAGGAGCGAGATAGGTGCTCCTTATGGATGATCCAGGAACTAACGTACCGACGACAGCTGGAGTTCCATGATGGTCACCCATCCGTGAATTGACCAGACCTGGCTTTCTTCCACTTCCGCTGATTGGGCAAGTATCGGCATAGCGAACTTGTTTAAATTAAAAACTTAACAATTACTGACAAATTTATCCATTGATCGCCAAAAACCTCAACAGTGGCATTTAATTGTTAGACATTCACTATATATATATATATATATATATATATATATATATATATATATATATATATATATATATATATATATATACATATGTGTGTGTGTATATGTATGTGTGTGGTACGTTTATGTGTGTTTGTGTGTATGTATGTGTATGGTACGTTTGTGTGTGTTGATATAAATGTATATATGTTTCAGTTTTATGAAGGAATATAAAGGTGTAAAGATCAGCAATCAAATTCTCTCACATACCTTATGAAAGATTTGTCTTTTTTTCAGGAATATAAGGAACATCACCAATCTCTGGGTATTACCCCTATAAGGTTTCACTGTATTTTATATTGTTATAATCTAAACACTCATAAGTATGTTTAAATTGAAAGCTTTGTCGATTTTAAATAGTAAAGAAGATGTTTTATGCAAGAACCCTTTATTTAGGAAAAATTCAATGTTGTATATACACCCACTGTTTGCAAAGAACACAAGAAAAGTTGAAGTGAGCGTTTTTTGCAAAAGGTGGCGCGTTTGCCTTCCCCTCGAGATTCTTTGTTTTGTTTGCCATCTAAACTATTCGGTGTTGGCTCGGGTCGTAGTTTTCGTCACTTGGAAATCTCGCCTCAATGGTTCCTTCCAGTCTTCTCTCCAGTATTTGGTAGTCAAGACTATAGCAAGTC
>NC_090739.1:80070087-80080087 GCF_036898095.1 Palaemon carinicauda
TTCCTTATTACATACCTTATCATTCAAGTCATCTAGAAAAATCTCCTTTTGGCCTTCTTCAAAACTTGCTCGAGAAGGATTACCATGCTCATAAACTTTCTTATACATCCTCATTGTTTTCCCCATTATTCTTTTTTCTCAACTACCACTCCTGAGACTAACTGTTTTCCATGTGGCCAGCCTTCCCGAGACAAAAATTTCATTTCCTTTCAATAATTATGTATCTACTGTATAATTCTTCCCTTTAGACATAGTCATGGACGTTGTTCTCTTTCACTTTGGATTTTTTTAAGTGGCATCACATATAGATTTTCCTTAAAAATATTCTCAGTGGAATTACCACAATGCTTTGGAATAAGACATGCAAGCCTCATGTTCTTACATCTTTGGTGACAATCATACGACAAATTATTCTTAATCATTTTTTTAAGGGTGGCTTTTTACTGATTATCATTTTTTTTAGCGCAGATGTAATGAATTTACAACTAGTTTGAATTTGGTGTGTTAGCATAATTCACATAGTATATTAAACATCCAGACTAAATCCTAAAAATTCTTAGGTTCATCTCTATACGCTGTCACAACAATAAAAAAGAATACCGATTCGTATTACCCTGCTTACATGAATTTGTGAAAGATGACGTTTTTATATTAAAAGCGTCACTAGTCCGTCATGTACTGTAGTTTGTATTCTTATTCACAGCCTTACGTGAAAGCAATTTAAATTAAAAATTAAAAAGTTTATTATAAACTTTGTTATTTTCATAACATCAAAGAAGTGAAAGCCATTGGAATGAATGATAGATATTTAAATTTTCATGTTTTTTTTTCATTAAAGTAACAATTATTTCTGTATTTCATATATACTTTTGCATATCACTTATATTTGCTAACTGAATGTTGATGAGAATTGACTCAAATATTCATAAGACTTCGTTTCAGATATAATCCTGCAATGTTAATCATAGTTGTTGTAGTGTCTCACTGATTAAATGATTTACTGGCTTACTGCAACTGACAGCCCAGCTAATCCAAGCAAGATTTATTACATTCAGAGTCATGACGATGACTTGGATCGCGGTGTTATGTTTATGAATTTGCTGGGAATTTCTGGTATCGACCTTGTTTTGAAATTCATTCTCTATTCGGAAGTGAGGGGTTTCGCCAGGTAAGGGTGAAATAAGCATAGAATTTGTATATGTTTGTCATTATTTTTGCACTATGATGCCGTAATAGTCACTGCTTTTCACGTTAGTGATGGGAGCATACGCATTTCATCGCGAGTGTTACAGTATATTTTTCAGTATAGGGGAGAGAGAGAGAGAGAGAGAGAGAGAGAGAGAGAGAGAGAGAGAGAGAGAGAGAGAGATGATTCTGATATAGGTAAATTTATCTTTTTTATCGTTATTATATATGAACCCTCAGTGATTAATTCTTTTGAAAGTTAACATTCTCAATTAAACTAATAGTATCTATCATGTAGTTTAATGGAGCTGTTTTACTAATGGAAACTCATATATTTTGAACATAAAGCTTTATTTCTCTTGACTGGATACATTCGTATACACAGTATGTATCTACTAGCCTCGCGATAATAGATTATAGATATTTCAAAATAGAAATATATATATATATATATATATATATATATATACATATATATATACATATATATACATATATATATATATATATATATATATATATATATATATATATATACATATATATACATATATATATATATATATATATATATATATATATATATATGTATATATCTTTTCGTTTTAACAGTAAAGTTAGGAAGAAATTGGTAATAACAATTTAGAGATGTATATACTTTTAATATACAGCTCATTTCAGTTAATGGAACTGCATTTTTCAACAATGGTTGTGAAAAAGGATATGTGAATGCTGTTTTTTTTTTCTTCTTTATGATATAAAATTCAACGTTTTGCATTGATACTAGGTAATCTGCAGATGATTTTGTTCATATTCTTTAATTGAGAATATTCTATGGAAAGATGATCGCAAAGGATTTGTAACTATTGTTCCCCAGCATATCTGAGTGGATCATAATTCAGGTCCTTCCTGTGTCATTCAAATAGGAACATATTACTAATCAAAAGAAATGAATATGATGATGATCATCATCATCTCCTCCTAGGCCTATTGACGCAAAGGGCCTCGTTTAGATTTCACCAGTCGTCTCTATCTTGAGCTTTTAAAACAATTCACTCCATTCATCATCTTCTACTTCATGCTTCATGGTCTTCAGCCATGTAGGCCTGGGCCTTCCAACTCTTCTAGTGCCTTGTGGAGCTTAGTGGAAAGTTTGGTGAAGTAGTCTCTCTTTCGGAGTGCGAAGAGCATGCCCAAACCATCTCCATCTACCTCTCACCATGCATCTCATCCACATATGGCACTTCAATAATCTCTCTTTTAGTTTCATTCCTAATCCTGTCTTCCCATTTAACTCCCAATATCCTTCTGAGGACTTTGTTCTCAAATCTAAAAAATCTGTTGGATATTGTTTCATAGTCATACCACGACTCATGTCCATACAATAACATCGATCTCACTAAACGGATATATAGCCTGATTTTTATATATAATTTCAGGCGATTTGATTCCCAAATTATACTTAACCTAGCCATTATCTGATTTGCTTTTTTTAATTTTTGATTATACTCTAATTCTAAAGATCCTGTGTTAGATATCATAGTTTTTAAAGATTTAAATGATTCTATCCCAATAATCCTTTCTCCTTCCAATATTACATCTTCCATTGCAAAATCTAAATATTTTCTTTTGTAGTTTACGCTTACTCTGCTATTCCATTTAAGAAGAATTAGAAGGCAACTAGCCATTTTATATGATTCTAATAATTTTTTTGACATTTATTTTGAGGTAAATCGTATTGGCATTTTCCTTAGCTGAAGCTCCCACTACACACAACGTCTAGTGTTTTTGGCTCTTCATAGATCAATAACATGAAGAGTATCATTGGTGTGATGCCACATTTTTCTCAACAGGGCCATATTTATACCGGCTTCTGACGATATCTGATGCATATCCAAGGCATGTCTCTTACAAGTCAAACGGGGCAGAGCTTCAGAATGAAAGGAAAGAAGCGCCATTCTGATTTTCAATTCCCAAGGTATCCATTAAAGCGGAGGGAGCCAAGGGATTGCTGGTCGGTTTGACATTGCCAGCTATGTACCATTTGGAGATTCTCCCATTACCATACGAGGTTCTTCCAATTTTGTTCGATCTGCTGGGATAATCAGAATAATGGCGTGGTAATTGTAACGTCGGTGAAACGGAAGATTCATCTGTGTTGTCCCCTGGGAACAATGTTGCCAATAGTTTTCCGCTGGGGAAGAAAGGATTTAGTTTTATCTATCCGAGACCGTCGAAAATGTTTATGAAGGAACCGATTCCATATTTCTGGAATATTCATTCATTTCCTTAGCAGTATCATTGAGAGAAATTAAGGACACTGTGCAAGATAATTTTCAACTATATATATATCAGTATTTTAATGCTAATATTTGTAAGTACTTTTTTTTTAAATGACAGTTTTCTGTGTTCTTTAATATCAGAAAAACCGTCATGGCTGACACTATGAGATTAATTATTAGTTTGTGCATGCAGAGCAACCATAATTCTTTTGTGACTTTTTTTAGGAAATGAATCCATTGTTCTTCCTTGTGAGCGTCTCTTGAATCATCAGGCTTATTGGTTTTATGATCGATCGGGAGGATTAGGGCTCGTTACTTCCACTGTGATTTACTGAGGTTATTGACATTTTTGTGTTTTGGTTGTCTGTTCTTCTAATAAGATAAGGAGCTTCTTGTGCTATTCTTGTCTCTAGATGTTTATAGCCAGAAAGGGAGCTATTTTAAACCAGTCAGTGGTCTCTCCTGAAAACGTCTGAAAGTATCATGTTCGTTGCATACAGTATATGAAACTTGATGTGGTCTGTTTACTATTTTGTCAGAGATAAACTGCTGCACCTTAATACTCATGAAACGTTTATTACCACTTATAGGTTTAAAGGTCGTTCTTCAATGGCAGAAGAATGGGACAGGACAGTGCATAGAGAGTGACCACATATACATATGATCAACTCCCAATCAAGCTAGAACCAGGGATGGTCAGACAATGGCTGGTGAGGATTAAGTAGGTGGACCTGTTGGCTCCCCCAAAACCCCCTTCCCTATCTCACAAGGATGGTGTAGTTGCAGACACTACTAGCAACTATCGAGCTTGAGCGGCTGGAACTCCCATCCAACAAATTACTTGGCAAGGATGTTTCCAATAGTCTACCGTAACATATTGCGGACTAGTAACGAATGGAATATTAGGCCTTTTTTTAAAGATAATGATAGTAGTAGTGTTTTCACGCCATTGCTTTCTAATAATCCTACCTTGCTTTGTTTTTGCCATGAAATTGTTGTCAACTTCTTTTGTCTCTTCTTTATTTCTTTTGTTCTTCCCTACTGTAATTGTCACTACTTAATGTAGGTGGGACAGGTGTGTTAATCGTAGTCGGAGAGCGGTAGGCTTGTTCCTTGCTTATTTATGATGGCAATAGTTTTAAATGAGAAATAAGAACATAAATTGGCCATTGATAAGCAATAATACTAACACAATCATAAATGCCATATTCATGTATGGGCATCATCACTTTGATGTAGCATTAACACGAAAAGCATCATTTGTAGAATTTCCGAAAGTTCTTTGTGCTCTGCTTTTTTTATATGGAGTAATCCGTTGAGTGCTCTCAATTGCTGCTCTTTGCCCTTTCAGCCTCCTTTTCTACACGCTTTAGGCATCTATCTCCTCTCTCTCTTGTGGGATGGTATTGGGAAATGAAATTGCTGAGAGCTATCCCACATGGCTTTATCACTCGGTAGGTAGTGGTAGGTTTTACATCATTCGAAAAAGGTCAGCTATAGGTATTTACTGTGTTCATGTTTCCGGAGAACAATTGTGATCAAACCATACAGTGTTTGGTAATCAATAAATAACTAGAATCCCCTGTTAAACGGCATTTAGAAATAATATAGTCAAAATGCTGGAAGCAAGAAGCCATTCAATTCTGCTGACAAGTGGAAGCTAATTGAAACTACCCTCAAGGGATTTGCTTGACAAGGAAGATTAATCAGCAGAGATACTTTCTCATAATGATCAAATCGGCTTTATTATAACTACCTTCAAAATCACATGAGAGTTTATTGAACAACTCAATCAATATAGTTTTGGCGACATACTTATAAACAATAATCTTAGAAATCCTTCATAAGATTATAAAACATATGATTGTAATATCAAAATGTTTTAATGTGATATGCTAAACAGAAACAGACAGATAGATGAGGGGATGGGGAAAGAAGCAACTACATCAAGAGTATTAGCTGCACCCTCTCCCACTCTGTAGGGAATAATTAATGTCAACGTTCCGTGTGGACAAATCTCGTTCGTATGACTTAAGTAAATAAAAAAGGGACCTCCTGTCTTTACTCTATGTTTTCTCAAAGACTAAGCCATTTTCATAATTATAAACTACTCAATTAGGATATGCACACTATATTTTCAGATAAGAATTTGCTTACTAGTGCGGTAGCCATCATTCATGTGAAGTTTTGTATCGAAAAAGACGTCCTGTAGGTCCGGAGCTTTGCTAGAAATTAATTAAGAATTCCCAAGTAATTACAGAAAAAAGCAAAATTATTCTTACATTAACGGTATTCATTGTTACTGAAAAGGATAAAATCTTCATTGTATCGCTATCTGAGATTTTTCATTGATGCGGCTATTACATTAGTCATACCTTTATTCCAGAATTGTACTGGTGATCATTTTAATGAGTTTCATTGTGAGATTCTAATAGATTTATATCAGCCGATTCCATCTAGGCTGGTATTCTCTGCAAACTAACTCTTTGTTCCCATTTAGTATTAACTATGAAATTTCATTTCGGTTATGAATTTATTATTTTTCACCACGCTTTATTTGTGATCAATAAACTGTGTCAGCTAGAATTCCATTCCCTTTCATTGCTTTTTATATGATAATTTCAGGGCATATCGCACAAGTATGTTGCCAAAGAGAAAATGCATGACTCATTGAAAACAGCAATTGGGAACCTGAGTGCCTAGCTATTCTCTTTACGTGCCGTTAATACTAAATTGCCAAGTGTTGAGGTTCACCAAGCCGTTTTAATAGTTCTTCCAGACCTTAAAAGGTCAGTTACGCAATGGGTTGAACACGAACGCGATAGAGGAATAAATCATATAGAAATAACCACATATTGGCTGATGGTAGAGAGGACTTATTCATTTTAGCTAAACGGGAAATGGTAGGTATCTCTGATATAGATATGACTGGCCATTTATTTGCTTTCAAAAAAACAGTCCCTTTGATCTCTTATGTACGAAGTTGGATGTCAAAGAATCTCTCTCTCTCTCTCTCTCTCTCTCTCTCTCTCTCTCTCTCTCTCTCTCTCTCTCTCTCTCTCTCTCTCTCATGATTTTTGGATCTCTTTGAGAAGTAATATTCGTTTTTTATGTCATATGAAAGTTGTTTTTTTCACCGTCCTGATAATGATCTTTCATTGCATCTATTCCGACGTCATCGTTGTTGATTTTCAAATGATTATTAGATGAATAAGAAGTCTTTCCTTCACAGAAAAATAAGGTTATTGCCGGAGGCTTTGGCAAAATTATATGAAAGAGTAACATTAAACTTGTTTGATGTTTGTAATTGCTTTCTTTTCATTACCTTACTTTTATTATAAAGATGATTCTTCTTTTTCTTTAACATTTCAGTATGTTGTGTGATATTCATCTACATTAGCAATATTATCGATAGCAATAATAATAGTAGTAGTAGTAGTAGTAGTAGTAGTAGTAGTAGTAGTAATAGTAGTAGTAGTAGTAGTAGTAGTATCATCTGTCATCCCTTAGATCAATTTAAAAGCCTACCATTTTTCTCATCTTTACCTCAGAAAAATATTATATTTAAGGATCGTGTTGTAAGGTTACCTGGTGACAATCTTATTTTTTATTTTTATTTTTTATTATTAAACGTAGTAATGATAGCCTATACCTAGGGGGTTAGTTAGCATCTTAAAGAAAAATTTCGCAGTTTCCTTATTCAGGTCGATTTAAAGATACAGCGTTTTAATAGTTTATTTTTTAATAGCAATGGTAGGCATAAAAAATGAGCCAGAAGTACCCTGGGATCTTACTGCTATTTTCCCCTAATTTTATTCTATGACCTGTTTATCGAAGTCCCAGTTTAACTTAAACCCCAAAACTTTAAACGTTCTTCAATTTCAGGAAATCTAGTAGGGGTGGTACCCATAGAGATGGTGATTACTTTCCTCCAATTAGTTTTACTTCTATATTTTTACCTTGACCCATTGATCAATATTATGATTTAGTTTCAAAGTCAACCTTTTTATTCTTTTCTTGATTTAGGTGAAATAATGGAGATATGAAGCGTTGGAGTTGGTGATTACTTTTAAAAAGAATAGATATTTTGAACTGCGTATCAAGGCATTAGATCATTTAAAGGCTAGAATTTAAATTTCTGTTGCGTTTTAGGAAATTTATTAAATAGATACTTAGCAGGATTATTATACAATATAAATGATAAAACTTCCCCCTCCCCCTCTATTTAAGTTAACGTTTTAGCATTGGTTTCCCAGCTTTCATAAAGTATGACAAATAGAGATCACTGGTCTTCTGTATCTTTATTAGGACGATCTGAAGGGGAAATGCCTGCTGTGTGAGAGTTGGGTATTTAAATTCAAGTTTACTATAAAACACATTGTGCTTATCTCCCCCAAATCACTATATGATTTTATTCAACCCTAGTACCTCCTGGCTAGTACAGAGGTAACATGTTAGGCCTAGCATTTGCATGGCAGCAGATCGATGCCCACCCGGGACAGTGAGTTTAAGCTGTTTATTGGGGAGGCCACTGCTGTGATTGGGTACCACAGAATGGGGTTGGGCTTGCCCAGCTGACGTTCTGATGACTATCTATTCTGATAAAACTGGAACTGGAACCAGACACCTTTACCTTTACCTTCAATTATTATTTAGGCAAATCAGTATTTGGTATAATCTAAGGCACCAACCAGTCTTTAATAAATTGGATGCTTTAATGACGATATGCAAATGCACTGAGTAGTATAACATTAATGTCGATTTATTGAATGGTTTTAAGTTCTCTACCCCGTCCATCAAATGTCTTTGACAGCGTTTTGTCAGAAAACAGTTTCTATAGTCAAAATATGATTATTATTTCGTTGTTACAAATTCTAAGGTTGTTCTAACAGGTATGTATACGATCATGTATGAGCAAATACGGTTTGTATCTTTAAAGGTGATCGTGTGTATTTATATGTTGGACTAAATCCATGCATGTATACCCAGAGGTATTTTGGATATCAGACTTATCCCACATAAAACTGCAACACCATTAACTCAGTTTAACGAGTCAGCTGAGATTAAGGTCGTCCACTCTATCAGTATCGAAATGAAATGACATTATCACTTTTTTCCCGCCAATAACAAATTGGAATGGAAATCGATTCATATTATTCTTTTCATCTCCCTCACGATGAATTACCTTAGTTATTGGTTTACCTCAATTCCCTTTCCTTTTACAATACAGATTGTAACTAATCTATCGTAATGAGAACGATTTGACAATTACATTTAAACGTAATGTTAAATTTCCTATTGACATGTAGGTCTCGCACTATCCTTATTAGCTCTTTTTATCAGTATATGTTGTATAACTGAATAGGTACGAAGGATTAAATTACTTCTATATATATATATATATATATATATATATATATATATATATATATATATATATATATATATATATATATGATACATGATATTTTGTGTCTTAGTTCAGCATTTTCTTGTTACTTTAGTGTTTATTTACGTATAATTGAGGAATTGCTTGAAATTGGTCCATTTTAGAATGAGTGACCCATGTCTTGCTTTCAAATATCCATTTAAAATTTCTGAGTGAGAAGAGTTTTAGGCTCTAGGTTATGTAGAGTTGATTCATTGCAAGAAATGTTCAACCTTTACGCCATGACATTTGGCTTTTACCTACCACGATTTTTTCTGCTCGGTATAATCTGCCCCAAAGAAAAAGAATAACGAAGTCACATCTGAGACTGAAAAAATGGATGAAAATGAAATGTTGACGATGATGAAGGTGGCGTTTGCTATTAAGCTCATATTTTGAGCTTTGTTTAATATGAACATCTACAGTTTAGAATAAATGGGATCATGACATTTAAGAATTCTTTAACCTTAACGTTTAAAATCAGTATAAAGAAATTTTCTGGTTAACGTCCTTTTTATCATCTTTAAGATCAAATGATTCGGTGATTTATATTTTCTCGTAAACAATGAATGGTAATTAGGCTGGAGATTGGGATGAAATCTGGAGGTATCTACTTATTAAATATTTACTTATGATGTACGAGAGAGAGAGAGAGAGAGAGAGAGAGAGAGAGAGAGAGAGAGAGAGAGAGAGAGAGAGAGAATTTCCAATTTCCTGAAGAGTATTCACAGTGAGAGAGATATTTTCATTTCCAGAGAGGCTTCTAAACATTTGTATAAAGTAAGACATTGCCGATGGTTACCCAGCAACTTTAATCGCATTTGCTTTTTATGGTATTTGTTTGATAATAATTTATAGCTCCCAACTTTTGAGTTCCTACTGAATTCGTTAGGCCTATGTTTCTCCTTCATTTCTGATGGTTCTAATTACCATTTTTAAGTATCTTTCAACCCTGAAGTGTTTACTAATTTATGTGTACTTTCCAGTTTTATCAAATTTTCTAAAGTCTGTCTGGTGAATTCCTTTTCTAATTTGTTCTTGAACTTCTTGATGAGATTCTCTAGCAGTAGTAGGCTATATATGTATATATATATATATATATATA
>NC_090739.1:80082587-80087587 GCF_036898095.1 Palaemon carinicauda
TGTGTGTGTGTGTGCGTGTGTTTTTAGATAAAAAGAAAGATAAAACTTGAGGAAAAATCCTTGTGGATCAGTATCAGGATCCACCTAAAAATCTAAATCACTTTCCTTTATGCGCAGCTAATGAGTGAGTTGATGTTTTCCAGTCAGTGTGGAGGCAATACATGCATTTACTCTATATTTTGCTCCCGAATTCATCGAAACCTGCTTATTTCCCTCCTAAGTTTCCGAATCCTAATTATTTCTCACTTTGATTAATCCAATCCTGCTTATTTCTTTCTTGAAAAGGTGAAATCCTGCCCATTTTTCTTTCGAATTCGTCGAATTGTGCTTATTTCTCTCTTGAATTCGTCGAATCCTACTTCTCTTTTAAGTTAATCAAATGCTACTTATTTGTCTCTTGAATTTATTAATTCCTGCTTATTTTTCTCTCGAATTCGTCGAATCCTGCTAATTTTTTGTTGAATTTATCGAATTCTGCTTATTTCTCTCGTCGGTTCATCGAACTCTGCCTGTTTTTCTCTCGAATTTATTGAATCCTTTTCATTTCTCTTTTTTGAATTCTTCGAATCCTGCTTATTTCTCTCTTGAGTTCGTTGAATCCTGCCTATTTTTCTTTACAATTCCTCGAATCATGCTTATTTTTTCTTGAATTTACCGAATCCTGATTATTTTTCTCTTGAATTCACCGAATCCTTCCTATTTTTTCTTAAAATAATCGAACACAGCATATTTTTTCTTGTGTTTACCGAATTCTCCTTATTTTTTCTTGAATTCATCGAATCCTGCTAATTTTTTCTTAAATTCACTTAACCCTTCTTATTTTTTCTGGAACTCATCGAACCCTGCTTATTTTTCTCTGGAATTCATCAAATCCTGCTTATTTCTCTAAATTTATCGAATCCTGCTTATTCTTCTCGTGAATTCATCGAATCCTGCTAATTTATTTCTTAAATTCACTGAATCATTCTTCTTTTTTCTTGAATTCATCGAACCCTGCTTATTTCTCTCGTGAATTTATCGAATCCTGCTTATTTCTCTCATAAATCAATCGAATTCTGCTTATTTCTCGGGAATTCATCGAACACCTTTCTTTTGAATTCATCGAATCCTGCTTACTTATTATTGAATTCATCGAACCCTGCTTATTTTACTCTTGAATTCATCGAGTCCTGGTCATTTCTCTTTGATATTCATCGAATCCTGCCTTTTTTCGAGTTCATCGAATCATGATTTTTTTTCTTGAATTCATCGAATCCTGCTTATTTCTCTCTTAATTTCATCAAATCCTGCTTATTTCTCTCGTGAATTCATCGAACCTCGCTTATTTTTCTTTCGAATTCGTCAGATCATTCTTATTTTTCCTAGAATTCACCGAACCCTTCTTATTATTTTTTGAATAGTCGAACACAGCTTATTTTTTTTTCTTTTTAATTTACCGAATCCTGCTTATTTTGCCTTGAAGTCATCGAACCCTGCTTATTTTCTTAAATCGGCTGAATCCTTATTTTTCTCGTGAATTCACCGAATCCTTCTTATTTCTCTCGTGAATTCATCGAACCTTTTCTCTTGAATTCATCGAATCCTGCTTACTTATTCTTGAATTCATCGAATCCTGTTTACTTATTCTTGAATTCATCAAATCCTTCTTACTTATTTTTTAATTCATCGAACAGTGCTTATTTTTCGTCTGAATTCACCGAATCCTTCTTATTTTTTCTTGAATCCATCGAACCCTGCCTATTTTTTTCTTGAAATCATTGAACCTTGCATATTTTTTCTTGAATTTGCCGAGTCCTGCTTACTTTTTTATGGAATTTATCAAACCCTGCTTCTTTTTCTCTTGAATCCAACGAACCCTGCTCATTTTGATTTGTATTCATCAAACCCAGCTTATTTTTCTGTAGAATTCAGCGAATCCTTATTTTTTTTCTTGAATTTATCGGACCCCGCTTTTTTTTTTTTTTTTTTTTTTTTTTTTTTTTTTTGAGTTTACCGAATCCTTCTTATCTTTTCTTGAAATCCTTGGATCCTGCTTTATTCTTCTCTTGAATTCACTGAATCCTGCTTATGATTTTTTTAATTCTTCGAACCCTGCTTTATTTTTCTCTTGAATTCACTGAATCCTGCTTATGATTTTTTCAATTCTTCGAACCCTGCTTATTTTTCTCTTGAATTCACCTAATCCTTGCTATGTTTTTCCTGAATTCATCGAACTCAGCTTATTTTTTCTTGAATTCACCGAATCATACTTATCTTATTTTTAATTCAGCGAACCATGCTTATCTTTCTCTAGAATTCACCGAATCCTGTTTATTTTTTCTTTAATTCATCGAACACTGCTTATTTTTTTTTTAATTCACCGAATGCTTATTTTTTTTCTTGAATTCACCGAATGTTTATTTTTTTTCTTGAATTCACCGAATCCTTCTTATTTTTACTTGAATTCATCGAATACTGCTTATTTTTTTCTTGAATTCATCGAATCCTGCTTATTTTTCTCTTGAATTCACCGAATCCAGTTTTTTTTCTTAAATTCTTCGAACCTTGCTTATTTTTCTCTTGAATTCACTTAATCCCTCTTATTTTTTCTTGAATTCATCGAATCCAGTTTATTTTTCTTGAATTCATCGAATCCAGTTTATTTTTTCTTGAATTCGTCGAATCCTGCTTATGATTTCTTGAATTCATCGAACCCTGATTGTTTGCCCATTGAAATCACCGAATCAGGATTATTCATTTCTTGAGTTCAACAAAAATTCCGTTAATGCAGTTTTAACCATTATTACCTTTGCCAAGGAGGTTATGCGCTCGAGTCGGTTTATTTATTTATTTATTTGTCTGTCTGTGTGTCTGTGGACAGGATTGCGTTAAAACTATTTGACGAATTTTAATGAAATATTCCTCAAAGATAGACCTTAGGTCATTGACGACCCCGTTAGATTTTGGAGATGATCCGGATCCGGATTCTAGATCCAAATGTGCATTTTTCGTTATTTAAAAGATAACGTCAAAACTACAATACGGATTTTGACGAAATTTTCACCACATATAGATCTTAGGTCATGGACGACCCCATTAAATTTTAGAGATTATCCGAATCCGGATCCTGATTCTAGTTTATTTATTTATTTGTCTTTGTACATGATTGCTTCCAAACTATTCAACGGATTGTGACGAAATTTTCACTACAGATAGATCTTAGGTCATGGACGACCCCATTAAAAGTTCGGAGATGATCCGCATTTGTATTTTATGACATTTTAAAGATAAAACAAATTGACGGAATTTGACGATATTTTCACCACACATACTGTAGATCTTAAACCATGGATGACTCCAATAACTTTTGGCGGAGGTCAGAAATATAAGATTGCTCTTGTTTGTTTTATTTCTATTGTGTTTAGTTATGCTCAACTTTCATTCTTTCTATCGCCAAAAGGTATGTTTAGGCCAAATTTTCTTCTCATTGTGTTTTCTTTATGTAGAAGACCTTATCTTCTTTTATTTGCCTTTTTCAAATGCATTTCACCCTAATCTGTTAGCCATATTCAAAAGTTCATAGTCAGTTATATTTCTATCCCGTGTAGGAGTTAAATATAGATCTGATCAATACCTCTGACGCAGGCAAGTAATTATTTTTTTTACCTTTTCTCCATTTTGTTAAATATTGATTTAGCCATTGAGAAATGAGGCCGAGCATATCTCTATTCTTAACGAATGTTTAGATAACTTTTTTTTACGTACAACTTCTCACATGACCATGAAATCACATACAACCTCCAAAATCTATTTTTGTCCTGCTTTAAAATTTCTTTCAACAAATTCTACTACGTTCTTTGCGTTCAGGCATATGCCAACAGTTGCTCTCGAAAATTTCTTTCCTATTGTTGATTAAGAGATTTCTTGGAATATATACCGTATATCAGTCAAAGAAAATGATTTAAGGTGAAAAAATAAACGGTTTTATCATTTTTAGATGATTCTGTAAATAATCCCGTTTTCATTTTTTAATAAAGGAAAGTCATATGAAATATATAATAACAAGACATAAAAATTGTTATCTTCATAGATTTTTCCTTGTTAATAATCTGATTGACCGAATGGATAAGTTGCTTAGTAAATGATATTATATATGATTCCTCATGATTTTAAATTACGGTCAAGGTATAGTGAATTCAATGCTGTTGGAATTTTGGTTTAGTTTATATATATAAATGAAACTTGAAATGCCACTTTCTCTAAAAACAAAAGTATTAATGAGATGGTCCTACCAGTATTAACTTATGCATCATAAACTTGGAGCCTTACTAAAGCCTTAGATCATAAGCAAGTTACAACTCAAAGAGCTATGGAAAGAATAATGATGGGAATAACACTTATAGACAGAAAATTGCAATATGGATACGTGAGCTATCTAAGTAGATGATATTTTAACAACTTGTAAGTAACAGAAATGGACATGGGCAGGACATAATAGGAAAATGACAGACAATAGATGGACATGAGAAATAACAGAATGGATCCCTAGAAATTGTAAAAAAAAAAAAAAAACGGGGGAAGGAAGAGAAGACGATGCATTGAGAAACTATGGAAGTTTGCGGGCGTGAACTGGCACAGAAGACCATATACAGACGCAAGTGGAAAGACATGTCTGAAGCTTTTGTTCTGCAGTGGACTAGTAACGGCTGATGATGATGATGATGATGATGAGGATGATATATATATATATATATATATATATATATATATATATATATATATATATACAGTATATATATACATATATATATATATATATATACATATATATATATATATATATACTTTATATCTTTTTCTCGATTACCCGAAGTTTTTATCCTACATATTAGAAGGCGTAAGAAGTGGTTACCCATCTTCTTCTCAGCAAGTCTTTAGGGTTGAAGTCACTAACCGATTGCTTTTGAAATTTTGGTTAAGTCAGTTATAGTTTTCTACTCTAGAAGGTACCTAATTTGCAA
>NC_090739.1:80090526-80093026 GCF_036898095.1 Palaemon carinicauda
AGGGTATAAGAGAATGTCATGAGTGTTGAGGGTCCTGGCGAAGCTGTTACTAAAAATGGGACACATTTTATAAATTTTTGTTTAACAAACAATCTTGTCATTAGAGGTACTCTTTTCCATCACAAGGAAATACACAAATATACATGGACTTCACCATGTGGCAATTACAAAATCAAATTGATCACATAGCCATTAATAAAGAGAGAAGGAATACTGGGAAAATTAAGAAGCTATAGAGGTACAGATATGGGTAGTGATCATCAGCTCCTTATAGCCATACTGAAATTAAAACTGAAAGCACCCAGCATAAAATGTAGATAGATCACCTAGGTTTGATACAACTGTGCTTCTAGGAGATGAGCACAGTGAAACCTTTGCAATTAAATTTAGGAATCAATTTGCAGTCTTAGAGACTTTAAGAGACGAAGAGTAGACAATTAACGATGAATGGTGTGATATCAAGAACATATATATCAGTCAGTTGGTCTGGAAGTTTTGGGACATACAGTTACAAGGAGAAAGCCATGGATATCAAATGATACTTTGGATACTATAAAAAGGAGTCAAAGACAGAAATTAATTGATGAAAGGTTTCGGGGAAGTATGGAAAATTATAAGTTAGAGCATGCTATTCCAGTATTGATAGTGAGGTCAAAAGAAAAGCCAGGCATGACTTGAGAGAATATTCATACAGAAAAGCACATGAGGTTGACAAAGCTATGAATTTAGGAAGTGGCTATGGTGTAAGAATTACTCATAGAATTATTGATAAAATCTCTACTGGGGCAAAGAAGAAGAAGCATATACCCATCAAAAAGAAAGATGGATCTGTTATAACACCAAAAGATGAAGAAAGGCAACGTTGGATGGAACACTTCTGTGAGGTAATGAATAGGATATATGAAGGGAAAAATTTGATTGATGTACCTGAAGCCGAGAGAGATCTTGATGTGCCCATGTGTGAATTCAGTGTGTTTGAAGTCGAAGCTATCATTAAAAGACTCCGGAGATGGAAAGCCCCTGGATACGATGGAATAAATGCCGAGATGATACTGGCCGAAAATGAAGTGACTCCCAGAATACTTATAGAAGATTATTTTGTAGAATGTAGCGTGGAGAGGCAAACCCGGCCTCTTAAATATGTAAATGTGATTAAGTCTCTTCATGAGCATAGCAAGTATATACTTACTATTAGTAGAGTCCTATCAAATGAATTTCCAGTGAACAGTGGAATACTTCATGAGTCTGTTGTCACCTATGTTATTTATCCTCCTTATGAATTTTGAAATGAATAGAACAAATGGGGATCGTGAAGGATTATACTGGATTGGTAATAGGAAATTAGCTGAGATAGAGTATGCTGATGACGCTGTCGTTATTAGCACAACACCACAGGATTGATTTGCAATGCTTGCTTACCAGAATACTTGAAATATCACATGAGTTTGGACTCAAGATAAATAGAAGAAAGACGGTGATTATGAGAACGGAATATGCAATAGAAGATGAAATATCATTGGCAGGAGAAAGAATTAATGAGGTAGAATCATTTGAATATTTAAGATCTATGATCTGAGTAAAGCAAAACAGACAATGACTAGGTTAAGTAAAATTGAGAAATCAAATCGCCTGAAACTACTTATAAAATCAGTTTAGTAAGATCGGTGTTACTGTATGGACATGATTTGTGGTATGACAATGAAAAAAATATTCAATATTTTGTAGATTTGAGAACAAAACCTTCAGAAGATTATTGGGAGTTAAATGGCGGGACAGGATTAGAAATGAAACAATAAGAGAAATTACTTGAGTTCCATACGTGGACGAGATCATGGTGAGGGGTAGATGGAGATGGTTTGGGCATGTTCTTCGCATTCCCTAAGAGAATTAGTTCACCAAACTTTTAACTGGGATCACAAGGCACTAGAAGAGTTGGAATACCCAGGCGTACATGGCTGAGTGCTGTGAAGCGCGAAGTAGGATATGATGAATGAAGTATTAATTTAAATGCTCAAGATAGAGAAGGCAGGCGAAATCTAACCGAGGCCCTTCGCGTCAATAGGCGTAGGAGGAGATGATGATGATGATGATGATGATGATGATATAAACATAAGAAATTCGAAAACCTTATTGCAAAAAAAAATAAATAAATAAATAAATATCAGAATCGGAATAAAGACTGCAATATTTGACTTTTAGCAACAGAATAAAGACTGCAATATTCGAATTTTAACAACAGCATTTTAAAGTCAGAAATGTAATACTGTATAGGAAAGATTCAACCAAAGGAGCAGCAAATCACTTAATGTTTCGGCACCTGTGCTACCCTTAGTACTGCCTTTTCTGTTCCCTAGTCCCGCTACAGTATATTAGTCGGTTCTTTACAAAATCAAGGATATTTGACACAGGCGCTTATGTTCCAGCAGTTCTTACTATCCCGACCTATACAAAGGTTAATATGATTTGAGAGAATCGTGCTTAAATTAAATGATATCCGTGC
>NC_090739.1:80100526-80110526 GCF_036898095.1 Palaemon carinicauda
CCTGGTCCTGAAGTATCGCTTTTTGCATTGGGCACCAGTGGCTGGAGGATCCAGCTGCTTTCCTATTTGTTCCCACAGGCTGTTCTTCGCTACCGTGTTAATCCACTCCGTGTGTTTCTTGTCATACAGCATGGGGTTCTCCTTGACAAGGTCGGCCAACACAGTCTCCGTCTCTTCTGTCCACCGGTAGTCAGGGATTTCCTTCTTTGACATCCGAACCCGCTTCTTTTGTTTCATTTCGTCATCACTGGATACCTGACTCTGGCTTGTATCCTGCTGTGTCTCCAGGATCACGAAATCGAGACTTGATAATGAGGAGTGAGGAGAATCTCGATCAGCGGTCTCCTCTATCATGTTGACCTCTATTCTTCTCCCCCTTCCTTTAGTCAGTCTACTTCTGGGCATGTTGTCTCTTCGCTGGCGAGCTCTGGAATGGCGAGGAGTGTCCTCGGAGCTCTATTTATACACCCCCAAATCCCACGAGAGCGCCACTGGCGGAGTAGGCGTGCACTAGCGTGAACCATGCGGGACCTGGCGTGAACTAGTCGTGAACCGGCGGGAACTGGCGTGAACTAGAGTGAACGATGCGGGAACTGGCGTGAACTTGTCGTGAACAGTGCGGGACGATGCGGGAGGATGCGTGCCAGTGCGTGAAATGGTCGTGCAATCAATGCGTGACCATGTCAGTAGGAAGGCATCGACACGCTTATATTCGTGAACATGTTGTGAACTGGCGTGAACGATGCATGAACTGGAGTGAACGCGTCGTGAACAGTGCGTGGCAGTCGTGGCATGGCACGCATTGGTACGCACTGGCACGCATCCTCCTGCATTGTCCCGCACTGTTCACGACACGTTCACTCCAGTTCGCACATCGTTCACGACTAGTTCACGCCAATTTTGTCATGACAATGCATGCCACAAACTTTAAACATTTCAAAATTCTCGCCACGACTGGCACGCATCGGCAAGCATGCCACGCACCGTTCATGACACGTTCACTCCAGTTCCCGCATCGTTCACGCCAGTTCACGACAAAAGGCGTGCCAATGCGTGCCACAAATTCGTGCAAGTGTCAGGCTGGCTTTAGTATGCACACTATAGGAAAGCAAATGGAGAGGGAACATTCCTCCTTATTTGTATGGGCGTTGTTGAAATGCGGACCCAGCAGTAGGGTGCCCAAGCAGGAGTAATTGAATGTATTATTCTGAAGGGTGTTGTGATGGTGGCCTTCAGGATGTGTTCTGGATTTATGGTCACTGGATAATACCTTTCAGGAAGTTTAGGATCGAAAATACTTAGCACAGTTAAAGTAGGTGGTGATATTTGGGGAAGTAGTTGCCTGCTTCCATTTGCATGTTAAGACGCCTGTAATCCGTACATGAACATAAGAATCCATTGATCTTAAGGAGGATGTACAGAGGCGATGATCATAAGCTTGAGGCCTTTTGACAAAGGGCAAATTCTTCAATTTCAGCAAATGTGCGTTTAGCAGCTGTAAACCCTTGGATGTGTGGCGTAGGTCTAGGCAGAAGTCGGAATATAAATTGAGGAGGTGGGCATAGACAACCGTGGGCGTGTTGATGCGAAGAGCGAGGTTAGAGAGAAGTGATAAAGGAGTGAACGGGTAAGAGCTGGTGTTGACTTCGTGTTGATTTACAAAGTCAACCATGAGATGGAAATGGCCGAGGAAATATGCATCAATGATAGGGAGTGCAACGTCTGCAATGATAAAATACGACCGGTACTGGTACTGCGCTCCTAAAATGACAGTCTCAATATCTCATAACCAATGCTTGGGATAGCAGGTACATTGGCATCCAATAAGCGGACATCAGCAGGTTTAGAATGACGGGGTTGCAACCTTAAGAGGGATCGTGGCAGAAGGGAACGACAGGCACCAGTATCTACAAGAATATGCACATTAGATCCTGAATCATGGTAAAAGAAGAAATTAGTCAATGCGGAGGTCACTGTCAGGGGCAGCAGCCCCGAATTTGGGATGGCAGTAGCACAAGTGAAGGCGAGAGGTGTCATCCAAGGGCTTTTGGGGGCATTGGTTGGAGATTAGGGTGTCATAGGGTGCCCCCTTTGTCGCTGACTAGATATGTAATGAGATGGGTGTCGATGTCCTACAGCATTCAACTTAATTTCGGTCGGCATTGAATGGTTGTCCCCTTCGTCAGGAGTGGAAGATGTTGATGGAATTCTTGACTGTGGAAAGGGGCTGTTTACAAGGGCATCGACTTTGGTTGACAGGTTCTTCATTGGCAAGGTATTGACATTGTCAGGGGCAGCTTCCACAGGTTCTGGTAGTTGTTGTAACCAAAGGGCACAATCTAGCTCATTCACGAGGAGAACCGTCTGCTGTCAACGTCTGTTGATCCCCCAACAGTATATGAGAGATTAGAAATTTTGAATACGCAGGCATCTGGCAACTGTGAGTACTGCTCCAGGAGGTATGACTTGAGAGTCTCGTAATGTATGGAGGCGTCCCTCTCCTCACAAAGCCCATTGAAGATTTCTGGAAAGATGTCATTTGGGATTGCAGTGAGGACATAGTTTGCTTTGCTGCTTGAGCAGGTTATGCCCTTAATGCAGAACTGAACCTTGGCACACTGAAACTATGGAAATGCATCCCTACTGGCAAAGGGCGTATGTTTCACCATGGCATACGTGTGGGCAGATGAGATGTGGTCGGTGGGCGACATTGTTGGTGGATACAGCTGATGAAATGCTCCCAATTACCTAACCTAATTTATCAAACAATACAGATACAGGTTTTTAAGTGCCCTCAAAGCATCCCATAAGGGTAATAATTGCATGTGTAAATTCAACTGCTTTTGTCAATAAGGTTGATGGTGGCATAAAGATTAGCAATATAATAATGTTGATGAAAATAAAGTTGAAATTTGCGTGTTACATTCAACGGCTTTTGTATGGAAGAAAACGTAGTTAAAACATTCTGTGAATTATGTGTGTGTTGCTTTTGCAAATGCATTACAATAGATTCCTGAATAACCTATCTGGTTCTAATACGATGTCATCAAACTAAACTTCCATTAATCAAACTGTGCACTTCACCATAGATGTCTAGTGGCTTATTTGTCGATAATATCTGGTGACCTACCAAACCATTGTTAATTAATCTGCTAATCGTCCAAACAGCGGTATAGTATATGACCACTATTTCTTTACATACGCGTAGATGATGAGTTTATATAAGTGCATTCCATTCTTAAAGTGTATAGATATACCCTACACTGCTGTGTGTATGTCTAGATGTATAAATGTCTACATACCATGTGTGGGAATATGGTGTGTCCAGGGACTTAAGTCGACATGCAATTTCCCGATCCCTCCTCTGAATTGCTGGTTTTGGGCCTTAAGAGCGGTATGCCACGGCGTTCGATCTCTTTATGCCCATTTCCCACATCTAAATGGCTCGGACTTTCCTCATTCTGGATTTTATCGTTGCTCCATTTGTGATCTGCCGCATTCTTCCAAAGATTCATTCCCGTGAGAGATGAAGCACCGAAGCACTTCATCTCTTGGCTCTCTTTCGCTTTTCAGACTTTTTTTTTTTTTTAATTTACATGAGGATGGAAAGATTAGTGTCGTGAAATTCCATTACAAGATCCTAAAAGGAAATTTTCTGCACGGAACACCTCGAAGTTTTAGTTATCCTTGTTTTATTACTTCGATATTCGAACACTAGATGAGTTTATTTTTTTTCAGAGACATCTAAAGTCTATGTATCTTTACGTTACTCGTTCGTTATCATACTGTATAATTCGTTACATTCTAAGAGCTTTTAAGTATTTATTTTTCTTTGTCGTAAAATGGAATTAATGGCGATTTGGAAAATAAAACCGAAATTTGATAGGAAAATTGAATCATTCTTCAGCACAAAACATTATTAGATGAATTTCATTTCAGGAAATTTTGAATAAACTAGATTTCTCCATTAATTCATATCATTGTTATCATAGATCCTCAATTGGTTGAAGCTGGGAACGTTCATTTTCATACCAATAAAAAGATTGTAGGAAATCCCAGACGCCATGATATTCTCCAACTATTGTCAGCCTAAGTCACACATCTCCTTTGCGCAGAAATCAGCAATTTCAGAAATGTAAGTTCTTGCTTTCCCCACACAAGTTTTGGCGAAGGCGAATTCCTAAACTGTTGACGGAGATTTGAGGTTGTGTAGCATTCAATGTCGAGAGAAACATTGCTACTGACAGAGGGACAGCTTGTGGATGACTGACTAATGGATTTGGGTTTTATATATATATATATATATATATATATATATATATATATATATATATATATATATATATATATATATATAAATAAATAAATATATATATATATATATATATGTGTGTGTGTGTGTGTATATATACACTATAACAGAGCCGTCAAAATTGACGTCTAAATATTTAGATAGGTATGTACACATGCACACACGCTTACACGCAGATTGAATCCTTTTCACCTCCTCTCCCTTTCCTAACTACAACCGGTTGGTTCGGCAGTTTGTGGGAGAGTATGTTTCTGAGTGTACCTCTGAGGGTATTCCCTTTCTCCAGAGTATGACTTCTCCCTCTCGTCCC
The DNA here is from genome assembly GCF_036898095.1 of Palaemon carinicauda. Taxonomy (NCBI): domain Eukaryota; kingdom Metazoa; phylum Arthropoda; class Malacostraca; order Decapoda; family Palaemonidae; genus Palaemon; species Palaemon carinicauda. The sequence goes on from NC_090739.1 coordinate 80,105,149, forward strand.
TGAGTGGTACAATATATATATATATATATATATATATATATATATATATATATATATATATACATATATATATATGTGTGTGTGTGTGTTTGTGTGTGTGAGTGTGGTTTGTGTGTGTGAGTGTGTGTGTATGTGTGTGTTTGTGTGTGCGTGTGTGTAAATATCAACCACAAATGGCATTTAGTATTGAAATCAACCTTGAGAATGCATATCCACTGAAAATTCTATTATGATAGATACTTCTGGCTAGACAAGGACTCGAACCTATGCCTCTGAGTCGAAACAATGCCAGCAGTAGACTGCTAAACGAGCCATTAAGAAAGATATAAGTTTATTCCAAGTCTACCTTACATATTCTTGTCGAATTCACTGTTCTTAGACTTAAAATGAGACCACCTCCACAATGATAGCTCATTAATGAGTTTGCAACACGTGAGTATTTATGATGACTATGTGTCACTAACTCAAATGACTTTGATAGATGTAAATATCGACCACAAAATGTGATTGATATTTACATCCATTAAAGTCACGTATGTTAGTAACACTGTAATTCTTCATTGTTTCGAGTATTGTTTTCCTGTCTGGTATTCAGCTGTGGAATCTCATCTTAATTTGTTGGACAAGAAATTGCGGTCTATTGAATTTGTTATTCTTGATCTACACATTAACCTCGGGCACCTTCGTTCAATTAGTTCTTTATGCATGTTGCATGAAATTTTTCATAATTCTAACTATCCTTTGCATTCAGATCTTCCCAAATAGTACCATCTTGTTTGTAATACGAGGTATGCAGTTAACTCTAACAGTCATGCCTTCTCCATCATAAGGTTCAATACTACACAGCATTCAATAAGTTTTATTCTACCTGTGACCAAGTTGTGGAATGATCTTCCTAATCAGGCAGTTGCATCAATAGAACTTCAAACAATCAAACTTGTAGCGAATATTTTTATGTTGAATAGACTGACAGTTGTTACTGTTATTAAAGTGTTTTATTTTGATTGTTCATTACTTCTTTTGTGCTTTATTTATTTCTTTATTTTCTTCCCTCACCAGACTATTTTTCCCTAGTGGAACCCCTGGGCTTATAGCATGCTGTTTTTTAATTAGAGTTGTAGCATAGCCAGTAATACATGAACTGTATATATATATATATATATATATATATATATATATATATATATATATGTATGTATGTATATATATGTGTGTATATGTATATATATATATATATATATATGTGTGTGTGTGTGTGTGTGTGTGTGTACAGTATGTATTGTATATATATATATATATATATATATATATATATATATATATATACGTATATGTATATATATATATATATATATATATACGTATATATATACATATATATATATATACGTATATATATATATATATATATACACACCCAAAAGAACCACAAGGAAAATTAAAATAGAAAATATATGATTAAGTCCTGACTAGCTTCGGGATACTTCTTCAGAGCATTGGTTTATTGAACAAGGTCTCTTTACACTTTATATGGTACAGTAAACGTACAGATGTCTCGTCAGGTGTCTCTAGTGTTCCCATGACAAACAGACAAGGTGTTGCTCTTCTTACTACTTCTACGAAATGGGCGGAGCGTACTCCAACATTAGCGAATCAAAGACAGCAATGGGGTGGGGTTTTTTTTTAGTGAAAGCATTAAAATGTCACAAATCAAGTGGCCATATATCATTCTGTTATCAATTGACGTTTCGAATATCCACGGCAAATACTGAATACACACATACACACCACACACACACACACACACATATATATATCTATCTATATATATATATATATATATATATATATATATATATATATGTATATATATATATATATCATGAATCCGCAAAATCCTGTAGAAATAATTGAATTGTCGCAGCTAAACAATTCCTTCCGTTAACAGCTACGATAGATTATTTCGACATAGGTCTTGTTGAAGTCACTGATGAAAAAAAGGTAGTTTCTGATATGGTTAGATGTTGTAAAATAATAATAAAATAAACACCATTCATGAGTTATACCGACCTGAAGGATATTCACAGAGAGAGAGAGAGAGAGAGAGAGAGAGAGAGAGAGAGAGAGAGAGAGAGAGAGAGAGAGATTCGGCCTGAATACAATGTTTTTAACATATTTGTAGTACGTTGGTCAACATTCGCCCATAACTTTTTGTGTTAGGTTAGTGACAAATAAACAGAGAGAGGTGAAAACATGACCTCCGTGGCGGAGGTAATAGTAATAATAATAATAATAATAATAATAATAATAATAATAATGATAATAATAATAATAATAATAATAATAATAATAATAATAATAATAATAATAATAATAATAATAATAATTGAACCAAAACGTAGATTTTGAGAGATTTTCCGAGGGGAAAACTGGCCCGCGCCCCTGCACTGAGCTCTTTTATAATTTGGAATTGCAAGATATTTCAGTGGATTTATTAAACAGACGGGACGTAACCAAAGCAGTTATTTCCTCTTACATTCTAAATACCAGGAATTTATCCATCTATCCAAACGTCCAGATGTCTTATAACCATTCCAGAAACCAAATTATTATTTCCATTCCTGCCTGTTTGTCTTTCAACAATTCCAACTCTTAGTGAGATAAAGATTCACTTCACGAACATCATGTCACTAGAGAATGGAATTTGCAATGTGTCTCAAGATGATATTTAGTTTGAAATTGAGAGTTTCATATAATTGGGGGATATAAACTCGACGCTAACTCTTATCATTTATTATGGTGATACAGAGAGAGAGAGGGAGAGAGAGAGAGAGAGAGAGAGAGAGAGAGAGAGAGAGAGAGAGAGAGAGAGAGAGAGACTGAGGGTGGTGAGAGTGAGAAGGGGTGAGAGAGGGAGAGAGTAGTGAGAGTCAAAGAAGAGTGGAGGGCCAAGGTGTTCATTCTATACCAGTTATGTTACAGATGAACTCTATGATTAGTTGGCAGCTTGACCCTGCGTTATCCATTTCAGTGTTAAAATCACAAATTTCATTTTTAATTTAGCTGATATTATCTAGTTACGAGAAGCTGTTGCGCTACGTCTTTATAGCGTGATTTGTGAAACGAAAGAAAAGAATAATAAAGTAACGCTATTTTTAAGGAACTAGACACCAAGGATTTCAATAAGAGAAAGAGCATTGTATTTAAATAAGAACTAATTTTGGGCCAGAGTTCGTGAACAAATGCATAAAAGCTAGCTAGAATATGGTACCAATGGGGCAAGGGGTGGGTGCGCTTCAAAGAAATTAATTTCAAGATTGATTGTAACCAATTTATTTCCCTTTCAGCTTAGCATTTTCAGTTTTTTACTCTATCGTTTCGTTTTTACCTTACATGTGTTTATTTTTCTATTTTTATTACCTTGGTTTTTGAACAGCTTACTGGAAGATGTAAATGAGAATTTAGCAGCTGGACAATTGATACAGAGAGCCAGATACAGAACCAGATGGAGGCAATTGACAACCTACGCCGAGGACATGGCAACTAGATAGATAGATAGATTACCGTGGTTATATCTGATCGCTTTACTATCAGTAGTGATTTTAGAAACATCGGTTTCTCTGGATTTTACCTTGCTTTGTTTTGATATTGGGTAATATCAGCCTACTCATTTCTCTAATATACAGTATATGTCCAGAAGTAGACCAGAAGCAACGTGAAATTATTTCATGTTGGTTGTTGAATGAAACCAATATTTTACTTTCACATTTTTCTCTCTATATCTTTCATACTTCTCTACACTATTACTCTGCAGCTATTCTTCAAATGCCCTCTTTTTCTCTTTCACTTTTACCTTCACTCCTTCATTCCACCATTCACTACCCTTCCTCATACTGCCTCCAACAATCTTCTTGCCACACACATCACTTCCAATCCCGATAAAATTTTCTTTTATTAACTTCCACTCCTGCAGATTACCAGTTTCTCTAACATTCACTGTCATATACCATTTTCAACCTTTCTTGATATTCACTTTTTACCTCCGGTTTTATTAACTCTTCAACCCTCAATACCTCCCCTTTACACCCCCCCCCCTCTATTCCCCCACTCTTTTGCTATAACTAATTTTCCTTCCACCAAAAAAATGATCAGACATACCGTTAGCGATACCCCTAAACACGTGCACGTCTTCAGTCTTCCAAACATTCTTCTAGTTATCAACACATAATCCATTAAAGCCCCTCCTACCACTCTTTCATTTCCCATTCTTACCCCGGTATACTTGTTTGGTAAGAGTGGCAAATGGAAAAGTGGTATAAAGGGCATTAACGGATTATGTGTTGATAACTAGAAGAATGTTTGGAAGATTGAAAGACTTGTACGTGTTTAGGGGTATGGCTAATGGTATGTCTTATTATTTTGATGGAAGTAAAATTAGTTGTAGCAAAAGAGTGGGGGAATAGAATGGGGGATGTAAAAGGGAGCTATTGAGGGTTGAAGATTTTATAAAAACGGAGGTAAAAAGTGAATATTAAGAAAGGTTGAAAATGGCATAGGACAGAGTGAATGTGAGAGAAACTGGTAATCTAGAGGAGGAGTGGAAGTTAGTAAAAGGAAATTTTGTTGGGATTGCAAGTAATGTGTGTAGCAAGAAGATTGTTGGAGACTGCATGAGGAAGTGTAGTAAATAGTGGAATGAAGGAGTGAAGGTGGAAGAGAAAAAGAGGGCATTTGAAGAATAGCTGCAGAGTAATAGTGTAGAGAAGTTTGAAAGATATAGAGAGAAAAAGGTGGAAGTAAAACGCAAGGTAATAACTGAGGCAAAGAGGGCGGCTGACCTGAGGTGGGACCAGGTCGTTCTAATGAAGAGAATAAGAAGAGGTTTTGGAAAGAAGTGAAGAGAGTAGGGAAGTCTGGTATGAGAATTGAAGAGACAATAAAAGATGAAATGGAAGGTTGTTAAAAGGAGAGAAGGCAAGGTGGGCAGAGGGATTGAGAAAGCCAGAGTAAACAGTGAGAAAACCAAATGCTGCCCTGGTTTTCAATGGCAATCCCTTTGTTGTAGCTCTGGTGAGTGATGCAGAGCCCCAGAACCGAGAGAAACACGGACGATGTCAGTGGAGAAGAGCTTGTGAGCTTGTGGAAGTCAGGGAAAACAGTGAGAAAATCAAATGTTTCAGTGGTACTAGTGGAAATCACCTTGAAGAAGCCTTTGTGAGGGGTGGAGAACCCGGGAAATAAGAGAAACACGACGATATCAGTGGCGAACAGCTTCTGAGCATGTGGAAGCCCTCACCATGGCTTACAACAAGCTCTTTGGTCTTTGTCACTGAAGTGGTCCGTGTTTCTCTTACTTCCCGGGTTCTGCACCCCTCACC
>NC_090739.1:80115526-80128026 GCF_036898095.1 Palaemon carinicauda
CTAACGGGATCAAGAACTGAACAACTTGTGATGTTTGATGACAATAATGAATCATCGGCCTTCTGTTGCATACTCATATGGCACTGGAGGGGCCATACAAAACCTTTTACAGCAACATGAAAAGCTGAGTTTTCTTACCTGGTAAAGTATGCCGAAGGACCTGAAATTCATTTCAGATTAATTCATTTTTTTTTTTAAATGGAGATTGAATAATTGAAGATTAAGGTATATGAGATACAGTGCTCCAAATGTCTCATTAATAAATCCTGCAAATTAATGTCTTGTCTTGACTTCACATAAATATCAAGTAGTTCCAGGTTGGAATGGTCAAGTGAAGGCGTTTCTTGCTGCAGCTCGGGAGAGATTTTGGTTCTGGACGGATACATAGAAACTGGAAACTAATATTGACGGTCTAAGACGAGCACTGGAGGTGAAGGCCATTCATTTTAAGGATAATGAGAATATTTGATAAATATATGGTTAAAGAATGAAAGAGAGGAACGCAAATGCTAAAGAATGAAATAGGGGGACACAATTGATAAAGAATAAATGTCCAAAGAATGAAAGAAGAGAACAAATATTAAAAAAGAAAGACCTAACAAGACTTGTCAGGGGAGAGAGGAAGAAGCTCAGAAAATGAAATCTAAAGAGAGAGAGAAAATATTTTGTAATCCAAGGGTATCGCTCCTCAGCTGTGTGGTTTAGTGATTAAAATGACAATCAAACATTTATTTTCGAGATATTTTGATATTTGGTTTTTCTCCTTTCCCGCTTACTGCATCAGCTATAGAAATAATGGTTTAACTACTACCTTGATAGGCTGAGGAGTTGGTATGGATGGCTATTGCTCGAACACTCCGAACTAGAGCTTCAAGGCAGTAATGTTTTTTTAGTTCGTTAAGCACCCATCTACCTGGAGTAATTCACCCGGTCCAAAGGCACACATACATCGCCACATAGCTGTGCTAATTCGGGCACTTGATCACTGTAAATAGGGACTTTATGATATAGAGTTAAGCCTAATTGAATCAAGATTGAGAGAACTTTGTGCATGAAACTGATAAGAAGTCAGTTTGATCTCCAGGCAGTGTAATTTCTCAAGGCAAAGCTATTGGCAATTAAATAACTATTTATAACTTGCAGTCTGTGTATTAGCATGGGGAATAATTTTGTGCTTATGCTATCTGCAAATGTATTTTTCCGACAATTTAGAGGAGAATACGTTTTGGGAAAACAGGTATATCATAGTTTCATGACAAAATTTCGGAAAATTACGTCGTTCTGAGACTAAAAAGCTTGTTTTTCTTATATGATTTGTCAATAAAACAAATTTCTGATAGCTTTTGCCTGAATATGATATCGTCCTAATTTACCTCAATACAACTTATTTTCGATACGAAATAATTAATTCTGATTGTATTCAAGGTGCTATAAAGTCATCAGTATCTATTGAATCCATCACTGATTATCTATTATGCAATGCTGATACTTAAATTTCGTTACTCATCAAACTTCCAACAACACCTACTTTATTCTACTGCTGCTATCTTTTACAAATTAACTAATAGGGAATTAGGTTAATCAAATTGGTTAGAACATCAACGGTTATCAAATGATATTTAGGCAATGATACAATATCTTACAGGCTGTATCAAGAATACTCATTTAACTTCCCTCCACACCCCCCTAAAACAAATGACTTCCTTATTTCCTCAGTGTTGGACTGGCTGGGGCAAAGGGTGGTGAAGGGAAGACTGTCACCCCCCCCCCCCCTCCGGACCCTTTTCTGGAGAGGGTCTACTTGGCCCTACCTACGAAAAAGTAGTCATTGAAATATATATATATATATATATATATATATATATATATATATATATACATATATATATATATATATATATATATATATATATATATATTTATACACCTATATTGATATATATATATATATATATATATATATATATATATATATATATATATGTATATATATATACACACACACACACACATATATATATATATATATATGTATATATATATACACACACACACACATATATATATATATATATATATATATACTTATATATATGTGTTTTAATTTGCAGTGGATAGTTGAGACGTTAAATGATAATAAAGAATTGAAATATGGCAACTCGATTTGTAACTTTTGTATGTTTTTCGCTAACAAAGACAGTCCTTTACAGTCAGATTCGCTAAGGCTGGAGAATGCTCCACCCATTTCATAGTAGTAGTAAGAAGAGCAACACCTTGTCTCTTTTTTCATGGGAACACTAGGGACATCCGAGGAAAGATTTCCCCTGAGTGTCCGGTCTAATGTTCTTTTGATTCTAACTGTACGAGTATACATAGAGATATTTACAAAACAATACTCCAGTTCCAAACAAGATACCTGGTCTATATTCTCAAGTGTTTGTGGGAGGAGTCCATACCTCATTACCCAGGTGAGAGAGAGAGAGAGAGAGAGAGAGAGAGAGAGAGAGAGAGAGAGAGAGAGAGAGAGCATACGATCAGTGGCCAGGTCTTCACTGCTGTCTTCGACGTCCATACAACTTTGGATCGCAATAGTACGTTAAACATATATTTCCGCGGGGAGGGGGAGCGGTGCAGATGAGGTTTCACATGTCTGGAGAATAGTGTAATTAGCTGGCCGTACAATTGTATGTTGGGTCTTTAGGACAAGGTACGCAAGTGCAATTATCTGTCACTTGCCTCAGCTGCTAATCAAAGGTTTTCAAAACCTTTAAACATGGCTTGTTGGTTCTTAGATGGACTTATTTTTAGCTTGTATAGACATGCCCAAGTATCTATTTTAAGTAGATGGAGATTACTTGGTTCCTAAATAAGAAAGATATATATCTTAACACTTTTTAGTGAAGGATGATGACCACGGCCATATGTAACAGAAGAGAGTATCTAATGAAATATAAGCCTAATGGGCTACATATAATGGACTGCTAAATAAATCATGACATTACGCGTGCATCAAAATATTTTATATTTCAGAAATAAGCTAATTGTATGGTAAAAGCATTCAAACATTTGCCATTTTTTATTGCTAAGTTTATTGATTGCAATTATTTCTAATTTTGTATCCTTTTTATGTTGTCATTAAATTTACTCATATACTGTAGTGTTAATGCCTGTGTAGCAACCATTCAAATAGAGTAAATATTATAGGTACTATAATCTATGGAATGTTTTCCTCACTAGCTAGTATACGGGCATAGGGAGACAAGCTTGATGAAATCACCATGTGTTTTATAGTTACAGTTGTGACTCAGATAAGTTTGTTTATAATGCGTATGGAAGTTACTTTAAATGAAAGCTTATTTTAAACTGCTCGATATTGTTATTAATTTCCTGACCTTGGTAATAGAGATATTATTCGCAACGTTTGACAATTATCAAAGTACACTCTACAGAAGGAATGGAATATGATTTATTGTGCTCTTATTTAGAACAGCCATTTTCGTACTCATTCAACATAAAATATGTTAAAATTATCTCTCTTGCACCAGCTTTCTACCATATTGGATTTAAGGGATATATCATTCGTCCGCTTGCTGACACTCTTCTCTTGATTTAAGTAGAATGTGACTGCAAAAAAAAACAAAAATAGTTACAGACTTAAAATAGCTTTTCATCAAATACTTAAAACCAAATTATTAATACAACTAAACATAATTTAACTCCTTTATTACAAGGTGGAAACAAAGAAAGGGAGAAGTGAAGAAAAAAGATAGAATGAAGGAAATGGAGAAATTTCAAAATCCACAACATCCGCTCCGTATGATTTTTCCCATGCTGTCGCATACTAAGAACGAGTGCCAACACAATTAAACATTACCAATACAATATCATACCCTGTTTAACCAAATACACGTTTTGGAAAGAGGCTGGCAGTCAGATATTCGAAAGCAAGACTTCCGATTTCAAATGCTATGTCAAGTGTACGTTGCTTAAAACCAAAATTATCAAAATCAAAGGTATGATTTCAATTAATGTAATTTGGATGCTAATGCCATTATAATCATCGATATTTCTTTATATTTATATAATGCATAATATCATCAATGACTTGTAATGATTTTGAAGAGACTCGTAATTGGGGAAGTTGCTTGGATGCAGGGCTTAAATATTGCCAAGTATTATTTTTATTTAAAGGTAGTTATACTAGATCCGCCGAACGGCATTGATGAAAAACGCAATCATCAACACCTATGAATATAATATGTAACTGAAGAAAACGTATATTTTAAATAGGCTTAATTAATTCTTACATTTTCTCTTTCCCCAGACTTTTTGCATAAGATTCTCACGCCGCTTATTCAATCATATTGAAACTAATTGAGAAATGTTGCCACCATGCCCAAGTATGTATACAAGGAATGAATGGTAACCAATTTAGAGATAATTATCAAATACAACTAAAGCAAGTAGTACAGGCCTGCCTCCTTAACTAAGAGATTGGCAAAGAAGAATTGTTATTGTTCCATGTATTTGAGTTGTTCTCTGAAGTTGGTGTAGTACGAAGAGCCAAAAATTAAGCCAATTCCTCACCGAAAAACAAGAATGGTAGATATAAATGCCGGAGCGGAGGGCGGAATAGCAATAGCGGAAGACAACTGTCAGTTCCAAATGGTCGTTTTGTTGACCATATACGACCACCCTATCCTCTGAAACTTAATCCCTGCCATATATACCACAAATAACTGTTATCTGGCTTTTGGGAATGAAGTTGGGTCCCGATTTGTTGGTTGTGTTATTGGAATATTTTTGTAAACGAATTAACGAAATTATATTTTTTCAGTCATTCATGTCGCCTTATTGGAGCTATTATTAGTATTGCATTCACTCATATATATATATATATATATATATATATATATATATATATATATATATATATATATATATATATATATATATTTATTTATTCTCAGTTACAACTTAATTTCTTTAAAAATGTAAGTGTTAAAAAAGTTAGTCAAGCGACCACAAAAAGAAAGATAAAATGTTATTTTAAGAGAGAAAATAGACATTCCTCTAATAAAAAAAAATCAGATGAGTTTAGTTTAGGAATAAAATTTAACTTCCAGCTACATGAAATATTAGTAAAGAAGAAATTAACTTTGATTTAACAAAATTTGTATTGGAATCTGCACAAGAGATAGGTGGGTGGTAAAGCTCCTAAGCAAGAACAAGAAAATCTATCAGAAAACACCGAATATCTATTAATGAGAAAATTTGAAATGAGGATAGAATCCAAGAGAGATGAAATAGAATTAGCATAACTATGCAACACAATAAACAAACTAAAAACCCAAGACATTTGTAAACCCAATCAGACCTAATTTTAGGAAACACGAAAGAAAAGAAGAAGTATCAAATTGATGAAAAGAAGCTTTGGAACAGGGTGGCAATAAATATTTGGCTCTAAAGGATGAAAATGGAATTATTATCAACAAAAAAGATGGAGTAAGAAAATTCGTAGAGGATTTCTATACAATGTCATTCAGTAGTAATATAAGTAATAACTCCTGAGCTGATACCCAAAGTAACAGTAGGAGAAGTAAAGAAAGCATTAAAAGGCATGGAGATTTCATAGTAGCGAAACTTGCTGAATTTTACAAAAAAAAAAAATGTCTACAGGAATACCCTATACCTAAAGCTTAGAAATGTTGTATCATTATACTACTTCACAAAAAGGCAGACACAAAAGACCTGAAAACTTACCGCCTAGTAAGTTTAGTCTCAGTAATATATAAAGTATTTGCCAAATCTTATTAGATCGAATAAACAGACAACTAGACTTTATCAACCAAGAAACACATAGGCTTTAAAGGCAGGTATTCAAAAACCAGCTAAAGGAAAAATTAACAGAGTATGGCGAACTCCTATGTATGTTATTTGTAGAATATGAGAAAGCTCTTGATTCTGTCTGAACTTCACTTGAAGATATCTAAAACACTTGAAGATTTAATACGGGAAGTACAGCAATCCTAAAACTATAAAATTAGATAATGAGAACATTCTGATGGAGGAAGGAATTAGACATGGAGACCCCACCTCTCCTAAATTATTCACTGGATGTCTAGAAGTTTTTAGGAGTTTAGATTAGGAAAATGTAGAAATTAACATTAAGAGGGAATACCTTAACTACTTAAGATTTTCCAATGACATAGTTCTATTTAGTGAATCATGGGATGAATTGTAGATGATGATAAAAAAAAAAAAAAAGGAATGAAGGAGGCAGATATGTAGAACTTAAAATGAATATGGGTGAAACTAAGGTAATGTTCAATTAAAATGCAGAGAGACGACAAAAAAAAAGAGATGGACAAACCTCTACAGATTATTAATGGATATAAATACTTAGGACAGACAATAAGTGTTTCCCCAGGACGTGAGACCGAAATTGAAAGACGGATAAGCATGGGATGGAGAGCTTTTGGTAATTAAAATTAGATTACGTAAAGTAAAATGTAACTTTTTATAAAAAGAAAAGTATTTGATCAGATTGTCCTACCAGTAGTAACTTATAATACATCAGAAACTTGAAGCCTTAATTATTCCTTAGAACATCTGCTATTTACAACTCTAAGAACTATGGAAAGAAAGATGATGGGAATAACACTAAGCGACAAAAAAAAAAAGTCAACATGGATGCGAGAGCAAAGTAAAGTAGAGGATAATCTAACATGTAAGAGAAAGAAATTGACATGGGCAAGACATAAAATGAAAATGACAGATAATAGAACGACAACAAGATATATATATATATATATATATATATATATATATATATGTGTGTGTGTGTGTGTGTGTGTATATACAGGTATATATATATACATATATATATATATATATATATATATATATATATATATATATTTGCATATATATACAGGTATGTAATATATATATATATATATATATATATATATATATATATATATATATATATATATATATATATATATATATATATATATATATATATCAAAGTTAGGCAGATATGCGAGAAATATTTAGCAAAAGGTAAGGATGTGTATGTTACGTTTATGGATCTGGAGAACGCGTATGATAGAGTTGATAGGGAAGCAATGTGGAATGTGATGAGGTTATATGGAGTTGGTGGAAGGTTGTTGCAAGCAGTGAAAAGTTTCTACAAAGGTAATAGAGCATGTGTTAGGATAGGAAATGAAGTGAACGATTGGTTTCCGGTGAGAGTGGGACTGAGACAGGGATGTGTGATGTCATCGTGGTTGTTTAACTTGTGTGTTGATGGAGTGGTGAGAGAGGTGAATGCTCGAGTGCGTGGACGAGGATTGAAACTGGTAGACGAAATTGACCATGAAAGGGAGGTAAATCAGTTGTTGTTTGCAGATGATACTGTACTGGTTGCAGACGCGGAAGAGAAGCTTGGCCAATTAGTTACAGAATTTGGAAAGGTGTGTGAGAGAAGGAAGTTGAGAGTTAATGTGGGTAAGAGTAAGGTTATGAGATGTACGAGAAGGGAAGGTGGTGCGAGGTTGAATGTCACGTTGAATGGAGAGTTACTTGAGGAGGTGGATCAGTTTAAGTACCTGGGGTCTGTTGTTGCAGCAAATGGTGGAGTGGAAGCAGGTGGCGGATGTACGTCAGAGAGTGAATGAAGGATGCAAAGTGTTGGGGGCAGTTAAGGGAGTAGTAAAAAGTGGAGGGTTGGGCATGAATGTAAAGCGAGTTCTTTATGAGAAAGTGATTGTACCAACTGTGATGTATGGATCGGAGTTGTGGGGAATTAAAGTGACGGAGAGACAGAAACTGAACGTGTTTGAGATGAAGTGTCTAAGGAGTATGGCTGGTGTATCTCGAGTAGATAGGGTTTGGAACGAAGTAGCGAGGGTGAGAACGTGTGTAAGAAATGAGTTAGCAGCTAGAGTGGATATGAATGTGTTGAGGTGGTTTGGCCATGTTGAGAGAATGGAAAATGGCTGTCTGCTGAAGAAGGTGATGAATGCAAGAGTCGATGGGAGAAGTACAAGAGGAAGGGTGGATGGATGGAGTGAAGGAAGCTCTGGGGGTTAGGAGGATAGATGTGAGAGGCAAGAGAGCGTGCTAGAAATAGGAATGAATGGCGAGCGATTGTGACGCAGTGCCGGTATGCCCTACTGATTCCTCCAGTACCTTGGATGACCACGGAGGTAGCAGCAGTAGGGGATTCAGTATTATGGCGCTTCATCTGTCGTGGATAATGTGGGAGGGTGGGCTGTGCCACCCAAGCAGTACCAGCCGAACTTGGTTGAGTCCCTTGTCAGGCTGGGAGAAACATAGAGAGGAGACATCCCCTTTATTGTTTCATTTGTTTGATGCCGGCTACCCCCCAAAATTGGGGGAAGTGCCTTGGTATATGTATGTATGTATATATGATATATATATATATATATATATATATATATATATATGTATATATATATATATATATATATATATATATATATATATATATATATATATATTAAAGACTGAGAAACTTTATTACCTCATACAGCTTCATTTCACTCGATGATATTTTCAACTACACCCTTCTATAGTTTTCTTTTCCTCTGATGATACTCTTCACTCTGCCATATTACACCAATTGCATATCAAGAGTCTAAAAATAATATTGTATTGTTTTACCATATTTTTCTTCAAATTATTAAAGCTTTATGTCTAAATTATTTAGCCCTGTCCTATCGCCTATCTCCATCCTCGATGGACTGAATCAAAGAAAATTCGTTTAATAAGGGCCTCGCACTTTACTTACCTCCCAAGTCTTCCTCCACTCCACCTCAGGGTGGTTTCTCTCTTCCTTTTCATCAGGTATTATTTCGGTCATTGATTTCTTGAGCTTAAGAGATGAGTTTCCTCTCATATTAGACGGTCTCATGGTGCGTGTTAGAGCACCTATTCCTCCATACAGCCTGTGGTAATGTTTACAGTAAACTCCAGATTAGGCGGTTATTATTATTATCATTATTATTATTATCATTATTATTAGCCAAGCTACGTCTATAGTTTGAAAAGCTGTATGTTACAAGCCCAAGAGTTCCAACAGGGAAACCAGAGGAGTGAGGAACGGAAATAGAGAAATAACAAATAAACTATACCTGGGAAATATGGAAAAAGAATTATAGAATATATTAAAACCAGTAACACGAATTATTTGTTTTATTTAATTGCTATTCTCTGAAATTCACTTTTAAATCATATTCTCTGAATATTTTAACATTGATGGATATTTCCCAGTCTTTTTCCTTTTCCTTTTCTTGGTTATTTTCTTGAGGGGGGGGGGGTTTGGCCGGTGGACTTGAAAAAAGCATTAGGGTGCCCGTCTAGTTTACCTCTGCTCTTAAAAGCGGTCAGGATCCTGTATGTTGGAAGAATTTGCAAGTGAAAATTATTGCTTATGAAGGTTACTGACATTCTTGCTTTACTTTTCTTTTTTTGTGTTTATGGTGCAATGAAAAATACACGTACATAAGTAAATTTTACATATGATTATTATCATTATTATTATTAGTAGTAGTAGTAGTAGTAGTAGTAGTAGTAGTAGTAGTAGTAGTATTCAAGTTACAACCATGTTTGAAAAAGTGGAAGTGCTCCAACAGGGAATAAGGGAATAGCAAATAAACTATATATAGATAATAAATATAGGTGACATAAAATATTTTAGGGTCAGTAACAGCGTAAAAATGGACCAGGAACATAATAGACTCATTTTTATTGTTTTGTACTAGCTTGCTTTTGTATATATTTGTCTAGAAACAGTAATCTAGTATATCAGATTTTGTTTGGCAAATTTATAGATTGGTAAGTGGATCTAGCTACAGTCTTAAATTCTATAGTCAGAATAACATCCGACAACGAAATACTTTTTAATAAATTAGATAAGCTGAACCATCAAAATATTCATTGTGGAGAACATGAAAACGTGGGACTATGCCCTTGACAAAAGTAGAATTTCTAAAAATGGTGTGAAATAATATACATGCAAATATGAGAACGGAAGAGGTCGAGTCGATTTAAATATGAATTGTTGTCGACGCCTTTAGAAAAAACTGTAAACGAAAACTATTTTCAAACATGAATAAATCTTTTCCTTGTGGGGAACTTCTGATAAAGGAAATGTATTGCTTTCCAAATATGACGATCTAGGATCTACCCATTCAAGAAGAACATCCAGAGCGAATCAAAACCTTCCTTTGTCATTTCCTTTACATGAAAAATAACAGATGGGAGTCTCGGTGAGGTTATAGCTCAGGCTTAAATGAAATATACAAAAAACCAACGAGAAAACATTGGGTTGATATTATAGACAAAAAGAGTAAAGAAGGCGGAAAGTAAAAGATCCTTGGTGTTCTGAAGTCAATCGTATTTGCAACACTGCATCTCCATATTGTGTGAATACTCGCCTTTTCTATGCAATGCCAATAGAATCGACAACACATTTCTCTATATGGAAGCATGAAATGGAATAGGATAGGAAAATGAGTAAGATACACCTGATGGAAGCAATAGATATCGATATTGCGCACACTATTGTATTTTAGTGCATGTTGGCGGGACTACTAGCGACTAAATTTTATTACATTGGAATTTGATCACGTGTGTGTGATATTCAATTTTCGTCATATAAAGGACCAAATCCATTAATAAGAAACACGGGTAAGTGTGTTGTATTTTAGCCTTTCCTGCCATGTTTTCATGTTGTTTTCATAAGAGATACTTAGTCCCTGAATCCCGTTTCTTCTTATTTTCACTGAGTTCTGTGTTGCATGATTGAATTACTGCAAGATGTCATATTGAAATTATGAATGCATTCCCTCTTCCTTGAAGTGAAATTTTGGATTGGCAGGTTCGACGTTGATAAAGCCATCATCTTTAATGTGTCTGGTGCTTTGTTAGACTCTCTCTCTCTCTCTCTCTCTCTCTCTCTCTCTCTCTCTCTCTCTCTCTCTCTCTCTCTCTCATATTATATATTTGTGTGTCTGGTATCCATCCAAATTATTCTTTATTTATGCAGATATTCTGATAATGTTTATGTATCCACTTATTAAAACATGGAACATTGTAAAAAGAAAAAAAAAAAAGATACGTTTCTACCACAATGAATTCATTTCTCCAAATCCATATGTTAGGTAGCGCGTCAGTTTACATGGTCTAAAATATGACCATTGTCTAACCATTTGTTATCTGACCTTTGGCCTAGCATCAAAAGTACCCCTTTCATGAAGGACAAATGGAGATATAGAATTTGTCAAAACTTCAACACTAGTTCTCCCTAAATTGTAGAGCTGTCGAACGTTGTAAACTGGTAGTATTCATTTATCTTCACAGAGTACAAAGGAAGAAAGGTGTCAAATAGACAATAATGATATATTTAGTATTATTTCGTACTGTGAATCCAATTTCCTCATTTCAATTAGAACCTGGAAATGTAGGGAAATGCTGGAAATCATAACATTTATGGTTGTGGTGGCCAGTGTGGTAACGTCCCTGACTAATGGACGCCAGACTGAGGTTCGAGTCCCGCTTAAACTCGTTAGTTTCTTTGGTCGCTGCAATCTCACCATCCTTTTGAGCTAAGGAGGTGGATTTGGGTGAGCCTATTGATCTATCTGCTGAGTCATCAGCAGCCATTGCTTGACCCTTCTTGGTCCTAGGTTAGGTGGAGAGGGGTCTTGGGTGCTGATTATATGCATATATCGTCAGTCTCTAGGGCATTGTCCTGCTTGCTAGGGCAATGTCACTGTCCCTGGTCTCTGCCATTCATGAGCGGCCTTTAAACCTTTAATGAACGTTTTTTTATTGGGATCAACGTACTAAATGTTAGAAAGTGGTATGCGAATAGGGTAAACCTGATGAATGGGAGCCAGAAGTGTTGGTGAAAATGGCAAAAAATTAGATCTGACTGATTGCAATAAATAGGATGCTCATTCTAAAGACACTAGAGAGAAAGATTGATGAAATGCTGAGAGATGAACAAGCAGGATTTCGAATAGGTAGAAGTTGCACTGACCAAATTTTCATTTTAAGACATGTGGTACAGCAATGTGTATAATATAGAAATCCTCTTTAGATGGCATTTCTGGACTATGAAAAATCCTTTGATAATGTGCACCGGTAATTTTGTGGAGATTTCTACGTTGTTATGGAGTTCCTCTTGAATGTATAGATTTGATTGTCTGTTCATGAGCATAGCAAGTGCAAAGTTAACGTTAGTGGAGTCCTATCAAATGAAGTTCCATTGAACAGTGTTATTTATCCTCTTCATAGCGAAATCTAACCGTGGTATGAGAGAGAGAGAGAGAGAGAGAGAGAGAGAGAGAGAGAGAGAGAGAGAGAGAGAGAGAGAGAGAATGTTCATGCATACGGGATTAGTTTGTAGTTATATACAATTATTCACTTATTATGTGTTGTCAACTAGCATTTTGTTGATTTTC
>NC_090739.1:80133026-80155526 GCF_036898095.1 Palaemon carinicauda
CAGGTATTTCCTAATATTTTAAGTTAAAATAAATACTTCTTTGGTCTACGCAGTGCATCTGGCTCGGAACTGGAAGGCATTAAAGCCTGACGTAGGAGAGGTACTGAAAGCTGTTAAGATAATTTAAAGTTTCATAGAGAACACAGATCCTATTTGTTATCGTTTGTAGTAAACGTAGTGATAAGGGAACGTGCTCATCAATCACTGTTACTGCAAGGAACACCAAATGTGCCATTAATATCCTTCTCAGAATGCAGTCGTCTTTTCGTGCAGAGTTTTATTTAAAAACTGGGAAATCTATTCTGAGAAATATCTTCACCTTATATTGGTTGTTGTTAATTTTAAAATGGGCACTGTTAAGTTACAGGGTCATCACATGCATATATTAGTTCCTTTTTAAGACTTTTTTTTGTATTCGATGCTACGATCGTAGTGGTTCTATTGCTGTTAAGGCAAATAGATCAGTGGAATTCAACTAACAGGAAGTTACTTTAAATTCACGTGATACTTTATAGCCTAATATAAAGGAAAATACAAAGGTTATTGCTGTCATTGTGGGGAATGTTAACTCCGTAAAAAGGTCTCTAATTAAATCATATTTCTCGTCATGAAGTAACGTTTTACCTTCACTAATCTTATGATCAGTGGTCGTTTCGCATGAAAGATATATAACGCTCTTTAATGTAGATTGGTCGTAATAAAGCCCAAGGTACAATGTTAACCCTTCTAATAACCTCCAAAATTGAATAGTGAAATGGCTAAATCATCCCCAACATTGCATTATTAAATCTCAAGACTATCCCCACCTGTGCAGTACAAAACATAATTGTCTATTTTGCATGCTCTAGTATCAGTGGCAAAGGAAACGTCTATATTACAGTGTCAAATAAAAGAATGTTTCTAATCTAGCGTTCTAATTCTATATTGTGAAATGCCAAAGCAACTTTCATAATGCGGCAAATTAATAACCAAGCAGATTTAGTGTTGCAATAGTGCTCAAATATCTCAGAATAATAGATGGTGGACTACCCAAATATTCCATATTGTTGCATGACGAAGATGCATATTTTTGTTTAATATGATTAAATATCCCACATATTTCCTTAACATTAGTTAGCTACATACGAGGACGATATTGAGTAACGAATATCAGAGCCCTCAAATAATGTACATAGTAAAGTAAGCAAAAAATTCTGTATGATTAAGTGTCGCTCTGTTCATCAGTGCCGCTTTGTAATTAGATAAATAATGTCCATCTTGGTTGTTAAAGTTGCCAAATAACTCACTTTTAAACAAGCTGAGGGTCTTATAAAATTATGAACACTACTAAAGTGTGAAAATTGCCAATATTGCAATTGAAAATAACAAAGTATTCTATTAATTCTTCAAAACTTTGCATTGCCAAGTACGGGTTAGATACTGAGTGTTGCCTTGAGGTGTACCCAACAAATCCTAAGGTTGTATGGTAAAGGGTCTCATAATCCATATATTCATACCTTAATCTATGTAAGGTAAGAACTCGTGTAATCTGTATTATACATAGTTAGGTCCAAAAATTATAATCAGCTCCTCTCTTTTCGAATAACACAAGAAAACACACTTTTGTATGGCAGAAATAAGATCATTTGTAATATTCACGAAAAGTAAACGAATTATTTTATTTCTTTTTATTTTGGCTACTTATTTACGGTTATTTATTTCTAGGGAGAGTTACTTAGTTCAGTACTGGTGAATTAAAAACTACCTAGACATTGGTTTTTATTTCTTGATGTACAAATCTATATATTAATGCATACATTTATTAATCATTACATGTTTTCATTATTACAATATAAATATGATTCACCACTTATTTTTCCTTTACTTTGCTTTTAATTCCTCATTCCATTTGTTTGATTAATACCTGGTTTCTTTACATGTCTCTTGTAGTCTTTGTTTCCAGATGTATCACTGTTGACAGACGTCATTGAAAACTGAGGTATATTCTTAGAAGTTTCTCTTTTTGTTCCTTGGGGAGGGAGAAAGTCACGTGTGAAAAGTTGTCTGTCCTCTAGAGTTCAGTGGAATACAAAGCAAATTTTTTAACGACCCTTTAAATTGCTAATCATACACTAAATTCTCTTTGCGTGACAATACAGAAGCTTATTTGTATTTGTCACGCTATGTAGTAATTACTTTGTGTGTGCAAGTATGCTTTCGTGTTTGTTAGTCACTATAATATGCAAGTTCCTTACCCGTATTTACCCTTGGCAACTTCTTTTCCCCCTTGTATTTATTGCCTCGTTTATTACTGTTTCACGAAGGTCCTTTTATTAATAATATAGCTGGTAATAGCCTAACCAGTTACCTGTTTGCACTACAGAATGACGTTACTAGTATTGTAAACTGTCATGAAATATAGTTTTTTTGGGATAAACTATTGTTTTATCCCACAAAATCAATATGTAATCATCTGATTACATAAATTCCAGATGGCATTACATACATTGGCAGAATTCTCGTAAGGCAGTGATTGAACGGCGAAACTCAGAGAGGTGTTTTTCATGAGAAAAACTGTTCATGATAATTACTGAATCATAGAATAAAGTATGCAGTGGAATCTATTTCGTGATTGGGAAGAAAAATAATCTGTGAAGGAAGGAGCAAGGGACAAGTTACCAGAAATACTAATATCTGAATAACATTTTTAAAATTTAACTTATCTTGCCTAGTTACCAGAGTTGTCAAGCATTTTTTTCGCTTATTGAATGAAAATTGAAGTATTTCTGTTATGCACACACACACATATATATATGTATATATATATATATATATATATATATATATATATATATATATATGTATATGTGTGTGTGTATATATATATATATATGATATATGACAGACAGCATGTGTGTGTATGTAAAATTCTGCTGTGTAAGTATCTTTCTACTATTTATGAAATGAGAATATCCCCTGCGACAAAAGGAAAATATTAATCAATTATGAACAAGGTATATATGGAGCATGATAAGAAGAATCCATAAGAAATCTGCATAAAAATTAGGGTAGAAAGGACATTAGAGGATTGATGGGGATGGTAATTTTTTTTTTTTTTTTTGAGTGACTAGTGCTTGCTTATTACGATAAACAACATTGAATTTTCTGTTTCTTAGCTAGCTAAGGGAATTTACCTACTGGGACTGTTGTTGTTGTTTTTTTTTTTTTTTTTTTTTTTTTTTAAATAATATAATTTTTCTTTGTAGATTAGAAATTCTTTATTCTTTAAAGAGAATCTTGAAGTAAGTATTATTAGATACCCAATAGGATACAACGAGAAATTGCATAATACAAATGTAGGATATGGATCGTAGAACAAAATGTTTTAAATATTCATTATGCTAATAATTTTGTGGTTAATATCAGGGGGTTTTACAGAAAACTAAACATGTAAATGTAAGCAGTATACAAAAGTACCATATAAGAATTATTAAATCAGAATATTGATTGGGATTCGTTTGTTAAATACAATGTGCAACGTACTGAATTTTTTATGGTGTCATTTCTCTCAGGAACATTTGTTTTATGGCTTTGCAGCAATCTCGCCTTTTATAAGGTGTTGTGCAGGAATTTTGGAAAATCTTCTCTTGGCCAAGTTCCCGTGAAATTCCTCTTGTACTTTGATAACTTGCTGGTATTTTATTATTTTCTTTTCTTTTTTATCAAGGTAACCCTTTTCTTTATTAAATTTGCTGATATATGGAAACAAGCTTTGTAATATTATATATAACGTGTGAAGTCCATTAACAGCAAGACTTGACATTCCTTCTTGTTCCGTTTAATGCAGTATTCTGAATTTATGGTTACCAGCTAAGAGTATTGTGGGCGTTAATGACCATTACAGTTATGTAGCCGTATAATTTATGGTCACTCATTAATTTAAAGCGTAATAAATTTCAATATTGTCGCTTTTTCAACAGTTTTTTTTTTCTTATAAATATTCAAGCCATAAATTTCGGAAAACAATGGAGCTTTACACTAATTCGATCCCTTGCATTTATTATCAAGTGTTCTTTCCTTTCTATTAACTTTTAAATGGATCGAGACATTACATCTTCATTTGGTTCCCCTTCACATATGTATATAAAACGGATATTTGACTTGAAAGTGTCCCAGGCTACGTAAAAATGATCTCTTGATGTACAACACCATTAATATAATCAAAATAATCTAAGAATTTAACTTAAGGTAAGGTTCTGTTTATTTCCCGGCGATATGAGCAATTACCAAATTAATGCATGTTTTAATTCCTTGGGTTAACTGGCCATTAACTAACCCCTAAAATGGAATTATTGCTGACCTAGCATTAATTAAATTCACAACGCTTAGTTGTGCTGTTATAGTTGCGTCTTTTTGTATCTTTCCCTTCTTTTTGCGATTTATACGACGTCTTAACTTTTCTCTATTAAACCAAAGATAAGAAAATGTTTTGCCTGATCGCAATCGCGTATTCGACAAGAAACTAATAAATGTATCCGATTGATAAAGATTTAATCAAACAGTCTAAAGCACAATCAAGTATTTCAATCACAGCAATTTCTCTCTCTCTCACTCTCTCTCTCTCTCTCTCTCTCTCTCTCTCTCTCTCTCTCTCTCTCTCTCTCTCTCTCTCTCGCAGTGCTTTAAGAGGGAGGGGGAACTGTTATCAATTAAAGAGAATAAAAGTTCAAACACATAATGATACCTAGTATACTTATGGTGAACTAAAGATGAGCATACACTCTTAAAAGAATGAAATACTTAATAGGTATTGAATACTTAGGTACTTAGCTTGTGTGAGTTAACGATGTAAATGACGCCACAAGTAGGTCAATGATGGGGTGTTTAGTGTTGTTGCTGTGGAGGGAAACCTCAGCATCAGTCTCCTTTAGTATCCAGTCATCGTTATGACAGACAATACAGTCAAAAATAGCCCAAATTCCTCTCCTGACGTGAACTAAGCGGCTGCAGGATCAAATCTTTCATCCTATTCGAAGGGAAGGTTTATTAAAGTTAATTAAACGCGGAGATATTTCTAATGATATATAATAGACTTCACTCTTCAACTTAATTGTATTCTCTCGAGCGTAGTTTGATTACAACATAAAATATAATTGGAAACACGATGACTCTGTTGCCACTTAGGCAATAAATAATCATTGAGCCCATATGATTAGCATAACGACATAGATTAAATTAACTCTTCATATATGCAAGCGACATCAAGACGCCCTACATTTGTTGGTGGCACATTAGCCGGCAGCACAGTTTTTACGGGTGGCGACGGAAATCTGATTTTGTGTCAGCAAACATTCCACTATATAGTGTATGCTAATGTATGCTGACAGCGCATTATTAAGACTGTATTTAACAACAAGAGGGTATGTGTCAGACTTCTTTTACCTCCACTCCTATTTATTATAAAATATTAAAACTTACTTGTACTGTTATGTGGCATGCAATATTATTAATAAACACATTTTCTCATATGAATAATCATTATGCATTATGTATTTTATACACCCCTCTTATGGTTTTATCCTTGTTTTTCAGGTAACGTTTTGGAAAGTGTTCTTCAGGTGGCTTGAATATGCCCAGCCATAATATGATCATCCTATTCTCTAGAAATCATGAAAGTGAGTGTTACTTATCCTATTTTTTCCACTTGTTTTTGGTCAGAGCGTACAATATTCATGGAAAATTTTCGTGATATACTGTATGTGAGAAGATACTTTTATTCGAAAAAGTGTAATGTATTTTTTTTTTTATGTATGGCACAGTACTAATTAGCGCAATGGAAAACAAGTTACCGGAGCTGGTGAAAGAATATCTATAATCTTCTAAAATGAACATTAACCAACAGAATTATGGAAGTAAATGGAACACAGAAAGATGAAGCGATGAATGGAAATGGTGATTAACGTAGGTTTTTGGGAGTAAATGTAGATGACGGTTGAATTGCGCATGAATGTGGAATACAAATCTGTAGATTTGTTGCGTAAGATATTTTCAGTTGCTAAAGTTCAAATGTTAAGAAAAGTCTTCGTTATTGTTGATAACTGTAGATGGAAGAAAAATTCTAGAACTTGATGAAATAAAGATTCTGCCGGGCACATGGTAAATAAAAATGCTGAAAACATAGAAATCAAAGGGAATATTCGGTGTGCATGCATAGAAGATAGAAGCCAGAAAATGATTGATATTTAGAAGATCTTAGAAGAGAAGGGCTTTGATATTGTATACGTGTTAATGTTAGGTGTAAAAATGTACGAAGTTAATGTGTAAAAATTTGCTATTTATTTTGTAAGACTTAAGTATACTTTTAAAAAACATGAGTTAATCTTGTATAGGTTCTATGCCTGCGAGCTTCATCGATTATCTATTAGTCAGCAGATATATGTAGCATTGACTCCTGTTTCATAGTTTTATAAAGTCCTGCCTTTTGAAAAGGTGCGCACGCCATAAAAATAGATGGGGGAAGAAGTTATTTATTAAAGACACGATTTTTTTCCATCAATGCCAAATCTAGTTTCTATTCTGTAAAGAGAAGTAAATTCGTATTTTGTTGAAAGTGCAGCTAGCGCCATAAGAATTTAACTTTCCTTAAGGTGACGATAAACGTGAAGCTGATAAATGTAAAGATAATAAACGTCTATGATGCTGGCAGTATTTCTGAAATAAGAAAAACCAAACTAGCTTAGCGCCATTAACCTCGAGAATAAAACATGTTTATCCATAAGAATATTTTATGAGAAAGCACTTTTCCTGAAATGGTAGTAATCATTAGGTACACGGTGAAGTTTCAGCCATCACCTTTTACTGTTTACATTCGTTCTTTTATGAAATTTTATTTGATACACAGAGATAGGAAATGGTTTTGTTTTTAGTTTGCATATCTCTTGGTGGGCATTTGTTCGTTTATTTGGCTCATTAATCAGTTATTTATAGGACTATTTTTATAGTTTAATTGGTGGAACTCCGGGACTAATCTCAGTATCAATAAAACAATCAAAAGAAACTTATAAAAGTTATATAGACATCTGAGGGTAAATATGCTTATTTATTGACGTCAACTTCAACAATTAATATTTTTTTCGGCTATCAAAGGAGTGGCTGATATGAATGTGTTATGATTCTTCACCTATTAGTGTCGGTTCATTAATCTACAGTAGTCTATTATTCTTGAATGTCCAGGTGACCAAGGACACATAATTTCTCCCGATTATTCATTTCATACTGTAATTATTTCCAATGATTATTGACACTCTGCACTGCATTGTTAACGATTTCACTTATTCCTCGCCCGTACTTATCGCGACTCCGACATGTATCCTTCATTACTGGACGATTGATAGGATCATCCGATCAGGAATACTCGGTGATTTGCCAAGCCCTGGAAATGTAATGGGAAGATAGTAAAATGTTCTGCAGAAAATCCGTAGAGTTAATGAGGAAGAAGATTTTTAAGGTAATAATTGCAATTTATGTCGAAATCTCAATTATGAATCACTAACTGGTGTTTGTGCATTAGCTTTCGATATCATTGGATTGATATAACTTTTATACAATTTTCGGTTTAATGGTAATTTATTTTTTGTCAGTTGTGATAAGAGTTCTTAGGTAAAGCCTTTCGAATTAGGTACTAAAGTAGTACTTTGTGATTTTGCTGACAAGGATATCTGGAAACTTTTCAAACACGTATAGAAATGGATGTTTTCGTAAGAAATAATCAATAATTTAGCGCACGAATTATTATTCCGTATTTGTATTCCTTGATTTTCGTCATTTACGCTCACCCATATTATTATTATTATTATTATTATTATTGTTATTATTATTATTATTATTATTATTATTATTATTATTATTATTATTATTATTATTAGCTAAGCTACAACCTAGTTGGAAAATTAGGATGATGTAAGCCAAATGGATCCAACAGGGAAAAATAATCCAGTGAGGAAAGGAAACAAGAGAAGTAAAGACCAATTAAAATTAAATATTTTAAAACAGTAACAACTTAAAAATAGATCTTTCATATACAAACTATAAAAAGAGACTTACATCAGCCTGTTCAACATTAAAATATTTGCTGCAAGTTTGAACTTTAAAAGTTTCAACGAAAAATCGCGTGCTGGGAATAGAAATGAATGGCGAACGATTATGACGCAGTTCCGATAGGCCCTGCTACTACTTTTGACGTTCAACTCATTCAATTGCCTGATTAAAAAGGTTATTCCACAACCTTACCAAAGCTGGAATAAAACTTTTAATATACTGTGTAGTATTGTGCCTATGGCAGACAATGCAAAACTGTTACAGTTAACTCCACATCTGTACATAGTACAGGAGTGTACAGACTGAGAAGATACGAATGCAATGGATGGTCTAAATTATGAAAAATCTTATGCAAAATTCAGAGAACTAATCGAACAACGGTGCCAGATATTAATATTCAAATCAGGAATAGATTGCAAGTTTCTATCCAACAAATTAAGATGAGAGTCTGCACCTAAAGAACCAGACAGAACAATGCTCAAAACAAGACAGAATGAAAGAATTATAGCATTAAAAAAAAGACATATTACCATTCCTTGTCCATTTAAAGAAATAGACTGAATGTGATTCTCAAAAGTAAATTTGTAATTATTATATTCTGAGAAATGGTGAACCACTTTGACAATCTTCTGGCAAGTTCCATTACGACGGCTTCTCATGCTGTTTATTATCGTATACTAGTGTACGCGACTCGTAGAAAATGACGGCTAAATATTCAGATGGATATGCACACACACATACGCATAGATTCAACACTTCCCACCCCTTCCCCATTCCTAACTACAACTTGCTGGTTCGGAAATTTGTGGGAGATTGTGGTTCAGAGTGTACCTCTCGGGGTTCCCACTCTCCAGATTGGACTGTTAATCTCCCCCCTACCTGAGGACCGAGGAAAGGCCTAGTGGTCATACGTTTGACAGGTAAAAAGATATATATATATATATATATATATATATATATATATATATATATATATATATATATATATATATATATATATATATATATATATATATATATATATATATATATTTATATATATATATATATATATATATATATATATGTATATATACTTTCTTTTATGGAGAATCAGGACCGTCCAACTTATTTAGTCTAAAGGCCACTCTTTATAAACACCAAAACTGACGCGAGCCACGTTGTGTGTGTGTGTGTATATATATATATATATATATATATATATATATATATATATATATATATATATATATATACATATATATATATATATATATATATATATATATTATTATTATTATTATTATTATTATTATTATTACTTGCTAAGCTACAACCCTTGGCGGAAAAGCAGGTTGCTATATGCCTAAGGGCTCCAACAGGGGAAATAGGTCAGTGAGGAAAGGAAATTAGGAAATAAATTACAAGAGAAATAATTAACTATAAAATATATATTAAGAACAATGACAATATTAAGATAGATCTTCCATTTATAAACTATAAAAACTTAAAAAACGTAAGGGGAAGAGAAATATGATAGAAAACCGTACCTGAGTGTACCCTCAAGCAAGAGAACTCTACCCAAAGACAGAAGACAGTGGAAGACTATGGTACAGTCCAAGATTAGAGGACAATGGTTTGATTTTGGAGTGTTCTCCTAGGAGAGCTGTTTATCATAGCTAAAGAGTCTCTTCTACCCTCACTAAGAGAACATTGTTTATGTGTGTGTGTTGATGAATATATATATATATATATATATATATATATATATATATATATATATATATATATATATATATATATATATATATATATATTGCTCAGAATTTAGGAATAAAAAAGTTATTTAATTATTTCAGAGGAATTGAAAGGAATGTGTTTCTCTAGCGGGCCACTTTTAGTTATACATTTGCTATCACTCAGGTTCTCTTGCTAACACGAGCCCATTGAAATATTGCACTCGTTTAAGAATTGTGTTTGTTCCGTATTGTGTTCTTTCTCATAGGCCTCCTGTATTGTTTTGTTATTCCTGAATCTAATTATTATTCTGAATAATATTAATTGAAGAGTGATATTCACTTGAAGGTTTTTGTCATATTGAAGTTTTCCATCTCCTTTTGCTTTTTAGTTCATGTTGAGAACACATAAATATTATTAGATAGCGTTACGGGCAAATGGGGAAGAAAGAGCTTGGATGGCTTATAAATCAAGTTGCATCTCATGCAGTGGAGTTGCAGTATATTGGGGGATTAGTGGAGTCCGTCATTACAGAATGGGGATGTTTGCAAATGTATTGCAGTTTGCTGCATGCGGTCTTTTATGGCTGTGGGTTTAGTGGGGGGACTCCGAGTCTTAACGTTCAGGTAATTGGCTTATGACGTAAACGCAATCTGATGTAGGATTAGACCACGCCCTAATATTCTGGATATCTTAAATGAGAGGGTGTGCATTTGTTGCACATATTTTTATATCTATCGCCACTTGGCGAAATCTGACGTATTCGCGTTTTCGCAAAGAAACGCGGTGCTGATATGTAGTTTGAAATAGAATTAAAAATCTTTATCACTACAATCATATTTTAATGACTGAATATACACATTTAGACATTATGAAGACTAAGAGTTGCCAACAACACAACAACACCAGCTCTTGAAAATTCAAGGGCTCTTGAGAATGAGTAAAGAAGCAATCAGTATTTTTGTGATATTGTGAATTGGTATTGTATTTTCATCAAACTGATATTCCTGTTTTTTCATCAGATCGATCCATCTGCAAAATTACATTGATATTCCCAGGACAAATTTTCCACATGATACATAATCAACCTGATAAATGAATTATGGATAAGTTAGTCCATAGTTTTCCCTATGTTGTTGAGGACTTTGGGAATATCTATTATTACAAGACTGTCAAGTCTATTTCTGTGCTTTAATTTGTCGTTTGTAACTGTTAACTTCAGGTGTAATCATATCTAAGTCAGCTGATTTTGTCATTTCAGTTTACCTAGCAGTTGAAATAAATTTTAAAACTTTCTAAATTAACAACCAGTATATTCTTTTCTAGGTTTTTTATTGAGGAGTAGAATTATTAGTAAGGCTAGAGATGAAGGGAGTAGTTAATGGAGAAATTTCAAGAAAAGAAAACGATATAAGACTTTCATGTGTGTAGTTGAATCCACCAGGTATATCCACCTCAGCTGTGATATTGCTTATTTATTTTTCTTAAGATTTTTTGGGTCTGAAACAAAGGTGTTTATATATCTATGGCTGTTCAGAATCTTTATGATTCGCGTGATGTAAAAGGTCAAGGAAAGGACGGTAGATTTATATTTTGTTATTTGCAGCTCTCACCATACTTCAAATACAGATGAGAGGGACAATGCTGAAATTAGGAGTAAAGAATATTCTAAGATGTATGTTGGGCTGTAGAAAATAAGGTGGGAATAGTCGAAACTATTCTTGGTAAATGTTAATATAGTTTAATAAAAAGTAAGGAATCTAGATTTTTCCCATGAAGATGAATCATACGGTAGTAAATTAATTGGCAGCCTGGTATAATATCATTGACGGTGAGGAATTTATTTTTCAACATGTGTTTTGTAACTTAGCGGTATATAATATAACTTTATTATGATGGTATAATAAGCTTTTAACTAAATGTTTAGCATGTTACACTTAAATGCCGTCTTATGCATCTCAAAAATGCTTAATAAGATAAAGAAAAACTGTGGAGGTAGGCTGGAAGTTGGGTTGTAAATGTGCTATGATTTGCCACGCCTTTGGCATACCAGAGACCAGCAACGTCCCATGGTGCCCGTGTTGTATCTCTGGGGTCACCTGTCTGTCAGCTAGAGAGAAGAGTAAGAGAAAATATCTCCCTTTATCTATGAATGGTGTGTTTGAGAGAGAGAGAGAGAGAGAGAGAGAGAGAGAGAGAGAGAGAGAGAGAGAGAGTGTGTGTGTGTGTGTGTGTGTGTGTGTACCAGTTGGCCTGGAAGCTGTAAAATTATCCATGGATTCTTGTTAGAGAGATCGTCTCGGTCAAAGCTACGAGCAATTTGGCATATCTATACTAAAGTAGCTCTGTTTCTCGTTGAGATTCATTGTGCTAGCTAGATTTTATCTTGTCTATTTTGTAATAGGCCTCGCGATGCTGCCCTGAAAAGTAGATAAAAGAAATACCTACGTGTTTTGTGTAGAAGTATCGAGTTTTATACAGACTGTTTCACGAAATTCTAAAAATGTCTGACCAATATGAGAAAAAAATCATCTGTCTGAGAGAGAGAGAGAGAGAGAGAGAGAGAGAGAGAGAGAGAGAGAGAGAGAGAGAGAAAGTCACATTGATATAACTTTAAACACCACTACTGTTATCTAGTGCTCTTTATTTCTCCTAGGGGAACTTTTAACCAAAAATATGTTACCCTTTTCAGTAACTAAGTAATTATATAAACAGACAACGAACATTCATTCTTGGATACTAAAGTTGAACTGACCCGATTATGAATTAATTGCAATCTATATGATTTAAGTTAGGAAAAAAAGTAATAGTAAGATAAATTTTGGAAAATCCTGAAAATTACTTTTTGTATCAGTGTCATTTAAAAAAAAAAATACGTCTTCTAGGTTATTGATTTCAATAAATTAATAATATTGTAATTGATATCTTGCAGTACGGTGGGAAAGAGTAATTTGGTGGAAGACCAGGATAGTTAATCAGTATTTTTGCGACCTTTTTTGGATAAGTGGAAGGTTTTAAATTTAAAGATGATAAACATGACTAAAATACAATTTGATCAGAGGAGCATAACATTACTTAGTATGCCGTGTATGGTAGCATTTAGATTAAGAGAGTAAGGCAGGCAATAGAAGGAGTAATAAGGGTAGGAATGTGGGTATTGGTAAGGAAAAGGTTGTAGGGATCAACTGTTTGTTATGAAACAATTACTGTATATGAGATATCTGAAAGTAAAATGAAACTTACAAGGGCCATGAAAGAACCTACGAAAATATATATTAAAATTTACCTAAAAGTAAAAATTGGGTTACTTCAAA
Source organism: Palaemon carinicauda (assembly GCF_036898095.1). NCBI lineage: Eukaryota > Metazoa > Arthropoda > Malacostraca > Decapoda > Palaemonidae > Palaemon > Palaemon carinicauda. The sequence continues at coordinate 80,146,133 of NC_090739.1, forward strand.
GATAATAAATTATTAAGATTAATAGAGACTTGTTATAATGGAAGGTAGTAGGTTGGCCATGGCACCAGCCGCCCGTTGAGATACTACCGCTAGAGAGTTAGGGGGTCCTTTGACTAGCCAGACAGTACCATATTGGATCCTTCTCTCTGGTTACGGTTCTTTCCCTTTGCCTACACAGACACCGAATAGTCTGGCCTATTCTTTACAGATTCTCCTCTGTCCTCATACACCTGACAACACTGAGATTACTAAACAATTCTTCTTCACCCCAGGGGTTAACTACGGCAATGTAATTGTTCAGTGGCTACTTTCCTCTTGGTAAGGGTAGAAGAGACTCTTTAGCTATGGTAAGCAGCTCTTCTAGGAGAAGGACACTCCAAAATCAAACCATTGTTCTCTAGTCTTGGGTAGTGCTATAGCCTCTGTACCATGGCCTTCCACTGTCTTGGGTTAGAGTTCTCTTGCTTGAGGGTACACTCAGGCACACTGTTGTATCTAGTTTCTCTTTCTCTTGTTTTGTTGAAGTTTTTATTGTTTATATATGAAATATTTATTTAAATGTTGTTACTATTCTTAAAATATTTTATTTTTCCTTGTTTCCTTTCCTCACTGAGCTATTTTCCCTGTTGGGGCCCCTGGGCTTATAGCATCCTGCTTTTCCAACTAGGGTTGTAGCTTAGCATTTAATAATAATAATAATAATAATAAGCGAAGTATGTCTTGAATAATTAGGTAGGAGAATATCTGGTTTAATGTAAGAGTGGGTGTGAGACAACGCCGTGTTATGGCTGTTCAAAATTTATATGAATGGAGTGATGTGAATGGTTAAAGAATTTCTTTTGGAGTGGTATATGTTTGCAAATGATACTATACTGCGAGAACAGTGAAGAGAAAGGTTAGAAACTTCATGCAAGAGGAGAAAGATGAGAGTAAATGTGTGCGAAAGTGTTAGAAACCAGGAATGTTATGTGGATGGCTTCAAAATTACAGTGATTGACTTTCATAAGTATTAGGTGTAGATGTGTCTTTACTAGCCAGTACACATATTCATTAAAATGGAATTACTACATGTAATAATAATGCTATATTGGATATAGCTAGCGGAGATATATATATATATATATATATATATATATATATATATATATATATATATATATATATATATATATACATGTATAATGTTTTATGCGGACTGGTATATCTTTTCAAAACTAGTAGTAGACAGTTAATGGTGACTGCATCTTGGCGGAATGGAACGTTCTCCATAAAGATGTACCTGATGAGCTAGGATTTATAGCTAAGGACCAGTCTCATCTACTGATCTGAATTTTTATTTACTAATGTGTTTAGGGGATTATCTTGAGAGTTGACCGCATGACTTTGCTATTTTACTGCAACTCTAGTCACCAATCTTTGGCATTGACTAACTCGCTAGGTAAAGTCTGGAATTTATAGTAGACAGTGGCTCAGGGCAGTGGGGCTAAGGGTCATACTGCTCCTGGTGGAGGGAGGTTTTCCTAAAAGGGCATCCTACTCCTGATCGGGGGTGTACTGCCGAAAATCAATTATTGGTTGATATTGTGATCGTGGGGTTGTTGCTTTTGAGGTTCTTGATGCGCTTAATGGGAACACTTCTTTCCAGATAAGGATTGTCCCTTATCTAGATTGATGACCCTCTGGCTAACTGCTAATAAAATTAATTTTTGTTAAATGTGGAAGCTATTAGGCAAGATGGAGGTGCTGATGGAGATATATTATTATTTGAAACCAGTTAAATTAGTAGTGCTGATGAAACATGCATATTTCATGAGCCCATCAGAAATCAAATCTGCTAGGGAGGGAAATTAAGAATTTTAATGGATTCAACCGATTACAAAATGTTGTGGTATTGATAATGCCTACAAAAGCCTAACTTTTTTGCAACATAAATTTTTCATAAATCAAGTCCCCAAGGTCATTAGCAATCATCTAGAGTTTGCTGGTGCTGTATGGTGTTGTAAATAGGTATTTGATAATAAAAGTTTACATGGAACAAAAGGATAGTAAGAAATATTTGAAAAGCCACCATTCATTTCAGTACAATAGTGAATAAAGTCCAATTTCTCTGTACTGTGTTCCAGTATGAATTTAACAGTAAAGTTGTGTGTTACATTAATGGTTTGGCTAGGAATGATATTAATTGTTCGATATTGCAAAGATCATCGTGTAAATTAATGGTTTGTTATTCCAACAAGGAGGGTTAAGGAAGATGAAGAGGGAAAACATTATACAGATGGTTTAGGCAAAGTGACTCATCCATTAACACCCTAAAGAAGCCATGCAGTGAAGAATGTTGTTAACTAAGTACACCAAGAGGATTATGTTTTGTTAGTCTGAAGAAAGGACAGATGAGCAAGTTATGTGGAGTGTCACAAGAAGAGGAACAAAAAAATTAACGTAAAATACTGCATACTTGGCAAATGGTACTGTACTTTAGCTTTGTGTGAGATTTTCTCATTTTAACATCATGTAAAGTCATGCAGTTAGGCAATTAGAATGAAGAGACTCAGAAAGCAAAAATGCCACCATCTTCATGTTGTTGGAAGTTGCTGAAGCCGTCTCTTCTGGTCTTTCCCTTTAACCCCCGGAAATATCTTTATTCTTGGTCCATACAGCTTCAGGATGCTGAATGACCCTAAACATGATATTTTGATTAATGTCTTTGATCTTTTTGAAACCGATGAACCTAACCAATGGGAAATTAATGCCCTTGACTTGTGAATCATAATTAACTTCAATCCATAAAAGTTGTTGCTTCCGAGCTCCAGAAACTTGTAGCTGGACTCTATACTGCCCAAATTTCTTTCCTATTGTAGTCCTATCCCCAAACAATTTTGTACATATGGAAATAGAAGGAAGAAAAGTGATTAATGGAAAATTAAAAATTGAGATGGAAGGTAGGATATTAACAATCTTTTGATCTTTTGTCTTGGGTTTGGTCCCAAAGATTCCGATTTGTATACTTTTTCCGTCTGAATAAATGAAGGAAAATTATGCAGACTCTTAACCATAGAAATACAATAGGCTACATCTTCTATGGAAAATTCAAAAGGTAAGAAGTCAGGCCATTTTAATAGTTCATGATGCATATATTGGTTATGATCAACTGAAGGAAACTCGAAAATTATCAGTATTTGTTTTACCAGTTTTAGATGTGTTGGTAGTTTTGTTGTAACTGTTAATACTCCTTGTATATCACATTTAAGCAATTTAATTCAAAATACAATCCGGTGATAGCTAAAAATTATGAATTTATGACGAAATAGGTAAAATGCCCCTTAAGACGCTATGTGCTGGAGGTATAAGAAATTACTTGATATTTTATCTCTCTCTCTCTCTCTCTCTCTCTCTCTCTCTCTCTCTCTCTCTCTCTCTCTCTCTCTCTCTCTCTGTGTTATATTAGATCCTGAGGCTACGGCATCTCTTCATCGAATTCTTTAGTTTATTTATGGGACGTATCAGGGAACATGTAATTAAGTTATGGCGCACTTGAAGAAGGTAAATACAAGCTGAATAATGTAAATACAATAAAAGACACTCGATAGATTTTTCAAGCATTTACCAGTCGTGGTCTACTAATAATGCACCACCCTATTAAACATTCATCGCCTAAAATGGGACCAAGCTCTCTGTCCATAAGGCCTTATAAAACTATGCAAAATTATTGTAATTTTGTTCACAGTTCTTGGACGGTACGTCATGTCTCCAAAAGTAGCCACCTGATATCTGGATCCCCTCGTACATTAAAGTCATTTATTAACGGTAGCAATACACTAGTTTTATGAGTTTATTAACAATGATAACAATTAGCGGTGGTGATGATTTACCTTGCAATGTCTCCTTTATGGAAGAGCAGAGGTTGCCCATATTATCATTTAAAACCAAAGTATATTGTTAAGCTCTTCTAAGAACACCAATGTAAGGATTTCATAACTTTCAAAGCATTTTCATTGGGCTGAAGAAAAGTTTAAATTTGTATTTAATTTCAGCTTAAACATTTATGAATAAAATATTGACATATATAAGTTTCGGGCAAGAAATTTTCATTTATAGTCATCATTATCCTCTTGTGATAACCAAAATTTGTCATCAGATTCCAAACTGCTTCTCAGAAACTTCCATGGTATGAATGGAACATCCTAATGTTTGAAAGGCTGAACCCATCATATTCGCAATACTCTTTGGTGTAGGAGAAGTGATTGCGGGTGCTTACAGCCTTAGACCGATTTCCTAGCGTTTCAAGTTGCGCTGATTTGAGTAACCCAGAGCCTTTGATGCCCCCTTTTTTGTCTCAACGTTTAGTGCTTTTTAAAGTCAACTTATTTTATACAAATAAACTCTGCTTACACAAATGAAAAAGAATGCCGGTAAGACATTTTGACTTTGTAGATTTGTTCTTTGTAGTTTCGTGCAATAAAGTCAAGAACCAATACATATCTGTTTTACTGTAATAACGGCTTATATTGAAAAAATGCACATCGTCGATTCAGATTAGTCTCGCATTGGTCAAAAGTCTCAGTCGTTAATTAAATTCATATTTATCATATTTTCATAAGTAAGTTTATTTTGGTAGCCTATCTAACATTACGAGTTTATTTTTCTGTTTTAAATGATTTTTAAAGAGTATTCAAGTAGGCTACATAGTCTTTAATTATGTACTTGTATAATTTTTCCCATATTTTGTAAATATCATTTTTTTCATAATGTGACATCCGTTATCACGCAAAATCCAATGCTATTTTTTCTCATTTGAAATTTACGTTAGAATAAATTACTTTCTTCGCTTTGAAATTCAAATTTATTGACTCTACTCAACAAAAGAGACATTCGTAACCAAAATGTGTCCTTCAAAGTTTCTTCAGGCAACACGGAATTTTTATTTTTCATTACAAAGTTATGGCAGGTGAAGTCGATATATATAAAAAGTTGTATGAATATATTACTGAGTTTGCTTCCCAACACTTTCCGAAAAATTATAGCGTACGACATTTTCTTTTTATGTTGACTAGATTTCTCAAATCGGGTTTAATCACTTGTCTGTATAAGTCATGGGTTCTTTCTATAGCTGTTTTGGTCATTTGGTTTTGTTTGTTTAAATTTTGTATTTCTTTCATTAGTATAGGTACGTGAATGTTGTTATTTTACTCAGAACCATTGGTTGTCTGACACTCAGCTCTTTTTAGTAAGGAAAAGATAATTATAAAAGTAAAACTTTTAATCAAATATACTTTACTTTTATCGTCCCCCATAAAAAATTCCTGAGCTGAAGAAGAATGGGGCTTTTAGTTGATAACTCTTTTACGTATAGAGATTAAAGTGTCAGTGCTGTAAAATATCAGATTTATAAAGTTTGTGTATCACTTCAACAATTTCTTGCTTTTGTGAAATGTAGATATGAATGTCACTATTTTTAGATTGCCAACGGGATACTTTTACTAATGCACGAAAGAAGCTTGTTCCATATTTTTTTACTTTGAAAAGTAATCTTCCAAAAAAATAAAAAGTTATATGCAAGATATTTATGTAATGAAACCATCCGTTTGTGTACAAGTAATAATGGACTAGTATTTCCGTTGCTCTTGCTGACTAAATTTTATAGAACTATGCAACATTTCCTGAGTAGAAATGAAGAGAGGTTACCGTTAGTTTTATACATTTAAATCCATCTTAAACTTGGGCACATTCTTTCCTTGCCATTACACCTCAGATTAAATGTATTAAAAAGCTTTTTCTTATGCTAAAAGAAGACAGTCACGTAAGAGGAAAGGCAATTTCGGTTCATAACGCTATTTTATACAAGTCTAATGAAGATGTCAATAGCTCAGATCGATAAGAGAAAGGTGGCCAGTTTTAGAAGTCATTTAGAATTCAGATGATCTTCAATAACAATGGTTCTAAATGTACATTTTTTTTCATTATACAATTCTTTTGGGGGATTGAGGGTAAATATATTCCCTATAACATTAGTTGAGTCTATTTTCAGTTTGTTTTTTTTCGTAAATTTACTGTGACAAACAAAAAAAAACTTAATATCATGTCTCTAACAGCCTTTGTCACTATGAAGTCTCTGGTTATGAAAACGTCTGTTTAAATGCAAAAAAAGAAAAAAAAAAAAAAAAAAAAAAACAAAATAAAAGAGGAGCATATTAAAGGTTACTATCATCGTATCTGTTCTTTTTTTTATTTCTATTTCTTGACCTTAGGATGTTTTGTCCTGGAAAAAGTTAATTGGTGTACTGTATAGACCTTTATGTGTAACCACGAAGGGAGGCTGTTCAATATGAAGCTCTTAAATCATTCTGGCAACTCTTCTTCATTATTTTTTATTTCTTTTCCTTTGCACTTGTATCATATTTTCAGTGACAGTTTTGAGCCCCCACCCCCCCCCCCCAAAAAAAAGAACATATTATTATCGCCTGCTGTTTTTTTTATTTATCGGTTTATTTGTATTCATTAGCAAAATCATCCATTGAAATTTGTCTTTGAATCATCATATTAGTCAATAGGGTAGCGACTTTTGGATCCCTCATCATATATTATTCATTAAATTCGAACGGTGTGGCAATTATAAAAAGTATGTTGGCCAAACAAAATTGGTAACTCACGGGTCATTTTCGTACAAGTAAAGCACATTCCCCTAAGTCTTCATAAAATATAACTACTTTACATGTTTTAAAGTTTTGTCATGGCAGTTTACGATCACCTCTCAAAGTTTAGTCATAAGTCATCTCTTGAAACATTATCGGAATATAAGCTTAGCAGAGGATTGTGATATTTTCATGAAGAAGCTATTGGCTGGATAACTTTACTTTTACATTAACCTGTCACTCAACTAGTAGAGGAGTGGTTCATTTAATCATCTGTAGCGTAACGATAGTGCAACCCTTCATTATCAAAGATAATTTATCAATGTTTTCACTCAATTTTAAACACATAACCCATCATCTCCTCTAGATGACAGCAGTAGATTGCCATTTTCAGCTCTACTTTTTTCTTGGGGACACTTGAATTAAACCAATGTTCTAAAAGAACTTTAAAAGGCTTTTCGTGATTATCAGGTGACTGGAACAAATATTGATTGGGTTTTTGATAAATTTAAATCAATTTAATAGTTAGAACTAGCCATCAGATCATTTGCATAATTTTTCACACCAGGTTGAATATGGTAATATGGAATACCTTTATGACTGGTTATACATTGAAGTTTCCTTGAGATATTGGGTAACTATTATCATAGTGACCTTATCATGGCGAATCGATCTGTATCGTAGATACCACCAACTTAACTTTTTGACATTGCTAATTATTACTAGAACAATAGTTTATGTGCTTTCTCATGAACTCCGGCCTTTTTGCCCGTTTACCCTACATTAACAGAAAGATATTCAAGCTATATCTGTTTTTAAAAAATCATTTTAGATGTTGATAATCGTTGTTCAAATTTTCATCCATCTAGTTTACTATTTGATTGCTGAAAAGTAGGTTTTAATGATTTTCCATAACCCATATGCAGGCCATGCGTATAATATACCTGCACTTGACATTCTACTCGATAGATCAGAGTATTTGATGATAGTTTCCATTAACCAATTGAATGCCTTGTTCGTACTTCAGCTTCACTCGACATTGTACTTGAAAGATCCGAGTATTTGATGATAGTTTGTTCTACTTTAAATTTCAAGCTTCCTTATTTACATTAGGTACGTCATATCTAAAATGCTGCCAGAGAGCTTATATTTACAGAAATAACTCATATATTTTGGCTCATAGATTTTAGAATAATGTCCACTTTTTGATGCCATAATCCTTCAACTTAATTTCTATACATAAGAGGATAGTTACTAAAACAGAAATTCATTTATAATTTTCCTTTGGGAAATTCCCTTTTTGGTCTCTCTTCCATGGGTATTTTCAGAACAGGTTATCCTCAATCACCATTATCTGCTACTTATCTAGAACGTGAATATCTCTATTCTGTTGAAGTGCCACAATAGCCAATATTAGACTTTTAACGTTCCTTTCGTGCTAGATTTGAATGTGGATTCTCATTATTTTAAGAGACTGTAATGCTATCTTGAAGTATCTTACTCCGGCATCTTTTTTTCTCATATACCTTTTTTTTCTTTTTTTTTCAACTATGTTTATATTTCTCAATTCGTTTTTCACTTATGTAATATGTTTGTGTGTATCTTTTTTTCTGTTTTTGAAACTAGTTAGCGGACTATTTAGATACCCACGTCAGAATCTGAATCAATTTGAAAGCGAGATGAAACCTGCGCATCAATTCTCAACCTACGTCTGACCCTGCACCTTGAGTGCCCCCATCTTTCTCGGCATGGCATGAATTTGTTTATACAGGGTTCCTCCTTTCGTGAATTCTTATTTAGAGATACTTTCGGGCTCAAGATAATAGAACAAAAATTCAGTAGTTTTTCATATTTCATTTTAGCTTTTGAAAGAAATTACCTTTGAGTCTCCCTTCTCTCGCTAATGGATTTTATTAGTTTTATGAAAGGCCACTTTTTATCTAACATTGCTCCCAAATCTGTATTAATTATTAGATAAATATTTAACTGATTTGCATGAGGCATCTTATTTTGAATTCAGTTAGAGTTACAGGTAAATGTTCAGACTTTCATGTTATATATATTATCGAATATATTTTAGTTTATTGTTTTTAATACATTTTCTGTAGCTACCAAGCATTATTTAAAAGATTCCTTCTTAAGTAGCTAAAACCACTTGTTATAGCTAATACATCTTATTTGTAGATAAAGACTTGTTTTTGGAAAAATTAAGAATTAAAAACAGGTTTCTTAGTCATATAATTACAATAACGTGATCTATGAAGACGTTACTTTTTCCATTTAAATGAAACCAAGAGTTTTCAATTGTAATTTAATGTGTCATTTCCTTATTAGTTTCTTTGTTGCCATTTCGAAGTTGGTTTTTCACTAGAAATATTTCCCTGTTGATCCCTCTCTGCGAAAAGAGGATTTTAAGATGCAGGAAGTTGGCACATTAGTAAATGAAAATTAGTTAAAGTTCGAACAAAACTTTGCTCATTATTTTCACCAGCCAGAAAATTCAGTGTTCTGACAATTAAACATTTCCTGTCACATTTGCGTCTTTTTAACTTATAACTACATTTTAGTATGTCGGTGAGTTTGAATAATATATGAAGCAGTTGACACAATTTCACCTTGAATGTAATATTATCGCTGTATATCATCATTATATCTTATCTACTTCCCCATTTCTATTCGACTACGGTATGAGACGCTATCCATCCCATCGTATCTCCAGCCATATTCAAATTGTTCTGATAACAAAAACCACAAAGTACGTTGAA
>NC_090739.1:80160526-80248026 GCF_036898095.1 Palaemon carinicauda
CGATTAAGTTGCAGCAGGACGAACAATATAAGGGATGATGATGAATAGATGACTAGATCGACACAAGTCCGGAACTGGGGTCTAAGGGCACCGCCCTTCACTTTTCACTTGAATTAGGGGATGTAGTGTGCAGGGTAGCTTATGCTGTAGATCTCAATCTGACTTTCCGGACTCTGAGAGGTCAGTTTTTTCTATCTGGATATGTATTTTCATATAATATAAATTGATTTCTTATATATGAATATATATGTGTGTGTGTATACGGCTGGAGGGACTACTTTTGTAGGTGGTAGGTTGGCCAGGGCACCAGCCACCCGTTGAAATACTACCGCTAGGTTACGGTTCATTTTCCGTTTGCTTACACACACAGCGAATAGTCTGTCCTCATACACCTGACAACACTGAGATTACCAAACAATTCTACTTCACCCAAAGGGCTACTCCACTGTAATTGTTCAGTGGCCACTTTCCTCATGTTAAGGGTTGAAGAGACTCTTTAGCTATAGTCAGCAGCTCTTTTAGGGGGACGCTCCAAAATCAAACCATTGTTCTTTTGTCTTGAGTAGTACCATAGCCTCTGTACCATGGTCTTCCACTTTCTTGGGTTAGATTTCTCTTGCTTGAGGGTACATTCGGGCACGCTGTTCTGTTTTGTTTCTCTTCCACTTGTTTTGTTAAAGTTTTTATTGTTTATATAGGTGATATTTATTTAGATGTTGTTAGTCTTCTTAAATTTTTATTTTTCCTTGCTCCCTTTCCTCATTGGGCTATTTTCCCTGTTGGAGCCCCTGGGCTTATAGCATCGAGCTTTTCCAGCTAGGGTTGTAGCTTAGAGAGTAATATAATAATAATAATAATAATAATAATAATAATAATAATAATAATAATAATAATAATATACCAATACAAGCAGATTGAACTTACAGTGGATGGGGATAGAGAGGTTAGCAGCCTCATTCCTTTGATAGATGATGCAAACTGTTGAGGGAACACCTAAGACGCCACCCCCTTTAACGGCCTGTAATATTGGTGCTTCATTGGGATTATAATTTTGTAGGTATTTTCCAGATAGCCATTGTTGCAATGTTTTGCTGTACCGACAACAGTTTCAGTTTATCTAATGTGCTGTGAGGCCCTCTCCTATATTGGTTTAGTCCATTCTCTCAATCATTATTACCGTTCAGCTAGTTAAGGATTACCATATATCAAGGAAACAAGAAATCTTACATCAGTACACATACTTTGAACACAATACTAATGTTTAGGGTACTGATTCTGAGTGTCTTCTTTTTTAATAACACTTACATACAATCATTGAGCTGAGACTTGATAGAAATTTAAAGAATATATTAAAAATAAAGTAAATACCTTTGTATTTGACTTCTCCGAAGTACGATTGTTTTGTCTTTACGCATCTATACGTTAATCTCATGATTTTAATTTTCTTTACTTTTAGCTCATCAGCGTTCTATAAGAGCAGGCTTTTTAATCCGATTCTTATTTATTCACCAACTTTCCTTCAAATTCTTTTGTGAAACAAACAGAATTTGAAATCTCGACTGGAAAATTATGTTTCCAACACTCAAAATCGTCAGTTATAATCTGCGTCTTTATGTTATATATAATGTATTTACACACACACACACACACACACACACGCATATATATATATATATATATATATATATATATATATACAGTATAAAAATATATATGTGTATATATATACATATATATATATATATATATATATATATATATATATATATATATATATATATATATATATATATATATATATATATATATATATATATATATACATATATCCATAAAACAAGCACACCTAATAGTAATGGTGAAGATCTAATTCAAGAAAAATCAATATTTAACTTGCTCAGCTAGCATCGTATTTTTCTAGACAAATTTAATTTAAAGTTCCAACAACAACTGAAAACTGCCAGCCTTTGCAAACATTGGAAATTCTGTCTATTTAAGCTTCTCGTATAGTCTTGTGTATTATAATTCAAGGGAATTTGGGCATATTGTGAATATAAAGCTTCTCGTTTTAAAATGATGATCTTAAGAGATCTTATTTCCCACTCAATTACAGTTTAAGGGGCTGATAAATATTTTTTGCCTTGAAGGAATTTGTTGTTCTTGCATAATTTTCATGAGAAATTTAAGAAAGCAGTCATGGATATGCGACATTTGTTTAGGTTTCATCAAGTCAAATATCTGGCTTTCCTAGAGCGATTTAGTTTGTATTAAGAATAAACTATCATCTGATAAAAAAGAGGAAATACCATCAAATTTCAACATATTTGTAAAAGAAACTTTATAATACCAATCATGGTCGTTTGAAAATTGATTAGTAACTCGTCTTAAGTCACAAGTTTTTATCTGTGATTTCACGTCAAAGGGATTTAAATTATAATTTTGTATTTATTTTTTCTAAGAAATTAGTTCTATAAATGGTTACCAAAAAAAGGATACTGAGGTAAAGAGGAGAATGGAGAAACGAACGTGAAAAGGATGAATAAAAAAAGTAATTACAATGCCATATGCTGATTAGATAGATGCCTTTTATGGTACCGCCCCAAATGCAATAAAATGTATTTTTTATGACAGGTGACAATTAAAACTAGAAGACCGCCAATAGTTATCTCGAATGATTGTGGTCAAAATGCTTGCACATGAACTCTCATTGTTAGTGTATGTATATTTTCTTTGTGAACGTGAACGTTATTTGTTATTTTTTGTAAGACACATAACAATATGATGTATTTTCAGTGAGTGACTCAGAATTAAAGCATAAAAAGTTTTTGTTTTAAAAAAATGAAAATATTTAAATCAAATAATCTGAAAAACTGTTTATATACAAATATAACGTTGCCAAAGTCTTTATATTGTCATAGCAAACCCCCTCTTCTCCATCCCGTGCATCTATCCATGAACGAAGGAGCTGTCCAAATGACCTCATATCAATTTGAGTTTTAAATGTAGCGAAAGTTTATTGGTCTATATCTGCAGTTTCGGGGTTTAAAGATAGCAGCGTAAGAAAGGAGAATTATTTATGAATACTCTCTAAATGGGCAGCATGAAAAAAAAATGTTATTGCTGTTCATCTAAATTAAAAGAACACGAAGAATGAAAAAACTGTAAAACTGTTCTTCCAGCTTTTTTTATACAAAGTACATTTTTTATGGAGTTTCTTGAACACCTTGCTGGTTCCTTCTTACACAGGTGGCAAATATACGAAGTTTGGTTCCCTTCCCATTATACTATTCATTACTGTCATAGTGATTGCACGAAAGGGACATTTCTTATGCTACTGTATGTTGTTTTTCGGTAATGCCGCCCTTACCGCATTTAGAAATAGAGTTAGCAAATCTTTGCGATGTTATTTTTTGCTGCAGTGTTGCTGTTGCTTAGATTTGAATAGTAGTTTCGTTTTACTAATTTTTCATATCGACTGTTGCATTTTCATGCATAAAACAATGTAGCAATAAGGACTTCTGTGAATTTAATTCTAAGAATATTTTTCTTAAATTCTATTTATAGATAGTTCATCCAGGTTTAAAAGTTATTGAGAAATAGTAAAGAAAAACACGTTTTTAGAATTTTTTTTTTATCTAATTACTCTCTGGCTTGCTTTAAACGAAGTTCAGAAACCCTCAGTTGTTTTGCAGCAGTGTATGCAGATTTTAATTTTTTGTTGCTCAAATAGAGTGCGTTGCATGTCTCCAGTTCATAGAATCACACACAAACTCCTCTTCTTTTTCTTATTTTTTCTTTCGTCTCTTTCGGCTTCTCCCTTTCAGAGTGCGCTAGAGTGAATCGTCTGTCTCCATTTACTTCTATCCACTGAATCCTTCTCTGTCACGCCAGCTGCACTCATATCTTCTCTTAATGAATCCACACATTTCCTCTTATGCCTTCCTCTCCTCCTGCTTGGTGCTTCTATGCATAGCATCCTACTCCCGACATGGCATACTCTTCCTCCCTTCTCTCCCCGAGCTCGAACCACCTTAATCTTGCTTCCCTTGATTTCATTCCAGACTGATTCACATATGTTGCTCTTCTAATGAACCTAGTTCTCAGCTTATCCTTCGTTTCCCCTAGTGAGAACCTCAACATTTTTACTTCTATAACTTCCATCTCTGATTCTTGGTTAAAGGTACGGTCTTCAAACCATCCAGCAGAGCTGATCTTAACCACAACCTATTAGGCTTGCTGATACCGTTTTTTCACTTACCACACCCAATACTCTTCTTCAGCCATTTCACATAGCTTTAATTCTGTTCCTCACCTCCCTATGGCACCCACCATTACTTTGTATAGTTGATCCTAAATATTTAGATTCATCTTCTTTTTTCAGTCCTCTACCTTCTATTCATACTGCATTCCTGCCACATCCCTCATTTAGTCATAATATATACTGTCTTACTTCGGTGGATTTTCATAACCTTCCTCTCTAGTGCATACCACCAAATTTCCAGATTTGCTTTGACCTCTTCATAACTCTCTTCAGAGATCGCTATGCTGTGTGAATATAACATAGACGATGGAGATTCCTGCTCTAAGCCATCAGTAAATATGTCCGTGATAAATATAAGCAGGATAGGGCCTAAAGCCAGTTCTTGGTGTAATCCCACATCCACATTAAACCATTCCGTTGTGCCTACAGCACACCTCACTGCTGTTTCACCATTCTCGGGCATGTTCTCACATACTTCTCATCCACTACTGCGCTCCCTATGCAATATCCCAATTGGCACCCTTTCATAAGCTTTCACTAGGTCCGCAATCACACTATGCAATTCTCTCTGGCCTTCTCGATAGTTTTCAATTAACATTCGCAGAACAAATATGGCATGTGATGTGCTCCTAGCTAGCATGAACCCATACTGCTGTCAAGTGATTGTTATCTGTGAACTTAACCTAGCTTTAACTACTCTTTCTTACATTCTAAGGCTATGCCTTAAAATCTTCATTCCACACTAGTTTATGCAACTCTTGTTCTTTTAGGTTGCCACCAAGATACTTTTCCACTCTCCGGGTATTTTCTCCCCAGCCAAGATTCTTTTGAATAGCCTTGTTAGGAACCTCACTGCTATATTTACTAAATACCTTCAAAGGAATATCATCTGGGCCCGCCACCTTTCATCTTTTAATTCCCTTCAAAAGCATTCTTTACTTCCATCTCGCTTATGACACATACTTCCCTATGTGTCCATGGACCTTCAATCAGTCTATACTTTCCTGCATCCTCCACATTAATGAGCTATCTAAAGTATTCTTTCCATCTATTTAGAATTCCTCCTATCATCAGTTAGAACATTGCAATTTTCATCTTTTATAACCCTTACACCGATTATCCTGGCATTATAACAAATAAGGTTTGTTCTCCAGTTGGGGCATCTGATCATGCTTTGATTTCATCAGTAGTGAAGACTGAGCAACCTGTCCCAGAAGTGTCATACTCATGTAAGAGTTATATAAAATCTCAAGCAGACTGGAATGGCATTCTAGTGACCTTTTGGGCCTGAATTGGTTACAAATATATAATAGTGTTGAGCCTGTTGTTCCTTTGAATGAGAATTGATAAGCATATCCCTTCTCGAGTGCTAAGTTATCGAGTGAAAGACAAACCCTCATTCAATGATGACTGTAGACGGGCTTATTTGGAGAAGCGGTAGGCCTATCATCTTTGGAAGGGTAAGAGATTGGGTTGACTTAGAATAACTATACTCAGCTTAGAGCTTTTGCCTTTTGTATTCTGAAAAGGAATACAATTTAACCATAAAAGAAACCCTCTCTGGTAAGACCCAGGAACATAAGTGGTGGGCTACCCTTAAATCTGCAGTCTATGGTGTAAACGCAACAGTTCCTCATTTACTTGAACCAGATGGCTGTCATTCATTGTCCAAAGGAAAAGGCAATCCTTTTGGTTGATGTATTTGACAGTAAGCAGAATAATGAGTAACTTGATCTTCCTCATTTCTGTTTTCCTGAGGCTAAACTGACTGGTTTAGCTTTTCGATTTCGTGAAATTAAAGCTCTTTTGATAGACCTTGATGTTTATGAAGGTGTTGAGCATGTACATCTCTGTGCAGGTGCTGTAGTAGATTTAACAGAGTTGCTTAATAAAACCCACATGGGAATTGACAGAACACTATATTTAGCCAAAAAGTGGGATCCAGATTTTCCAGAGAATTTGTAAAGAAGATAGTTCAGTGTTGTGATCATTGTCAGTCCATTGATCCTGCGCCTGTGATGCACAAAAGAGGTGAATTAAGTATTGAAAGAAACTGGCATCACCTAGCTATAGATGTTACCCATTACAGACAGATACCCTATTTATCAGTGGTGGATTGTGGTCCAGGTCGTATTGCAATATGGAGGCTGTTACAGAGAGATGATCAAGAAATATCCGCTGAGTTGAATAGCATCTTTTTAGAAAGAGGGCCAGTTGATGAATTATTACTGGATAATAGTACAGCATTTAAATCCCAGTGTTCAAAGAGAAGCGGGATAGAATCAGCGTCTATAGATCAATAGAAAACCTGTATGGATGGCTGATTATGTCTCTAATTAAGTTGTGTGTGTGTGCCAGGTGTGTGTGTTTCAGGTGTGTGTGTGTGTGTGATGAGTGTTGATCTTAAGATCAGGTGGGCTTGTTGTATGATTAATGTAATTTAGGATTTTTTTTTTTAATTCAACTTGGAAAACACTGCCACCGTGACGAGGGAGGCAGATGTTTACAACTCTAGGATTTGAGAGGTAGCTGTTTTCCAGGTAGAGTGTTTGCCCCGGGGCTCAGAGATTGTGAGTAGGTGGCGCTGGACCTTTCTTGCTATTTTAATCATTGGTTGATAAATTACCACTTGAAGGTCGTCCATTACTCCGTCAAAGGGAGCTTGAAATGTGATTTTAACTACATTTAGGTATTGCCATCGTGTCACCATTGACCTCTGTGTAAGGAAACATCTGAAACCCTTGAATGTACCTTTTGTTTCTCTTGTCGACGCACTCTCAACGTTAGCTTGGTTTTTCAAAAGTAGGCAAAGTAGTTCTCTTGGTTTTTTCATTTTGTAACGCTTAACTGTTTTTTTTTTTCTTTCCTTTTTTCTGAGTGATCATTCTGTATTTCAGAAAACATAAATTCTTTTCCAGTTATTTTTAATTTCTTATTTTTCGTTTTTTAATTTGTCTTTCAGCTTTGTCTTATAAAACATCATCTATCTTCAGGCTTTACCTGTAACCTGAGTCTCTCCCTCTCTCTATGTCTGTCTTTTGTATTTACTTTGTGCTGTTCCACTTACCCATTCATTTTTCCCCTTATTCCACTATTGCGTCTTTGACTCCCGTTAGTCTGTTTTTGTCCAATAGCTGTATAACACTGAAAGAAATCCATTTTTCCTAGGGCCAAGAAAAAAAGATGAATAGTCAATATCTATTTCGCATGGAAATGTTTTATTGCCTCTATATATTTTTTTTCCTGAAAAAAAACACCACGCTAATTAATTTGGACTTTATGGTTTCGTGTATCAAAATAAGAATGCGAAAGCCTTAGAACGAACTACAATAAGATTGCCGTATTCCTTCCGTTACATCAAATCTGCTTAACTTTATTATTTCGAAGTTTTAGTAACACCATATTATTCTCTGTGGATAATTTTTTATAATTCTCATATAGAATTATGATTCATCGGTCAGCTAGTTACTCATTCCACTTAGAAAAGGCTATACAATATTTGTTTTATGTTTGTTGCCAGATTCATTAAATTTTCTTCCGTTTGACAGGCTAATTTGTTCGTCGCCTGAAGATAATAGACTAATCTCTCTCTCTCTCTCTCTCTCTCTCTCTCTCTCTCTCTCTCTCTCTCTCTCTCTCTGCCAGTCTCTCATTTCGTGTAGGAGACAAGATTGGACAACGGCTGCACGCTCTGTCTCCACTGCATGAAATTAAAAGATAATTGTTTAAAGTTTATTTTTTTTAAAGAAAATTATACAAAGTTTACTAGGCCTTTGTTGGAGCTGGTTTTCCCCACATTATATTTAAAATGATATCCTGCGAGTTATCTCAGCTGTGGAAATTAGAAAGGATATAATGTTTTCTCAAGTCGTCCAAAAACGTAGGGAACATTTTAACATTAGAATTTATTCTGAAGACTACCATTTGTACCCCCGAGTTTATTAAATTGTAAGCTAGAGATACTATACATTGTTTATAAAAATCTCGAATTTTATCTCTTAATAATTTAAATATCACATATCATCTCTTCTATCAATATTATGCTTGCAATGAAATACTTCAATATCCCTTTATATTCATTTATTTCAGGTTAAAGCTTCAGGTTTCTATTTTATACTTCGTCATGCCTGTCTCGATGGTATGTTTTTATATATTTATCTAGCATCAATCTATAACTTATCTTGCATCACTTTACCTCAGAATGATTTACTTCTTACGTAGTGTATTGCTAGCTTTCTCAAAGCAAATTAAAAGATTCCTTTTCTTCATTATTTTTCTTTTAAATAAAAACGTTAAAAACCTAAGGAAAGAAATATTATGCATATAGTTCATGAATATTCATCGTATGCTTGCAGACGAACTTAAAGCCATCACTAGTCTTCTACGATTATATTGTTTATAAAGGCATTACGTTTTCACACTATTGTAGCTCTCAAGGTTATTTTACTGAATTATCTTTGTCCCAGTTTGCTTATTAATCTTGTCTACGTTTCCTGTTTACCTCTTCAAAAGAGGAGTCTGTTTTAAGGAAACCATTGTCTTTGCAATTTATGATTTCGTTCATATGTCTTATGTTTATTGAAAGTATATATATATATATATATATATATATATATATATATATATATATATATATATATATATATTTATATTTATATATATTATATGTACATATATATATATGTATATATATATATATATATATATATATATGGACATATAATATATATAAATATATATATATATATATATATATATATATATATATATATATATATATATATATATACTTTCAATAAACCTAAGACATATGAACGAAATCATAAATTGCAAAGACAATGGTTTCCTTAAAACAGACTCCTCTTTTGAAGAGGTAAACAGGAAACGTAGACAAGATTAATAAGCAAACTTATTATATATATATATATATATATATATATATATATATATATATATATATATATATATATATGCACACGCTTTTTGTATGTGTGTGTCCGTGTCCGCTCTGGTGTTCACACGAGTTAACGCATAAATTATATACCAGGTCTCGCGTGCTTGTAACCGGCGGTAATTTTGTCCTTAAGAAAGAGCGACATATGTAAATAAGAAAAAAAAGTTCTTTGACTCACATAATAGAATAGAATTTGAATTAAACTTCATTGGAGCTGAACTGAAGATATAACGTGATCAATGAAGAGCAAGGCTAGTATATGGCAGTTGATAAAATCGTGTGAGAAGGCTAAGTCCTTGGGAAAACTTTTGGCCTTTTGTGGGTTCAGACGCTATTTAGGATTTAATTGGGTCTGTGCTAATTTTTGAGGTATGAAACGGGTTTATTCTGAATAACACATTTATCTATTTATCTATCTCTCTATCACATATTCAATTATATACTGAATATACACAAGAGTAATTTTTGTACTTTAGGTTTTGTGAGAATCATAGTATAAACAGATATTCTGTGTACAGTACAATTAGTTGTTTGCGTTTCCATAAATGACAGACAGACAGAGAGATACAAAAGTAAAGTATGATGCTTTATTCGTTTTAGTTAGTAGTGTGTTAATACGTCTTGAACGATAATAAAATCTGTTATAAAAACAAGCATTAAATTCCTTTTTATTTGCCTGGAATGAAGCAAATATTGTTGGAGTTTTACTTATTCAGAAAAAGACTCAAAATTGTGCCATATTTATTGCAGTTTTTTTTTTTCTTGGCATATGGCATGATTTTTAGCCTTCCAAGTCAAATAGCACAGTTTACAATAATAAGACATCCAGCTCTTATGGAGGGTTTGAACAGCTGCCCTGTGATGAACTGGTCAATATTACATCCCTTTAGTGACGCGTTTAATTCGCCTCCCAAAAGACAATGAGGTTGTATCACCTAGAATATATATTATAAAATGTGACCTGATAAGAAAGATTCGAAGTTTTTATGATGGCGGCAAGGCATGAGTCACAATGAGTAAATGGAAGAGTGACTAGTTTGGTTTAAAATAAAATCTGATTTAAGGTTGTGCTGTTTCTATTACTGTTTCATATTTTCATAAATTTAATGGTAGATAAAGGGAGTGAAAAGACATTAAATGCTGGATAAGAAAATAGGATGTGATTGAGATTGATTTGGAGTTGCTTGGGTTTTGACAAGACTGATTGTAAAGGAAAACTACTGGAAGTTATTTTGAACAGGACTGATTGTGAAGGAAAACTACTGGAAGTTATTTTAAACAGGACTGATTGTGAAGGAAAACTACTGGAAGTTATTTTGAACAGGACTGATTGTGAAGGAAAACTACTGGAAGTTATTTTGAACAGGACTGATTGTGAAAGAAAACTACTAGAAGAGATTTTGAACAGGACTGATTGTGAAGGAAAACTAGTGGAAGTTAATTTGAATAGGACTGATTGTGAAGGAAAACTACTAGAGGAGATTTTGAACAGGACTGATTGTGAAGGAAAACTAGTGGAAGTTAATTTGAATAGGACTGATTGTGAAGGAAAACTAGTGGAAGTTATTTTGAATAGGACTGATTGTGAAGGAAAACTACTAGAGGAGATTTTGAACAGGACTGATTGTGAAGGAAAACTACTGGAAGTTATTTGAACAGGACTGATTGTGAAGGAAAACTAGTGGAAGTTATTTTGAACAGGACTGATTGTGAAAGAAAACTACTGGAGGTGATTTTGAACAGGACTCATTGTGAAGGAAAATTACTGGAAATGATTTTGAACGGGACTGATTGTGAAGGAAAGCTACTGGAAGTTATTTGAACAGGACTGATTGTGAAGGAAAACTAGTGGAAGTTATTTTGAACAGGACTGATTGTGAAAGAAAACTACTGGAGGTGATTTTGAACAGGACTCATTGTGAAGGAAAATTACTGGAAATGATTTTGAACGGGACTGATTGTGAAGGAAAGCTACTGGAAGTGATTTTGAACAGTACTGATTGTGAAGGAAAACTACTGGAAGTGATTTTGAACAATACTGATTGTGAAAGAAACCTACTGGAATGGATTTTGAATAGGTCTTATTTTGAAGGGAAGCTACCGGAAGTTTGTGTAACATTAGAAGAAGGAAAATGTTAGAAATTGTAAATTGGTTATCATGGCGGGGATCTGAGTGTTTACAGATGGGTGGGACCTGTGTAAACTCTGAAGGATAGGTCAGCGAAAAGTGTTTAATTCATAATTGATATGATAAAGGCGAAAAGGAAGACTGTCAAATAGGTGATGTGCTAATTGTATAAGAAAGTAATACCATTAATGTTTAGGACGAGGAGATTATGTACAAGACAGAAGAAAACCACACGTGTTGGAAATTTGGTTTTAAAAATTCTCCCAAAACTGTGCAATCTTTAGATCGTATTAACAAGCAGATAGACAGACAAACAAACTTACTGGAAAAAAACATAATCTCCCCTGCATAGTTTTTATCTGCATGTAATTATAACATGATTATCTCATTGTCCTATTCTTTCACTTTAAAGTAAAATTTTCAATTAAATCTGGAGTTCCATAAAAATTTGTTTAGATTATGAGATTATGATATAAGCAAAAACGTTAATCACCATTATTGCCCTATTTCCAGGTATTACCTGCCTGCTATTGTTTAATGTTGACGTTGATTAGGTACGGGGAAAACATCTTATTCGAAACTGTTTTCATCGAAAAAAAAAATCGTAGTTGCGTCATTTGTAAATTGCTAACTTAATAATATGCAGTAAAGTGAAAAAGATTTATTCAGTCTTCAGGCCACAATGACAAAGAATATTAAAAACCATCTGTCTTTAAATGGTGGATCTAATATCTAGAGTTACATTCATGCCACTTTATGAGTTTTCAGAGTTTCTCCTTCCATTAAAGTTACCGTCAAGCAAATATGAGTAAACTAATTAGCTGGAATCTTTTATTATAATCATATTCATTAATTACCATAGATTTTATGCAGTATTATTAACAATTTCTGATGTTAATGATTCTTAAGTGTTTCCTCATATACATGAAGGTTTGGGACCCTTACCTTATTGAACTTGCCACGTTCTTTGGTAATTGAGACTTGAGACTATTTCTTATGTTCAGTTTAGTTACAGTGCCATTCATAATAGTGAAAAAGATAGCCATGCCTTATTATGAATTTTGTAATACATGAGTTCATTCATCTATGACAAACAAATTCCAGTGATAGGGATTCTCAAACGTTCAATAGCAGGCTTAAAGAGGAAAGAATGGTTTGCTGTTTAAAATTCTCTCTATAGAATATGTTTGGATATGAAAATTGTATGCATTTCTGTCATATCTTGAATGATTTAATATTTTGAAGGATATTTCTCTCAATTAAATACATATTACATGTACTGTTTCGGCAAAATAAGTTGGGTGATCATCGATATAATTGGTTTCTATTTTATAACGTTCTTACTTTTGAATAATCTAAATTAATATTTCAGTTTATCAAATGCTTTTACAATCGTTCGATTAATCAAATGATTGAATACATAAGAGTAAGCTGTTGCGTACGGCAACATTAACCTATAAGACAGTTTTTCCATTGTACTTTTAAAACTTTTGTTATGCATAAAGTTAATCGAATAGCTTGTGTGCTTGATTATTTCTTATTTGCGAGGAATCCCCTAATGACCCAAGTATTTACTTTGAAAAACTGCTCAGATTAACTCGCTCCCCAAACCAGATAATATTGATAACAAGCGCTCGTTAAGATAATGCTATCCCTCGGCAGTCACGGAAGGGCTTCTCACATCGAGCAAAAGCGTTTTAGTCTTATCTCGGTTATCGTTGCAGGCAATCAGGTAAAGATGTATTATTCAAAAGATTCAGGAAAGATATAAGAAATTTTTGCCAAGAGTATATCAAAATACTCAGCGAAGGCAAATATTAAAGGCAAGTCCAATTTCAAGATTTCTCTCCCTCCAGTTGACTAATTCATAACATAAATCCAGTCAGAATAGGGTTGAGCCACGCCCCAATACTCCTGATTGCTTAGTCGCCTTTAGGGAGCTCTGCTGCCATCCTGTACTTACTTGATCGATGTAAGCATAATAACTGTTCTCAGGCTTTTTGTTTAAAGTAGAATATTAATCCTTAGAAGAATTAATCTATTTGGTTGGAGGAAAAAACAACGATAATATTGTTAATATGTTTGAAGTTGGTTACCCGAATGATATTGCATTTTTTAGAAAATATTTTAGAAATTATTCGTTCTTAGAAGCTAAAGAATTAAATGCTTATAGGCCTATTGTCCTTTTTAGAAGGGTGTTTCTTTAGAATTTATTTATAAGTGGTATTTTCTATCTTATCATGCAAATAGTATGGCATGTTCTTAAAGAATAAATGTCAGGAGACTGATATTGTTTTGAAATACATATTATAATGAACTATTGATTATGTGAATAAAATGTAATTACTTGAACATCTCTGTGTGTTAACAGACACCTGATTCACCAAACGGCTCTTGCATCCATTCTGATTTATTTGAAGTTATTTTGAAATTATTCAAACTAGAATTGATTTTTTTTTTTTAAATTACACCTCATTCAAAATTATTAGCTGTTAAGTTAGTACTCTTTATATAGATAAAAGAGAGCATATGACAAATAGTATATAATAAATAATTCACTAAATTCTCATTGGTATCATTAGCTAAAACAATCTCCTGAAAATTCTTTGCTATGCTCATATTATTATAATTAAAAAAAGGAATCTTTGCGTTTTACTTTTTTACTAGATTTCAGGAAACTAATGAATGAATACAGTCTTAATGGTGTTAACTTATCACATAAACTTCAAAATAACCTCCTCAGTGGTGTAGCGTAAGCAATAACTTGGTGACATTAGTTTCAAGGGTGACAAAGTGCAGCATCTTATTCCAAATCACCAGTCGGTTCAGTCGTCATTCCTTCTTCCGTTATTTCTGTAATAATCTTACCATACTGTGGGCAAACAGTTGGTGATCTGGCCACACAACGGTGATTGTTGTAACTTCAGAATCAAATTGTCCTTATCATAAAAAATGTCCTTATAATCTTTTATGATAATGAAAGCGATTGAAAGATGTTTTATTTGCTTTTTGTCAGAAATACTCTGCTGATTCACCTAGTTAAAGTTCATCTTCTTGCGCTTATCATTCCTCCCGTAATAAGATCAAAATGGTGTCTACCTTCACTATGACGGCTCGAAATTCCTTGAGAAATGTCTGTAATAGTCACACGGTGTAGCCTCAAGTTCTTGTTAAATTTGATATCCAAGCAGCAAAATGAAAAATAAAAATATGCCAAATCAGTATCGTTTATACCACTAGTGTTAGTTTCATCCCCCCTCAAAAATGACAAATTAGATCATCTGGTCTCAGTTATCAAGAGATATCACTGAATTGTCTGTCGGGATAATTTTTCCGCCAGGCGCGATAGCATTGCTCCATACACCAAAGTCTTTGAATGATTTGTCGCGGACAAGTCTCTAGTAAAATGAGATATGTAGAATCTAAACAGTAATAGTGGAATAAGATTCGATTAAGATTTGATCATTAAGTAAGTTTTTTTTTTAATGTTACATTAGCATTAAGGCTTTAGAGACAAACATCCAGATAAAAAACCGTCGAATGTAGGTTCATTGAAGGTGCTAAAGTGGGACCAGGAGTTGTAGACTTTGCTTAACTAAATGTTTTATATATATATATATATATATATATATATATATATATATATATATATATATATATATATATATATATATATATATATATATATATATATATATATATATATATATATATAGAAAATATACATCTCTTTAATTTAATTAAAATTCTCATTTCTTTGAATCCCATCCGTTTCAATCATTACCCTTTTATGGTTGAATATATTTTATTATTATATTTTTTATAGACTTCAAACATAATCTTTATTTTATTCTCTCTCTCTCTCTCTCTCTCTCTCTCTCTCTCTCTCTCTCTCTCTCTCTCTCTCTCTCTCTCTCTCTCACAAACATACTAACGGTAACTTTGAGATCTTTTTTTCGATTAAACTTTGCAGTTCCTCAGCCTGGAAACTTTTATCAGACAGCACTTTTTTTAATCCGATTTTTTTTTCTTTTTTCTTTTCTTTCCTAGGTTCGTGTCCTCACCATTTTCCGAACTGATTTAACATACATCTTATTAAAGAATTCTGTTCAATACTGAAGCGACGCAGAAAACTTAATTTTTAAATAGTCAAACAAATAACAAGGGTTTACTTCATATTTGTAAATCATGATTATTTTATCTCTGAAGGTTGCCATGTTAGTAGGACATCGAGTCATGCAAGATATCCTAAAACCAAGGCGTGCTTGGGTCTTGGTACTGCAGACTAAAACTCTATGGTTCTTTAGTATTTGCCAAAAGAAGCTAAATAATCTTTTTTCAATGACAAGAAGTATTAGATCCTGGTTATTTGATTTTTCTCGTTCTGATAAATGTATTTTTTACTTGTGATTTGGTATTTTTTTCATTGTAACTCGAAAGCACGTAACAAAGCCGTAGAAAGGAAAAAGTCTATGAATTTCTTAATGGTAAGATAAATATTGTAGCGAGAACTCGTAATGCATCATGTGCATCATATTACTGAAAGTACTGTGACACCTCATTTTGCGATATCATAGCTTTATATGTTCAGAAAATGTTGCTATATTTCTCCTTTCATTAGTTAACTTTTTCACTTATGTTTTCATTCATTTTTATGTAATGTTATACACCCTGTCTCTCGTTACATGTATAAAAACTGAAGTTCCAAATTATAATTGATTTTGTACGTCACGTCCGTCGTAAGTTTATTCTTTGATTAATAATTGGTTATTTTCCAATAAAGGTGATCAACTCCTTCATTTTCATGGTTATTTTACCTAACCCTTGTTCTTTGCCTATCGACTTTCAGTTCATTCTTTGTGTATGATGATAATAGAAGGCTGAGACATCATCCCCTGTCATGCCATGTTATAAACGTCCGCTTCTCACGGAGTGTCATTGTCGGGAACGTCTTTTATAGCAATTGCTTTTTGCTCCGGTTTTGTTTTTTAGTTGTCTGCGCTGTCTAACTTGGAAAATAGATTCGTTTGATGCATTTGCGTGCTTGGACTTGATGGTGATCCATTATTATTATTTATGATACGGTGTATCCAGTAGGTACTCTTCTTCATTCAATTTTATGCTTGTTTATATTTCATTCAGAATTTTTAAAGAAAATTGTGTATGAATAGATTTTAGCAGAGATTGTTGCCATACCTATAACCCTAAACAAGTTTTTTGTTCAACAGAATTTATTACTTGGTTACTACTCTTCAGTTATTATATTCTTTAATTTAAATCTTCAGTACTTTTTTTCATATTTCTCAATGATTGACAGTTTCAGTATATGATTCTCCGGTTATCTCCTAACAATTTTATACCATATTAGTCTTAAGATTAATTTTTCCACCAATCCCAATATTTCTAAGAAATGTGTGGTCATATATGTTCTGGCGAGAGCCTAGAATTTCTCATTTCAACTATTGTCGAATTAATCTCAATAGAATGTAACCAGCACAAAACAAATCACATGTGAAATGTAATATTTTACTTCTGAAAAGTCCATTTCTCCGTGGGTTTTCTCAGAATGAGCTTTGCAGTATTAGTTTATATTTACGATGAAGATCAACTTATCTTCTACTTGTGTTGTATGCTCATTTTCAGTGGAGATTATAATTTAGAAACTTTAGAATTTAAAGATTTATAGAGATTGCGCCTGACTTCGACATATTCTAGATTAGTCATTGTATATGCTTACATAACTGTTAAAAAGGAAAACTTAAGCACTGATGATGTGTCACGTGATTTCCTCGATTGGAGCTTCTCAGGGTTTTGCCTTCTTATCCACCATCCCTCGGCCTCATTGTTGCTACCACTTTGACGTTTTTTTTTTTTTTTTTTTTTTTTTTCTGTCTGAGCTTAATCACAGTCCTCAAGTGTTACGCCTTAATTCAGTTTCAAAAGTGCTCGGAGAAAATATGTTTCTAGTTCTTTTTCTCGTTTCTACGGCTTTCATACCCAGCCACCACTTATGTTGTTCAAATGGCTTCAGCTCATTTTTGAAAAATGAATATAAAAACTGGCTCTTTACTTTCCATCACAAACACCTTCTCCATCTCTAAGGAGAAGTATTATAATGCCTTCAAAGAATACATCAAATATCGGGTGTAACATCTTATTATAGGAATTTGAAGGAAAATCGTTTAAAACAATGAATCTTAAACTGGAGGGTGTATCTCCCTAAGGGGCCACCGGAAGCTTCTATGAGGGTGCAAGCAGGTTGCCCGATGGTGCCTATTATTTTTTTATTAAATGTGATGTTAATTTGAAAAAAATGCCAAAAACGCTATCATTGCTTCCTCGTTTTCTAATTATTATATCAAAATATGCCAAAAATTCAAATTGTGAGTACATTTTCGTTTTACATCATTCATCATACCAGAAAAGCTGTCATCTATCCTTCAAATAATTGTCCCTTTTTCTTCTACTTATCTGTGTGAAGTAGAGTGTTCAGTACTGGTGCGAATCAAAATAAAGAAAAGAAACAAGCATCATCAAATATTCCTCGTGTAGTTGGCCCAAAGAGCCAGTATCACCCATCACTCTGATAGATACTACCAAGTCTTAAAAAGGCTCTGGCTATGATACTTTGTATCGTTGATATTATTACACACTGTTGAACTAGTAACGATGACAAAACCTTTCAATAAATATGGTTTCATTGTCACCAGTGTATTTTGTTTGTCAATACTACATGAATCTGGATAAAAAAATCAGTGAGAAGGATTTATAGTAACTTTTTATGTGGTCACAATGCTTGAATAATTGTTTTAGTAGTAAAATTATATTTATCTTTATGGTAATTAGTATTTTTCACATATTTCTTATTGTAGTCTTAGTAATGCGGAAACTGTTTGAATAAGAAACAACATAAAAATTGGTTTCATCATGTATTTGTTTTACGCGATTCCTATTAGCAATGTTTATTCAATTGAAATATAGTACAGAGCTGGCTTATGAAAATTTGACAGCAATGAAACAGATATATATATATCATCTATACATATATTCATATAAGCAATGGCGTATAGTAGTATACAAGTAGGCAGCATAATGTTCTTACTTTTTCAGGAATAAGGGGCTTGGACAAAACCTATATGAACCACTGGTTTAAAACAACAATCCTGCCAAAAGCTATAGAGTGCTCCAGTTTTATTTCTACCAAACAGCGACCTCATTCCCTTTTCCTACACTATTCCCGCCACTGTTCTATTTAACCTTGCAGTCCTCAGACGACACAGATCATCAAAGAGCTTTCTCCCCTAGCGTCAGCAATCTATGGATTTCTGGGTTCGTTTATTGTTTTTTTCTTTCTTTCTTTCTTTCTTTTTTTCCAGCCTCCTCCGTCAAAGTATATTATTCTCTTTTTTCCTCTATTTTCTCATGTACCTTTGACCTTTGTGATCCCTTTGAAGTTAGACGAAACTTGTTTTCCTTTTGTTCATCATTGCCCTATTTTATCTCAATTCCTGATATGTAAAGGTATTTGCTTCCTTTTCTTTTTTGTCCATTTTCAACATCAAAAGCAAATGAAGTATATTTTAATGAGCTTAAAACAAGCAAAGTGGAAAGGAGTTATCTCGTCGCGTGCGTCTCCCATATCCCCAAGCCATAATTAGAAGAAACAGTCCAATGAATCTGCTAATTACGGTCCTCGATATTCGTTATTTTAGTCTCTAATAGGAATTGCGTTTTTATTTGCTTTGTTATCGAACTGGTTTAGATAACAAATCCGAAAAATTTCGGTTGAAGTTTCTTTCGTGGCATAAAAGTGTGTATTTTTTATTCTTTTTTATCAGAAAATGGTTTTTGTATATCCATCTTTCTTAGATTTGTGTTCATATATATAAATCATGTATGTATATAGATATATATACATATATATGTATATATATACATATATATATATATATATATACATATATATATGTATATTTATGTATATATGTATGTGTATATATATATATATATATATATATATATATATATATATATATATATATACAGTATACTGCATATATATATATATATATACGTATATATATATATATATATATATATATATATATATATATATATATATGTGTGTGTGTGTGTGTGTGTGTGTGTGTGTCACTTTATCCTAGAAATTTTAAGTTTTTTGTTACTTATAAAAACAATTTAATTGGTTTATTGTTTATGTCTATTTGATCACCACCATATAACTTCCGATAATCATGTAACTTTATTCTATCTGTCTTTTATTAACATCAACAAATCTATCAATAAATCCATTGATATGCAGAATATCTTCTCACAAATATACCTGCTTTTTTCTCTTCATTTTTCAAATCTTTGGATTGATCAACAGTGTATGCATTTTTTCTCAATGGAGATATGATGTTCTTTGATTTCTATGATATTTCATCTGGTTAGGCCTCCCAATTATTTTTATCACTTTCATTAACAACCAGCAATAACGTTTGATTAGATATGCGGTGTTATAATTAATGCTCAGTCACAAACACTTTTCATTAATCCGGTATTTTGTAAATCGGACCCTGTTGACAGATTATTAATATCGCAGAAAGAGTAAAACGAAACATTTTTTGGTACCTCAGTTATTTGCATGAAAAATATCGGTATGGATAATACTTCAACTTGATCGATTACATACTGTTAAGCTAGACCAAGGCGTGCTAGACAATGCAGATGTTGTGTGATGTACAATAATATGATTGGTATTGTTGATAGTGGTCTTTTATTTGACCCCAGACAATATATTTTATTATAACTCAAATGAGGCACTAAAATGTATTTCTCGTTCTAGGCTAAGAAAATACTTTTTAAAACTAATACAGTTCCCATGGCCAGGAGGATGATAGTGTATTTTAGGAGAGACCTTTTATGAATATGGGAGCTTATTTCTTTAGGATCACAGTTCTGAAGGTTTTTGCAGGAAAGCCGATTCAATACCCGATCTAGCGCACTCTTAAACTTGAATTGTGCGAGCAAGAGGATAAAAATTCGTCATTTGTATTTGATGATAATTTCAATACTCGCCATAGAGAATGATTTAATTCGGTTTCTGTCTGATTCCAATTGTCTTACAACTTCTTTTATGTACAGTATTATTTTAATGTGCCTGCTTGCACTATGACGTACATAAGCCTGGTAATAACTCTAACGGTATTTATCGATTGATTCCCCTGGTGTTATAATATTTCACATTTTGTAAATCTTGTAAGGTCAGGTAGACTGGAAAAGAATTTTAAGTAATCTTTCACTTTTGTAGTGTCAACACAATTGGGATTTCCTTGCTTATTCTCCTTATTACATAGTTTGTTTTTGTTTAAAGTCAGTTGACAAAACCTAGAGATGGCATCATTTATTTTTCAGTGTCGTACGGAAATCAGCAAGTTCTGGTCAAGCTCATTTCGATTGGTCACGAGTGTTGTTTTTTACTATTTAAACCATTTGGCAATTATTCTCAAACTCAGACATATGGAAGGTGTCAAAGCATTTCTTAGCTCGTTGCATATACAGATGATGCTACTCTTTTTTCTTTAATTCCAACTCCTTCATGTAGACTTATGGTGGCTGAATCCCTTAAGAGAGGTCTAGATGAAATTAGCGCTTTGTGCAAGGTATAGGTCATAAAGTTAAACCCTAACAAAACTCAAAGCATGACTGTAGGCAGGCCAAGGACGTAGGCTTCTCAACATCCAGATCTTTGCACTGACAATATCTCTTTTACAGTACATAATTTGTGTAAAATTGTAGGTGGGATTCTTGATTGCAAATTTACTTTTGAAAAGAACATTCGGTTTGTTTCTTCTTTAATTGCACAAAAAAAGTTGCCTTATTGGGAAATTGTTTTAGATTTTCTGCGATCAGTCTATCCTGAAGAAATATTTTAATTCTTTAATTCTACCTTCTTTTGAGTATTGATCTCCTGTCTGTCTAGTCTTCAGGTGCTGACTCTTCCCTTGATTTGTTGGATAGAAACTTGTGGTCTATTAAACTCCTTATTCCTTATATGGATATTAATCTCAGGCACCGTCGTTCAGTTAGTTTTTTATGCTCGTTGCATTAGGTTTTGCATAAATCAGATTAACCTTATCATTTAGAATTTTAGATCTTCCCAGACTGTACTATCCTGTATATATCGTTAGGCATGTAGTGAATTCTAACAGCCATAAGGCACAATACTATATGATATTTCAGAAGATTTATTCCAGCTGTGATCAGATTGTGGAACGATCTTCCTAATCTGGCGGTGTAACCCGTGGAACTTCAGAAGTAATTTGTTGAACAGGTAGAAATAAATCTCATTTTATAGTTTATATATGACTTTTCCAATTTACCGTTGTTGCTGATCTTAGAATATTTATTTTTTTTAGTCATCACTTATATATACTGTAGTTATTTTTTTTTTTGCCTTGATAATAATAATAATAATAATAATAATAATAATAATAATAATAATAATAATAATGCTGGGTACTTTTTTATTGGAAATGCATTTTTTATATTATTGAGTAGAGAACTAGATAAATTGAGGCTACTTGATAACATATAGAAATATTTACGTGTAGAAAGTTATTACCGCTCATTTTACTACAGAGTTCGTTCTCCCTCTCTCTCTCTCTCTCTCTCTCTCTCTCTCTCTCTCTCTCTCTCTCTCTCTCTCTCTGCGTAAATGGTAATGTCAGGATACCTGTTTCGTTCGTATTGAGTTTCGGGGTATGAGGTTACAGTTCAAATTAAATATTTCGTGATGCCTGTTAATACAGGCAATGGATAACATTTTTGAACAGTATGGTATTAATTGTCAGTAAATTGATATAATTTGTTCGGACGATTTAACTGGACGGGTGTTAGCAATGCTAAATAAGGTAGTCCATATGCAGCAGTAGATTCAATTCTCCGGGAAATAACTGTTTGATATATTTTATATAGCATGAGTTTGTATAATATCATACACACCCGTATATATTATTATTATTATTATTATTATTATTATTATTATTATTATTACATGCTAATCTACAACCCTAGTTGGGAAAGCACAATGCTATAAGCCCAGGGGCTACAACAGGGAAAATAGCCCAGTGAGGAAAGGAAACAAGAAAAAATGAAATATTCTAAGAACAGTAACAACATATAAACATTTCCTATATTAACTATAAAAACTTTACCAAAACAAGAGAAAGAGAAATTAGATAGAAAAGTGCCCAAGTATTCCTGCAAGAAAGAGAACTCTAACCCAAGACAGTGGAAGACCATGGTACAGAGGCTAGAGAACAAAGGTTTGGTTTTGGAGTGTCCTTCTCCTAGAAGAGCTGCTTACCATAGCCAAAGAGTCTCTCCTACCCTTACCAAGAGGAAAATAGCCACTGAACCAATGCAGTGCAGTAGTTAACCCCTTGGGTGAAGAGGTATTGTTTGGTAATCTCAGTGTTGTCAGGTGTATGAGGACAGAGGAGAATAGGTAAAGAATAGGCCAGACTATTCACTGTTTGTTTGGCAGAGGGAAAATTAACCATAACCAGAGAGAAGGATCTAATGTAGTATATATGTGGACATATGTATATACTGCATATACAGATAAAGACATCTGTATGTTTTATATATATATATATATATATATATATATATATATATATATATATATATATATTCTGTATAATAGCATACGTGTTCCGTCAAAAATGACTGCTGATTATTTAGATAGATGTCCACACTCACGCTCCCTCCCCCCTCCCCCCGCCCTATTTCCTCAGGGTATGACTACTCCTCGTCCCCTACCCAAGGGACGGGGAAAGCTGAGGTAGATCGAAAGGATATATATATATATATATATATATATATATATATATATATATATATATATATATATATATATATATGTGTGTGTGTGTGTGTGTGTATATATATACACCTATACGTAGTTATACGTATCTGTATATCTATATACGTGCTAGGCAGGAGATTAAACTCAGAAACTTCCACTATATATATATATATATATATATATATATATATATATATATATATATATCAAACCATGACAATTATGACGATTTCATCTTATTTTCAGGATCATTCATTGCCCCTGACATCGCTTACCATAGTTGTTCAGGTCAAAGTTTAAATTTCAAAACAATTTTTTATAATTTTATTTCATTAAAATATATATTTATATCTCAAAGCATGCCCAAATTTTCGAAAATCCATAAAGTATTAATAAAGATATGTACATGTATATATTTTCATGACATTTTCAGGTCAATTTTTAGAAGCATTTTTTAAGAAGCATTACTTCGAATAAAATTCAGTTTTTCTTGTATTTATTCTCATCTAGAATTGTAGGTAACGAGATTGTGCATAATGCAGCGGCGCTTCATTTATGAGAGGAATGCCAATTAAGAAGTGAAACAGGAATAGCAGGCATAGGTCTAGGGAGCACAAAGAAAGCTAGACTACATTACCAAAGAACTTAATAGTTGTGTATCAGTGAGGTAGAAATACAAAAGGGGATTCACGAAGATTGCATTAATAGGGAATGCCACACTAAAGGAACTGAGACGAATTCATTTCCTGTTATGTGATTGGTCAAGTTGAACAGAATATTGAATTATCTTAATTTTTCCATTAATTTTCTGTTATATAACTCAGTCCAACGAAATTTCTTAATTATTTCATCAACTTTCTTTGTAATTTATATTCGATATAAGTAAAAAAATATAATTATATTTATTAGCAAATTAGATTTCTATTAGCAAAGATTAAGACTTGCGTCCTCAAAAAATTTCATATACCCATGTGTGTGATGATACAAATATAATGTGGGTACGCGGACGCATGTTGTAAATACAAATACACACATCTTAGGGTAATCAATTTCAGAAACTGTATTGTTAAGTTCACTCTCTTGGTTTTCTCAACTACAATTGCTGGTTCATATAATTCTATAACCTTAAAAAACTTTTAAGGTGGCCGTACTTTTGATATTGCTATATTATCACCAAGACGCGACCGATCTACTCTTGGGTACTACACTGAAAATATTTAAGAAAAAAACTACTTATAAAATACTGATAAGTTGAAACTTCTTTTTGTGTTATAAGATACTGACGAGAAAACCTGTCTAGACGCGCCTTCCTTCTTTGAGTTCCGTTTATCTCTCAAAGCAGCTCTATTTGAGCAGCCCTATCTCTAAAGTTAGGGCGAACGACCGGATTTATGTCAGAGGAGAGGTCATAAAGTAGAGGATAGTGTTAAGGGAGTAGAGGAATATAACCTGTTTTGCTACTTCACAAACTTGATTTAATCCAGTTATGGGAGTGCATTGAAAAGTTGGGAGATTCAGAGTTGGTGACTTGCTAATACAAGTAAGATAGTCATAGGGGAATGACAACATACGTATATTTCTTTGCTCTCCGAAAAGAACATCCATAGATTGCACAGACAAGTCTATTTCTGGATGCATTATGTTACTGTAATTTCTTTTCATATTTCAGGCTAATCTCGTAAAGATGACAGTAAAGTTATCAAACGTTCAAGTAGGGGAATGTCCCGATATTTAGGGATTCCACAAAGCTTTAACTTTAATTGATAACATAGGGTTTGCTACAAAGAATATTTATGATTTTTGGGGGATATTTATTTTATCGGCCGAAGAAAATTGAAATTTTTGGACATCTTAAGGAAGAGATATTTGGATAAGTTGAACATTTATTTTTTCAACATAATCAATTTATTTACAATGAATTCGTGTATGTATTTCCAGATTCTTAAATTTATGGGTGTCGTTTTCATGTTTGGCAAGTGTGCCGGCGCAAAATAAACGACATTAGCGACTGCTTTAGATATAATACTGATGATGACTACACACTTATAATCAAACGATTTATAACCTTAACCTTTATATCATCCGAAGGTGGTATTGAAGTGTATGAAAAGCTATCCGGTGACAATGAAATTCCTGACGATTTTATACCCTATTTTGGAATGACCTATAATGGTCAATGGTCTTTTTACCCATCCACACCCTTGGTACGGGAGTAGGGGTTTTAGCAAATATCCAGCAATATGGGTGGTAATTGGTAATTTGGAAAAGATTAATGAATTTGAAATTTGTTTATGCGAAAAACTATCCAAACAGAAACTGGGATTTTTAATTTGCAATATATGAATAATTAAGAGGCTGTTGGAATACTCTAGTCTAGAATATAAACGTGACAAGGCTTGATTTCTATAGTTTTAAAAGCAATAGATAATCTTATTTTTCTTATCTACCACAATGCCATTCAGTTCTCTGTTACTTCAACACACCATATTCTATGGAAATATTTGCGGTTCTTGGTCAAGGAAGAAACTATTGCAAAAACGAAAATTAATGCAGATTCAGAAAAAAAGGGGAAAAATGGTGGAAAATTATAGAAAGAAAGATTTTTACAAATGTTGCTCATAACCCACTCTTTTCAGTTTATTACATTAAAAAGGTTATTTCACTTTTGTGCGTTCTTTTTATAAACTTGTGTGCAGTTTATTGAAACTTTTATTACTGTACTATAATAAAAAATATTAGATAATTATATTTTTGCCTTTAACCCTCTTCCTAGCCATATGGTGGTTAACAGATGTAAATCAAAATAAGTTTTGTATTGTTACGATGATGGGGTGAAATATTCGTGGAGTGAAAAACTGGTTGAGTGAAAATTTCATGGTGGGAAGGGTTGTGGGGGAGGGAGGACTTTGGGTTGGAATTTACATGAAACCTACTGGGATACCCTAAATTGATGTTTTGGCCATTTTAATGAGTGTCACCGGACATGTCGACCATATTATGTTTCGTTG
The DNA here is from genome assembly GCF_036898095.1 of Palaemon carinicauda. Classification (NCBI taxonomy): domain Eukaryota; kingdom Metazoa; phylum Arthropoda; class Malacostraca; order Decapoda; family Palaemonidae; genus Palaemon; species Palaemon carinicauda. The sequence goes on from NC_090739.1 coordinate 80,186,753, forward strand.
AAACCCTAAAACGATCTCCACAACAGCTAATGGGAAATTCGTCATATTAAGCCGGTTAATAAATGTCAATCCGTATGCAAAATTGCCTGCTCTGGTCAGGTTTGCTTGACCCAATAACCCTATAATTGTAGAGGTTTATATATTTCCCATTCTATTTTTTTTTAATATTGCTCAAATTTCATTTTTACACGCTACTGTAGAAGTCGCAAGGTGAACCATATTGGAAATTCAACTCGTGGGTCACGTACATGAGAGTTATCGAGTTACTATAATATATATATATATATATATATATATATATATATATATATATATATATATATATATATATATATATATATATATACATATATATATATATATACATATATATATATATTTATATATGTGTGTGTGTGTATGTATATATGTGGGTGTATATATACATATATGTATGTGTATATATATATATATATATTTATATATATATATATATATGTGTGTGTGTGTGTGTGTGTTTGTGTGTATATATATATATATATATATATATATATATATATATATATATATATATATATATATATATATATATATATATATATTTATATATATATATATATATATATATATATATATATATATATATATATATATATATATATATAACGTTTAAGAATTGTGGAGTTACGTTTTTGGTTTTCTAGGTAGAATCAAGGTTTTTGGATATACTTTGCTCAGTCTATTACAACTCATTTCTGCATTCCCGTTAATATAGAGAATGTATAGTCATCAAATTATTTTCTATAAATGGGATTGGGTGAATATAGGAGTGATTCTAAGGTATACCTTTTGGTATAGCAAATTGTATATAAGATATCCATGAAGTTTTTAAGATTATAAATAACGAAAAAAGGATTACATTTAAGAGTATTTTAGAGAGAATATAGAACAGGTTTTTTTTATATAATAAAGTGAACCTGCATTATTTTAGTGTGTGAAATCTGCATAGTTCTCTGTCGAGTAATTCGCTTGAAAATCCATTTGTAAGCGTTGATGGGGCAATTGAAGTCGATTTATATGGCTCTATCATTAATAATTACTTTTTGATAGCTTTCCCGTATTTTTTCCGTAAATCCTGGTATGGTGACGATTCGAAATTATCTTTTATAATTCCAAATATGTAGTTATTCATATTGCTGGATTTTAAAGGTTCGTTGGTATATTATATAAATACTTTACTCTCACAAAAAGATTACATATTTCGAGTCTTTGGCCATTTGACTCCTAACATTTTGCATAGAGAAGACATAGAAATTAAAGATTTTTTACATTAATTTGGGAGAAAAGAATTAATTTCATAAGAAAAAATAGATTGATTATTTTAGTAATTTCTGAATTTCTGTTTATTCTCGCCGCAATTCTTGATCTTAACATCGATGAATCTGGTTTATTGCATGTTGACCCTGAAGATACCTGTGTTCCCACAACATCTTAGTTTTTATGATCGTTAGGTAGTTGCATAATGATATCAGCTAACAGTCAATCAATACATTCCTGTGTGGGAAAACCAGGAGAAGCAGTCACCGTGTGGAACTCATTGTAAGTCAAGTAATTTGTGAAAGTACTCTGTTACGAGTAACTATTGTCAACTTTCTAAGCAGGGTACAGTGGATATGCAAATTATTTTGCTCTAGTGAGGTTCTACATCATAGATAGCATCACAATTTCATATTTTTCATAAATCTACTGCGCCAAATTTTAGTGTAAAATCTCTGACAAAATATTGCCTGAAGAACCACTATATTAAGTTTTTATGCTAATGAATCTGTTTTGAACTCTGCGTTTTAAAGAATAATATTATATCCTTCTCAATAACAAGGTTATTGGGGGAAATGAGGAGCTCCTTCAGGTATTGGTCTTTATTAACGAGCGCTATTTATAGATCTTGAAGAGTTTTTTTTTAAATATGAAGTGAAATATAAGTCTGAGATTTTTTGCACATTAAACAAAGTCATAATATTGCTTTGGCAGTATGAATTATCATTTCACATACCGTAAGAATAAAGACTTACATACTTAAGAGAATAATCTGTGAATAGAGTTCAAATCCATACACACCGGTTACCTTTATATATTAAATTGTATAAAAACAAAATTATCCCTTTTTGTATTTAAAGAAATAATCTAATGGCTGGGTATTTGTCTGCCCTTATTACACGATAAAATTCATGTTCAGTTGGTATATGTTTCATTTTTTTTATTTTCTTTATTAAATTTTTTTAATCAATTATATAGTTGAATTAATACAATCTCTGCTCTTTTTTTGAATCTTGCAAGAAAAAAAATTATATTTATTTTCCACGCCATTGTGTATGTACTATTCTTTTTTTCCCCCTTTTTATCAAGCTTCATAAATATGATATTTTTGTAAGGTAATTTCCATAACAGTGATCACAAATACTTTCATTCCCACTTTATTCTAAATCTCTTTAACCTTTAATCTGCTTCAGACATCCAAGTTGCCTTGTAATCTTGGTTTTCCGACATCTGATTTCTCTGTATTTTTGGGTTTATATTATGCGGTACGTAATGTACTGTAGATATATCAACATGTGAAGTATTACATTTCATTATATCCATAGAAGACAAAGTCGCATTTACTAAGTATGTATAGTTTATCATTTGTCCTTATCTGTAGTAGAAGTATAAAGACATGCCCTTCCAATTTTCCGTTTCATTTTTACTTTCAATCTTTTCGTGAGGATTTTGATTTTTCATATGATCTTTTATTATCATATGGATCACTGCTATCATAATCTTAAGGATATTGTAACTTATCCTCCATTGGTGTTGGTTTTATTTTCCTCTTTTTCCCGATTTTGCTCCTACAAAATGTATTCATCAGACAGAATGGCAGTACATTCCTGGCACTAATCTACAAATATGTTTTAGAAACGCTGTTTTAACAGATTATTGAACAACAATTCACAGTGACCATCATAGACGTTGTTTCGAGATCTCTGCTATAGACTTTGCTGCAATTTTGTCATGTATGTTATTGAGTACTGCAGTCTAAGAGACTTCGCAACCTTCGAATATTCCATGATTTAATAGCAGTTATGCATGTAATTTAATTCTTCCTGATGGTTATTCCTGTTGTAACCTGTGCCTTGCATAAAAACATCACGGTATATGTGATGCCATACTTTACAGAAGTATTATAAATCTTTTGGGATTGCCTGAGTAAATTCATAGTTACATGTGTGTGAGTTTTTGTTCACAAAATTAACTCAATGAAATTTATTTAAGATATTTGACATCTTTTCTCTCTTTTTTTACAAATCAAGATGTGCATGTTTCCTTATAGGTAGAGAACATGTTTTATAAATGAAAGGCAAGTCAGCTATTCTATATGAGAGTATATCCTATAAATCAACGTTTTTGACTAATGGCTAAAGATGTCATTGTTTAGACTGTACACATTAAGAAACGTGCAATGTTTGCATCATACGAAACTAGAAATGATCTGCAGGTACTGCATATAGTTCCCCTCTAAGCAACTTTTGTTTATGTTTTAAAGACTGCTTATGAATGGCATAGGCAAGGGACTGTGACAGTATCCTAGCAGGACAATGCCCTAGAGACTGACATATTATCAATGCCCAAGCCCTCTTTCCACCCAAGCTAGGACTAGGTAGGGTCGGGCAATGGCTGCTGATGACTCAGCAATTTAGACCTATAGGGCCCCCAAACCCCACCCCTCCATAGCACATAAGGATGGTGAGGTTGTACACAATACTGTACTAGAAACTATCAAGCTTGAGCGGGACTCGAACCCTAGATTAGGAGATCGCCAGGTAGGGACATTTCCAATAGGCTACCACAACCCAAATATTATGAAGAGTCATTTTTTAGATTCAGTTTTTCCCCCAGTTAGCGTTTATTATTTATATTCTATGTGAATATTAAGCCTGGTATTATTTTCGAAATATTTTTTTCACCGAGTGCCTACAGTATTTCATTAGTGACGGTATACACAGACCACACAAATAAACCTTTGGTCATTACTTCAAAAAATTTACTTGAAATCCAGAAATCTCTGTCTTCTATGTTCCTGAACAATATAACGTATCCTTTACAATTGCAAAATCGATCAATTAATGCCTTCTTTCTATGACCAAGCTTAACTTTTGACACCTATCTCGTCTGGCCTTTATAGAGAACGAGAAAAGTTCTAGCGATATGATCTCATGCTGTGTCTTAAACATTTAATGTCGATATGCGTAAAAAGACAGTTTTCAGCCATCGTTTGTTCCTGTCTTTAACTTACAGCGTACGAGTTTATGCAGTGAATCTGGAAGCGTCACTTTAGGCATGAGAGTGCGTGCAACATGTGGTGGAGGTGCAGAAGCAATCAAAACTTCTGGGTCCTCGTTTAATTTTAGAATCTAGATTGAACAGCTGTGCGGGCGGTCTACTAAGGGGATGCGTCGGTCGACTGGAGACGCGACAAGGAAAACATCTTAAGATTTAAGAAATTTCAACGGTATGGTAAAGGAGTCATGTCCTTCCAGTCTCTCATAGAAGATAATGTTTTCTTCTAGACATTTGGTTCACTTGATTATTCGTTTTTCTATGATTTTCTTTAGTATATAAAATGTTGCAACGCTTCTTCCGTTTGTTGTTATTTAGTTTGACCAGAAGAAAAAGTAAATTTCTGGTTTTGTTGAAGATTGCAGTTACGAGAATTAAAGCATGTGAATAATAATTTAAAAAGAAGGAAATATTTTATTGCAAGAAGGTCGTTAATTAAGATAGTTACAGTGTTCGTTTCATGTGTAAATAAGAAAATAGATGATACAAAAATAGCTGTAATTTCTATTAGTGTCGTATAAGATTAAACTTAGTTGAATCTAAGATTTCATCATAAAATCATTCTTTCAGATTTTTTTTATAAAACAGGTTCGTGAATCAAACCTAGTTATTGTATTTATTTTTTTTCAAATTAGAAAATATATATTAAAATTATTACTTGAAATGAAAATTAAAGTTACTAAAACCCATCAAAGGTTCCTAGATGAAATTCATCCTAGCACTGCTTTTTTTTTTTAATCATACTACAATTTAGAAGGTAAAAATTACCCAGACCAGATTTGCTTAGATTTTAAAGACCCAGAAGTATGAAAATATGAACCAGTTGAAAATTGCCCTTCCTTTCAGAGCATCAGTTATGTGGCTTAAGAATAGATAGAAAAGTTTGCATTTAATCCATGAAATACAAGAAATGTTTTCATTTTGATATGATAAGAGGATTCTTGAATGTCTGAAGTAGAGAACGGTTACTCATATGAGTATCAATTGGTAATCTCAATAAATCAATCTATCACATGGCCTGATACAACAAAAGTCTGTAAATGTCCTGTTGGATCAAGATCTGTCAATAGAAAGTAATAATGATAATAATAATAGCGATAATGAAAATGATAATTATCATTATTATTTTTACCCTTGGGAATGATAATGATGATAATGATAATGACGATGATAATGCCTAAACAAAGTACGAATATTATTAAGGAAATGCAGAGGGAGTCATGTTTGCAAGTGCATTAAGCAAACTTGTTTCATGATGATAATAATAGTAATAAACCAAAAATTCTAATTAATATGAAAGTTACTATGCTTCCGAAATAAGTTATACCTAAAAGAGAATTACGTATATGTGCTTCTATCCTGGCATGGAATCGAACGTATACTTTTGAAACTTCATGAACAAAGTTACAGCTAACTTATCAATTAGTTCCTATTGGATATATGTTATTTTCAAGGTAGAATGAAGTTAATGTTGAGAAGCATTTTGAAAGTATGAAAGTTACATGTATTAGTGACAAATCAGTATTTATCTCTATATATACATGCACAGTATATATATATATATATATATATATATATATATATATATATATATATATATATATATATATATATATATATATATATATATATATATATATTTATATATATATATATATATATATATATCAATTTGAAGTCAACTATTATTATACTTTATATTCCTCTCTCCCTCTATCTCTCTCTCTCTCTCTCTCTCTCTCTCTCTCTCTCTCTCTCTCTCTCTCTCTCTCTCTCTCTCCGTCTTCTTAAGGACAAATGTCATTATACCCGAGCAATCTCCTGTGCAGCATAAAACCCTGATATAAATTATGGATTCCGCTATAATTAGAACCGAAGTTATGTTACGTTACCAGTTTAACTTATGAAATATCGGCATGAAACCTTATTTTTCATGGAGAATGAAAGGATAATGCACAATCATTTAGATTTTTTCATGGGTGCTGTCATTAAAACCAAGACTAATTTGCGCTGGGTTATAGTTAACCGAAACTATCGCTAGCTGCCTAAAAGTATTAGGCAATAGTTTTAGTAAACCATTGTTATTGGATCTGCTAGTGAAACTTGAGACAGCCTAAGATGTGCGAGTTACAGTTAGTGTCGAGAGTTATATCCTATTAAAAACGTTTTGTAAAAAGCCTCAAGCTATGCTTAACTTAAAATGGAGGAGCAGGAAGGGTGGTTTTTCCGAGTTACCTGTATAATTGTTTACAATTTTTAAAGATTGAAAATGTACGGTTTCAAAATAAGAATTTTCGTTGCGCACACGAGAAAAAGAATTTGATAGATAGATTAGCGTGTAAGATAGCAAGAGTAGGTTAAAGGAAGTAAAGGTTACAAGAGAGGGCTGAAAAGTGTATGTAATTATTAAATGAATAAAGCTGAAGTTAAAAAGACAGTAATTTCAAGAGTTCAAAATAAAGCCATGGAATACATGGACCTCGAGAAAACCTCTGAGGAGATTAATGAGAAGTATGTTGTGGAGAGGATAGATGATACAAATGTCCTTTATAAGTAATTATAAGCTATAATAGAAGATCTTTCAACTACTGCCAGGTATTGTGTTACTTTGCTGCCCAATAAATTACATTCATGAAAAGTAGTCACATTATTATTCATTATGGTTCATATAGTAGCTTAATATGTTCAAATCTTATCCGGATGTGATTTGAAACTTAGGTTACGGTATTATTTTTTCCTTTTTTTTTCAACCTGTATGACAGGAATAAGTTCTCTATGTCAGTTGTTATTTTTCTGGACTTCTTTACTTTCAGTATATCGTGAAATGAATAGACTAATTATTTTACTTTATTACGTGATTACCATTTCTTTATTTTATTAAGTGATTATTATTTTTACTTTATTAAGTGATTAATATGTAGGTTAATTCAAGAATATCGTGTAACAGCAGACAACTGGTGAACAATGTACCGATACCCACAGTTTTATCGTCGGTTCCATAAATCCTCGAAACAAGGGTCATTGGGACTTCATGAACGTCTTAGGTGTATCGGCTTTTAAAGAATAATGGCATCATAAGTATGTTACAAAGAGATTGAGACATTTGGCCTAGTTTTTCATTAGTGACATGCATCAGTGGAAAATGCATTACTCCTTGGAGATAGATTGTGGTAATGCATTTAAAATCTATTTCATTATATGGATTGCTTTCTATAGATATGTAAACATGGGGAAAGTTTCGTTTAGGAGTGTATTTTAGCCTATTAGCTAGGTTCATTGGATGCCCACTAATTTCCCTCATAATGAGATTTATTTGATACATTTTTTTTTTTTTGCTTAATTTAGAACCACTATATATATGCTCTACGGTGAAATAAAGATTATATAAAATAATCTTATAATTTCGGCAGGAGAACCACACAAATGCTCTAGTCTTTTTTTATCTAGCTCCACATATTGTTTATCCCTATTCTCAGAAAATATAAAATTCACTTTGGAACTGAATATGGACCCATTACTGGTTTGCCTTTCGACCATTTTTTTTTTTTTTCTCCAAACAAAGAGATTTTTTTTTTTACTTAAGGACCCTTCTTGTAGTTCTCTGCCTATAAAGGATATTGTATATTCAGATTTTCTCAGCAGCCTAAGGATTAGGGCTACCTTGCAGTTCTCTGATTGATTGCAATGATTACACTTGAGAAGTGAGGTCAGCTTAAGAATATTTTTTTATCACTTTTGAATTCCTTCAACTGTACTTATCACTGTATTATTTGTTTAATAAGAAAAAAATTGGTATCTAGTTTTAATTTGATAATAAAAATCTCCCTCAAATTAAAATGCTCTCTCTCTCTCTCTCTCTCTCTCTCTCTCTCTCTCTCTCTCTCTCTCTCTCTCTCTCTCTCTCTATCAACAACATAGATGCTATTTCACGAATTTTACCAATATTATATATCCAACTAATTAATGAATTGAAAGAAAACTGTGTTAATTTCATATTCTAAAAGCTTTATATGATAAAAAATAAGTAAGGAAGTTTTTGTAAGTTTAATATTTTATTCGATTATAGGGGGAGACGTCTAGTGGACCTTTACCCTTCCCCTTCCGAAGCGTGGGAAGGTCGCACGTGTTTAAAATCTTGCTTTATGAAAGGATAGAAACTCGTCAGATTTATTCTAATATTCAGAATTAGACGAGTCTAATTTCATTAGCGATGCTACTGACGAAAGACAAAATTGGTATTATTCCAGTTGGCATTTTATTTTGTGCGAATTGCGAGAATTCAAAACGTTAAACAACACTACTGTTCATTTTGTGCATTTTGAAAGGTGTCGTAATTATTTACATGATCTTTAATCCTAGTTTATATTTCCGGTTATTCATATATTGACTTGCATATACTACTCAAATATACTTATTCATGTTTGATATTAGTCATAAATTCACAGATCATTCAATTACAGTAAAAGCGAGTAAAGATTCATGTAGTGCTTCAGCTGCAATTGGTAATGTGCAAGTTGAAAGAATGGAAGTAGTTGATCCATTGAATGATTGGATGTTGTGTATGTTAACAGGGTGTATGCCAAGGCTTAGGAAAAGCTAAATAGTGTCTATATAAACCGATCTTTTAATGTATATGTGGATTTTTATCCCAATTCTCAGTTATTGCAATGAAAAGAGGATGAAAGAAAAATAGTTGAATATATTTAAGCAAATTGTATGGGAGAATTGCGATGAAGCACAAAAGACAAAAAGGTTAATATATTTGTTAAGCTGAATTACAAAGTTTAGGATGGTTTTGGTCATACGTGTACTTACTGTATAACTGAGAACAATAGATTGTGCAAGGTCCTTTAAATATACTCCGAGTATATTTAAACTATAAAAATTTTTAAAAAACAAGAGGAAGACAAGCAAGATAGAACAGTGTGCCCGAGTGTACCCTCAAGCAAGAGAACTCTAACTCAAGGCAGTGGAAGACCATGGTACAGAGGCTATGGCACTACCAAGACTAGAAAACAATAGTTTGATTTTGGAGTGTTATTCTGCTATAAGAGTTGCTTACCATAGCTAAAGAGTCTCTTCTACCCTTACCAAGAGGAAAGTGGTCACTGAACAATTAGTGCAATAATTCCTTGGGTGAAAGACAAATTGTTTGATAATCTGTGTTGACAGGTGTATAAGGACAGAGGAGAATATGTAAAGAATAGGCCAGATTATTCGGTGTGTGTGTGTGTGTGTGTGTGTGTGGGTGTAGGCAAAGGGAAAATGAACCGCAACCAGAGAGAAGGATCCAGTTAAGTACTGTTTGGCCAGTCAAAGGACCCCATAACTCTCTAACGGTAGTATCTCAACGGGTGGCTGGTGCCTTGGCCAACCTACTACCTACAGGATGTTCGATATATTCATGTAATCCTCTTAAAAAACGTAATTCATTTTTTTTTCAATAAGAAGTGACCTTTAAGCGAGTATATATATATATATATATATATATATATATATATATATATATATATATATATATACACACACACATACATACATACATACATACATATATATATATATATATATATATATATATATATATATATATATATATATATATATATATACAGTAAACTGGAAAATTTAATTATATTGTTTATCTCAGTAATCTGTAATTTATGACAATTTTATTGATTAAATAACCCACCTGACATAAACGCAAGCCCAAATTATACCTTTTTTTGTTTTCGTCTTTTCTATACTCTCTTTTGGACACAGGTATTTCTGTTGATAAAAGATAATTCAACAACATCTAACAAGAGTGTGTCTGGGAAATTTCCTCCTTCGCCTTCTACTTCCTCATTATTTACAAAATTTCTAAGTTGACTCATATTTTTATGGCTGATGATGTTACCCATTTTAAGTTCATATTCCTGGTAATTTAGCATAATACTTCTCAAGGTTTCATTTTATCTGCATTTTTTTTTTGTCCCATGTAATAACCCATGTTGATGATTATTAATTCCCTAATTAGTTGAATGCAGACCAGGTTTATTTTTAACACCCGTTCACAACTGATTTTTCTAACCTAATACATAGTTCATCTTCTTGAATGGCTTTTCTCTATCGAAGTTATGTTGGTACCCTATTATCAAATGTTTGCCAATGTCTTTTTATTTCTTTAGTTTGCTTCAATCTGGTGCTTAAGAGGTACCACGTGAAATATCCAAGTATTTTAAAGCAACAATGATTCATTTCTTTTGACACAATAAATAACTTGAAACATCGTATCATGCTCTTTTCTGTATTTTCTAATTTTCTAATTTTTTTTTTTTTTTTTTTTGTACGAAGGGTGTTCTCCATTTTCAATTGTGTATTCTAGTTGTTCTTTCTCGCTGAAAGCCACATTCTTCATCTGTTAGACTCTAGAAATTACCGGTTATCTTGTGCCATAACACTGTATTTCAGTGACTGGTCCATCGCCTAAGACTAAAGTTGAGAAATTCTCTCTGCTCTTGCAACAGTATCATCGAATATAATCATTCTCCTTTTTTTCCAGAAGGGCTCATTGTCGTCCCCCTCTGAACCAACCGCTTCTGTTGTCTTCCTTTTTAACAGCCTAATGTATCGTGGTTTTCTTGTTCACTTATGCTAGTATTTACAATGAAGAATACATTTAAACATCGACCACAAATGGGATTTGATATCGAATTAAACCTTGGGAGTATACATCCACTCCAAATTCTTTTATGACAAATGCTTCCAGCTGGGCAAGGATTCAAATCTATCCCTTCGAGTCGAAACAATCCACATAGTAGATTACCAATGAGCCATCCATAGAGAGATACAAGTTCATTCCAAGCTGTCTTATATCTCCCAAAAGTAAGTTTAAAAGAATGTTAAATATAATTTAGCACACCAGGCGATGTTAAATGACACGTGTTGCGTGTGGTGAGAAAAAATAGTGGTGGACCTGATTGTTGGCAGTGAAGACCTTATATGTCCTCATATAGTAAAATACTTTACTTTTTATTGCAATAATAATTAGTATGTAATTTTCTGTAGATATATTATGTGCGGTTGCGATATCATTATACGTAACACATTCATTCATTACTTATGGCAACTCACCCCATTGTCGTTACTCTTTTCCAAGATCCATTACAGTACAATATAGTATGCTGTAATGGGTTATATTGGCAAACATAACGATATAAATATTACGGAACAGTTATCATTCATATATATATATATATATATATATATATATATATATATATATATATATATATATATATATATGGATAAATATCAACACAACATCGTGTTCAAATAGAAATAAATTTCTACCTCATACTTGGGATCGAACGCTAGCCCCTTCTAATGAAAGGCCAGGTCGAAACCAACCATGCCACGAGAGCCCATATAAGGAAATCTGAACCTTACACTAATCTAGCTGTCCGAGGATTTACCTGGTGAGACATCAGTCTCTTTACCAGCGAGTTTTACCAGATTTCCCCGGGCCGCCACGTGACACAATTGGTAGTAATTCATTCAAATTACCCCTAATGAGTCAATATGGATAAATATCAACACAACATCGTGTTCAAATAGAAATAAATTTCTACCTCATACTTGGGATTGAACGCTAGCCCCTTCTAATGAAAGGCCAGGTCGAAACCAACCATGCCACGAGAGGCCATAAGAGAGGTCGGAACCTGACACTAATCTAGCTGTGTGTGTGTGTGTGTGTGTGTGTGTGTGTGTGTGTCTGGAGTTGTATGAAGCCGTTAATTTGCTTATTAAAAATAGAGGCGATCAAGCAACATCCGACATGTTCTTCATTTAACCATTTTTCGTACCACACGTTGCCTTTACTTTTGGGAGCTATAGTACAAGTTCCTGACAATTTCAGGAATCGGGACATAAAACCATCTAATAAGTTTGTAACTCGATAATTGGTTTGAAACAATCATAGGTTTCAGTCTTTTTCCAACCAGGAACACATATCAGAAAAGAATATCCAATGTATATATATTCCCAAAGTTGAATTCGATATTAAATGCTATTTGTTGTTGATACTTACTTATGTTGAAGTCACTCTTCTTAATGACAAATAATCATGGAAGAATACATATATATATACCTAAAATTAATAAGTTTTGAAGTCAAGTGTAAAAAAAAAATCAAACATAAAACATATTTTTTATATAAACCCACTGAAATAACGGCCATAACAGTGAGGAGTGGGGCAGTGCACTCTGTGGCCCATTAGTGCTCAGGGAATACGTTCTTTCTCAGACTATTGCCATTAGTTCTCAGAGTAGTAAATGGTTACTACATTTACTGGAGTGAGGAAATGGTGTGGAGCTAGGAACTCCATCCCTAAAGACTTGCTAACATACATAACTGAACTCTTTTGGCATCATCACCTCCAATAGGAATAAACGTATGTCTATTATATATATATATATATATATATATATATATATATATATATATATATATGTACAGTATATATGTATCTATGTATGTATATATACATATGTCTATATGTATGTATGTATGTGTGTATATACAGTATATATATTTATATATATATATATATATATGTATATATATATATATATGTATATATATATATATATATATATATATATATATATATATACATATATACACATACATAACACAGAGCAGGTAGCTGGTTTAGGAGTATCTCATTGTCCTATAATTTTCTCTATGTATGTTTGTACGTTTACTGTACTATTTAAAATGTAAAGAAACCTTGTTCAATAAATCAGTCCTCTGAAGAAATATCACGAAACTAGTCAGGTGTTAATCTTATATTTCCTATTTTCATTTTCCCTGTGATTTTTACGCATATGTATATATATATATATATATATATATATATATATATATATATATATATATATATATATATATATACTTTAATGTTACTCAATGTATTTACTGCAGAACAAGGTTTTTGAAAGTCAAAGTAAAATTATGAACATTGTTAAAGATCCAAATATATTTAGCAACATTTTCATGAATTTTTGGGCGAAATATCTTTAAAATTCCCTATTTGTTGTTATTAGATATTTTTTATTTCTTCTTAATCTTTGTTAGTATGATTGTACAGACAATATATAAGGATAATGAATTTATTTTAGAGATGACTTGAAGAATGCCGCCAGTTATTGGCTGAAACAGCTGTTGGAAAAGGTTGAATAAAAGGAGCTGCACAGTCACAAATTACGGTTTTTCCTACAAATCTCAAGCCGTAAAGTCAAAAAAAGTTTTAAGAAAATAGAAAAGTGTTGTCCATCATTAATTGATGTCACAAGTGCTTTAGCATTTTTGAAAAGTGTTTAAGGGAATTACGAGGCCGGCCTCAGGAACACACACACACACACACACACACACACACACACACATATATATATATATATATATATATATATATATATATATATATATATATATATATATATATATATATATTTGGGCTCAGGCCATGTCGTCCTGAGGGAAGTTCCTTCATTAGTAGCTTCCTAGGTATATTTGACTACAGTGATATATCCCAGAGAATTTACCGAAGGTATCCAGAATTCTAACTCCTGGAGTGAATATCCCTTAAAATTTAAAAAGGGATATCGTGTATGTCAGAGGACGTATTCTTGACACATCTCATAGCTATCTACACCCCCAATAGCGTTTTCGCTTCGAGAGGGAAAAGTGGCAAGAATATAGGAGAGTCGTTAAAGAGGTGATGCTCTCGACACTCTTACTGTACTGTAAATAGTGCGCCGAATCGCCACCGCGAGGCGCCACCAAGCCATTCTTTCTTTTGTAGCTTTGCTGGCCAGTGTTATCTCTCGCTATTTTGGAAGTATTTCGTCGCTATGATGCCTTCACGAGCCTCATCAGCTTCTGGAAAGTTAAGTAATATCTTTGGATTGTGTAAATGTAAGCTCTTGCCAGTTTTACTCTTCGATTGAGATCGTAATTAACGTAACAAGAGCTGTTACGGATGCCGTCATGGACGCACTCATTCTTCTTGTTCATTTAGTTAGCAAGAACGATTTCCCGGCATTATTTCGCTTTAATAACCATAGCTATTCAGATATTTAGCTGGGGAACTTTATATTATGTCATTGTTGTCGTGGATTTGGCTATTTATGATCGAGCCTCACGAGTGCTAGGCTTCCTAGCCTAGGCACCTACACACTTCATGCATGATATAACCTTCCTGGTAAGTTTTATTGAAGCTCAGGCAATATTTTATACAATTAAGATATTACTGCATAACATTTTCATCTTCCAAGATAGTATACAAGAGAGTTTCGGTGAACGATTCTCTATGCTCCTAGACTTAATAGCCTAGGGGCTTTAGTATACTTTCTTACATGTCCCTCATTGCTCTTGTATTGTCTTTTAAGGGGAGACTGACACCTCCTATACCTTTTAAGTCGATACTATCTCTAACGAGATCTAGAGCAATTTCCCTTCCCTCTGATCAGCTTAGGCTACCCTCAGTTAACTTGCTGCGAACTGTGTTTTGGCAAAATTTACTGGGGTGCTTCGTCTCTTTCTCTCAACCACTGACACGGTTTTGAGCTGAGAACGGAAAATCAGAGTAAAGTCTGTGTTAGGCATCCTACTGTCTTGGTGAAATGGCTTCCCAAGTCAAGTTAGGTTGCCGTTCAGGAGGCTAGTCCTCCCTAGGCCATACTGGAGGTTCTTGTATATCAATTTCCTCCTTCCTAGGTCTGGCAGACAGTTCTGTACTAGTAGATCTTAGTATGAAGAAATTATTTCTTCCTTACTTAAGATCTCTGGTATGAGATTCTGTTCTCAAGTGAGATTGTGCCCTATGGCCGCTTTTTCACTTAACTAACCTAACCTGGGGAAATGATTTCTCCTACTTGAGGTTACTTTATGAGATCAGAATCCTTCAAGTTAGGTAATGCTCTAGGGTTTTTACCTTACTTATAGGACTTTTACCCCTTCCCCACTGTCTCTTTTGTGTTGGATGAACCATCACCCATCTGGCCATTGTTCTACATTTGACCCTACGGGTAATCTATAGAATTGGCCTGAGGTTCCCTGTCTGCTGCCGGCTGGGCCGGCTGCCGGCAGGTACCCTCATATCATTGAGTGTGCTCTCCAGTCCTCCCTTGGACTGCCTTCCATACCCCATATGAATGGGATATGGTTGAGTGGAAGCCCGAATGTAATTCCCCCTTCCACTTGCACCCTCTTTCGGGATGTAGGCCGGCAAGGCTGAGCCTTTGCCGTCCCCCATCCTATCTTTCTCTCTGCTTTTCCATATACTGGGCCGGCCGCCGGCAGCTAGTAGCTGTCGTCGGCCATGCTGGGTGTCTGTTGGCCGGCAGTTACTCTGCCGCCACTTGCCGTGGGTGTCGCTGATCGACAACCCAACGACAATGAACATACTATGACCGACTGCGTTGCCGGCCGGCAGCCGGCCACCCAAAATTTAAATAGTTGTCGCCGGATCCTACTTGATAGAGGGATCCTTCAGCTGCCGGCGGGCAGAGCGGCAACTGCCGACCTGCCATCCACTATTTTGAAGACAGTATCTGTTTCAAATAGCCCAGATTAGGCCCGGCATATGCCGGCAGGCCCGGCATACGCCGGCGGATCCAGCAGATGCCGGCAAGCCCGGCAATACTGGCGACATGCCGCCGCCAGTCATTGCTGTAGCCCAAAAGTTTTCCAACCTACAGGTGGTTCATGGGCAGCCAATTGTGAAACCATCACTTTTAGGGAGGGATTCTCCCTACCAGTTAATGGTTATCATCCATTAATTTAATCCCCTATATTGAACATGGAAGATTGTGTTAAGAAGACACCTTATATCCAATTCAGGATGATGGCCACATTCATATGAATCTTTAGTTCAATATTGGAGGAGGTCATAGCAATGGGCTGGAGAGGAAACACATGTAGGTATCTTTCCTACTTTCTAGCTTACTCTATCCAAGCTAATATTAGTTAAATATTAATTGAATATTAAATAAATATTAATTAAAATATGTATGCTGAAATCTGAGAATTTCACCGAATACTTATAGCTTTTCTTTCTTTACAGGAGGAGCATCCCGTGTGCGGGAACAACTTTTGCAGGGTCCGTAGTAAGAGCTTCTACGGACATGGCATGTGCAGGGCCCATGCTCGCTGCGCAGTCACCAAAGGGGCTCTCAAGTACTGGGACCCACAGGTATGTACCGTTTGTGGCAAACTGATTAAAGAGGCTTTTGATGATCAAAAGTCTACTGAGTCTAGGGATGCAGCAAGGGACACGCTACGAAAATGGGTCAGGGGCTTTCAGAAGAACACCTCTGGCCCATACCTTCCTAATGAGAGGATGCATCTGCATCTGCGGATGCAATTGTTCCCCAGACTCAACCTGATATCCTCTTAGTTCAGATTCCGGTAGAACCTGACGTTTCGGATGCCTTTCAGAGAATCCAATTAGAGGACAACATGTCTGTTGTCTCGGAGGAGACTGAGAACAATCTCCTAGTGGATGAACTGGAGCAGGAGGATGAGATACCTCCTGAGACTGGAGTCGAGATAACCAAAACGATTTCGGTATCGTCTGCAGCGGTGACTGAACCGATGCCTTCGTCTTCTTCCACCGCACCCCAGTTGGATTCCATTACAAGTACGCTACACTCGCTACTGTCCATGGTGCAGGACATTCAGAAGAAATCGTCCGAGAAAGAAGCATCTTTCCGGACGGAGATTCATCAGCTAGTTGCGTCACGTTTAGCCCCGAAGAAGTTAAACATTAAGGACCTCCCCGCCTTCTCTGACGTTAACCCATGGAGGTACGCAGAGCATATGCCTATGTCGGGGGGGAAGATCTTCCTCTCAGAGAAACTGGGAACAGTTCCCGTAGAGGAAATCGAATTTTGGCCTAGTAAAGGGGCCTCTCCGGATTGCTATGTCCGTCTGAGGACGGAACCAGCATCCAAGGAGGAAACAGAGCCGAAGGAGACGATTGTCCTTGATCTATCTAAGGCACAGGCCTTATATACATCCACCTTGAAAGAGAGGGCCTTTACTAGTTCCAAGGTGCCGGCTCTCAGCAAAAAGCACCCATCCTTTATTGCTGACTCCGAACGTGCCTTCCCCTTTATGGACAAAGGGTTTAAGGCAGCCTTAAAGGCAGTTGAGGCAGGGAAACCTTGCCCTACACTTGAAGAGTGTAGACCATTTTCCCTCGCCTTCCCTTCAGATGATAAGGATTGGAAGGATGTCCATAACACCTTCACAGTTGGGAAGCTAGAGGCAGTTTCTCCTGCGCAGGGAACAGGAGACTAAGAAACGTCTCACTGCTTCCATGTCTCTGCAGACTGGCTTAGATATGTACATGGTCTTTGCCAAATCTCATTTGGCAACAGTCACCAAGGATTTGTACAATTTTATTAAAGCCAGAAGGGCTTGTAGGGAGTTTGTGTTCGCTTCTGCTACAGTGAAGCACGAACCAAGGAAGCTGATAGCTTCCAATTTCTGGGGAAAAGACCTCTTCCCAAGTGAAGTGGTCAAAGAGGTCGTAGATAAAGCCGCTTCGGAGAATAGGAATCTCCTCTCCAAATGGGGCTTGTCCTCTAAAAGGAAATCTTCCGCTGATGAGGGTCCCCAGCCGAAGAACAAGTCAAAACGACCAAGAGTGCCCTCTCGGCCAAAGCAACAGCAACAGCTTCCCATGGCCACGATGCCCCAGACGGTAGCACAACCAACCACCACCTTTCAACTGGTGCCCCAAACGCTGGCGACCCAGTCGCCCGTGTTCACCCCAGTATTTGTAAGGCAATCAACTACCTTTACGCCGAAGTCTCAAGGTTCCTTTCGAGGATCCTCTAGACGCCCCTTCAGAGGTAGGGGCAACAAAGGTGGACGTGGCCGAGGAGGCAAATCCTCCAACCAGCACTCCAAGTGAGATGCTGCCGGTAGGAGGGAGACTTCTCCACTTCCGGGATCGTTGGACCTTCGATCCCTGGGCCCATAGCCTAATTAAGAAAGGACTAAGGTGGAGTTGGAGCTCAAATCCACCAAACTTCCCTCAATTCTTCCAACACTCAACCCCCGTACTGGAAGAATATGTTCAGGAACTCTTGAACAAAAGAGTTTTATGGAAGGCAAAGTCCATTAGATTTCAAGGAAGGCTATTTTGTGTTCCGAAGAAGGATTCGGAAAAGCTCAGAGTCATTCTGGACTTATCACCACTCAACAAGTTCATAGTGAACCACAAGTTCAGAATGTTGACGCTTCAGCACATAAGGACCCTTTTGCCCAAACGGGCATTCACAGTCTCTATAGACATGACGGATGCATACTGGCATGTTCCAATCAATCGTAAAGTTTCCCCCTACCTAGGGTTCAAACTACAGAAAAGAAAGTACGTTTTCAGAGCCATGCCCTTCGGCCTAAACATAGCCCCAAGGGTATTCACAAACCTTGCGAATGCAGTCATTCATCAACTACGCCTGTGTGACGAGCCGAGAGAGGGTTGTGAACTCAAAGGCAGGATGCAATCAACTGAGTTATATTGTTATAGAACACTCTCCTTTATATACAAAACCACAAGGCAACAGGACATAACAAGTTAACAAGACAGACAATGTTACAGAGGAAACAGCAGACATGAATTTTCATGTCCGTTTAGTGCGAGGGAAGAGCGAAGATACAAGCATAATATATGCAAAAGGAATTATGTACAATTGTGTGACACACGGTTGGTTCATGGCTCCCCCCCCCCTAAAAATGACATACTGTACATGTTAAATAGGGCGCCCTGATCTGGAGAGGCGAACTGTAGGCGGGTCGTCTGGCAGAAGATAAGCAGGTTTTAGACGATCAATGGAGACCCAGTCTTCTTTGCCCCGAATGTTTAGTAGGAATGCTTTCGGACTGCGTCGGATCACAAGGAAAGGGCCCGTGTAAGGGGGCGTTAGTGGTGGCTTGCTAGTGTCGTTGCGCAGGAAGACATGCGTTGCAGAGTGCAAGTCCGTTGGTATGTGATGCTTCGCTGGAGGCTTGTAAGTCTGGCGGCACGGAGTAAATTTTCCCACGACGTGACGTATGCGCTGGAGATCGTCGGAGGAGGTTGTAGAAGGAAAAAATTCGGCAGGGACGACCAACGGGTCGCCATGCACCATTTCAGCTGCCGAGACGTCGAGGGCGTCTTTAGGAGTGGTCCTTAGTCCCAGGAGGACCCAGGGAAGCTGAGTAAACCAGTTGCAATCCTTGCAGCGGGACATCAAAGCTGCTTTGAGGGTGCGATGAAAACGTTCAACCATTCCATTAGCAGCGGGGTTGTAGGCCGTTGTCTGATGTAGGGTGATGCCCAGGAGATTCGCTAATGACGTCCACAATTGAGAGGTGAAAGTGGTTCCCCTGTCAGAAGTAATATGCTCAGGGATACCAAATCTTGCAATCCATCCAGAGAGTAAGGCAGATGTACATGAGGCGGACATTGCAGTTTCCATGGGAATGGCTACAGGCCAACGAGTGGAACGGTCGATGACTGTAAACAGGTAACGATGTCCTTGTGATGTGGGTAGGGGGCCTATAACGTCGACGTGAATGTGTGCGAAACGACGCTGAGGTTGAGGAAAGGTGCCCACTCCTGAATCCGTGTGTCGATGTACTTTGGAAGTTTGGCAAGAAGTACAGGCGCGGACCCAATCCTTAGCATCCTTAGAAATGCCGTGCCAAATGAACTTTGCCTTCAGCAGCTGTGCAGTAGAATGGCACGAGGTATGTGAAAGGCCGTGAATGAAATCAAACACCTGTCGGCGCATGGGAGCAGGAATCCAAGGTCGCGGTCTACCAGTACTGATGTCACAGAGGAGGGTGGTGTTGGAGTCTTCGAGGGGAAAATCTTCCCAACGGAGGGACGTGCAGGATGTCCTACAAGCTTGATACTCTGGATCCTGTCGTTGGGCTTCAGCCAGGGCGTTGTAATCCAACCCCAGTTGAACGGCAGCCAACGTGTTTCTTGACAGGGCATCGGCAACGGGATTCATTTTCCCAGGGACATATTGGAGGGTGCGATTGTATTCAGCCACGGCGGAGAGATGTCGGCGTTGACGGGCGGACCAGGCGTCAGACTGTCGAGTGAAGGCGTGCACCAGAGGCATGTGGTCTGTGCGAATGACGAAGGGCGTACCTTCTAAGAAATGGCGAAAGTGACGGACAGCCAAGTGCACCGCCAGCAATTCTCGATCGAAGGTAGAATAACCCGATTCTGCCTTGGACAGTTTTCTGCTGAAGAAGGCCAATGGACGGGGCGAGCCTTTGACCACTTGCTCGAGTACTGCACCAATAGCGACGTCGCTGGCATCAGTGGAGAGAAGGAGAGGGGCATGTGGGATAGGAAAAGTGAGAGCCGCAGCAGTTGATAGGACCTTCTTTGCATTGCAGATGGCTGCTTCTTTAAGGGGACCCCACTTCAGGTCCTTTGGCTTGCCCTTGAGGGAGGCGTAGAGGGGAGCAAGAGTGGCAGCAATGGCTGGCAGAAAACGGTGATAATAGTTGATCATGCCCAAGAATTCCTGCAGAGCTTTGACGGTCGAGGGCGCGGGGAAATTCTGAACGGCTGCTACCTTCTCAGGGAGGGGATGGACTCCTTCAGGAGTGATACGGTGCCCTAAGAACGACACTTCGTTGGCGCCAAAGGTACACTTGTCGTACTGGACTACAAGGCCGTTTTGTTGCAGGCGGTCAAGCACGATGCGCAGGTGACGGAGGTGTTAATCTTTTAAGGAGGAGAACACAAGTATGTCGTCCACATAACATACACAGAAAGGGAGGTCCCCTAAGATGCCATCCATGAGATGTTGAAACGTTGCCCCAGCATTACGAAGGCCAAAACAGGAGTAATTGAAGGTGTATGTACCAAACGGAGTGGTGATGGCGGTCTTGGGGATGTCTTCTGGGTTCATAGGCACCTGATAATACCCCTTCAGGAGGTCGAGCGTAGAGAAAACCTTCGCTTTGTGCAGGTAGGAGGTCACATCGGCAATGTTTGGGAGGGGGTAGTGATCCGGTTCTGTTTGCCTGTTCAGGCGCCTGTAATCCCCGCACGGACGGAGGGAGCCGTCTTTCTTCAGAACGATGTGTAAGGGTGACGACCATGGGCTGGAGACCTTTTGGCAAAGGCCCATTTTCTCCATTTCGGCGAACGTCTGTTTGGCGGCTGCCAATCGTTCCGGTGCCAGACGTCTGAATTTTGCAAAGACTGGGGGTCCCGTCGTCTTGATATGGTGATAAATACCGTGCTTGGCAGGAACCGTGGGCGTTTGGCGAAGTTCTGGACGGAAAACTTCCGGGTACGACGTGAGGAGGTGGGCGTAGGCATCCGTGGGTGCGCTGATGTGGAGAGCGAGGTTAGAGGGGGCGGGTTGAAGAGGTGTCGACAAGTACGAGTCTGCGTTGACCAATCGTCGGTGGGCGACATCGACCAGAAGGTGGAAATGAGAGAGGAAATCCGCACCGAGGATTGGCATTGTGACGTCAGCAACGAGAAACTTCCAATTGAATTTACCGTTTCCGAACGATAATGTGAGGTTCTCGTAACGGTAGGTGGGTATCGCAGATCCGTTGGCAGCTACTAAGCGGACGTCGGCAGATGTAAACAGACTACGTCGTGCCTTGAAGAGTTTCCTTGGCAAAAGAGAACGACAAGCACCCGTGTCTACCAAAAATCGCACGCCCGTTCCTGCATCCTGTAAAAAGAAAAGATTAGAAACATGGGAGGCCACCGCCACAAGCGATGGCCTACTTATACGTTTTTTGGCCACTGACAATCCTTGGCACATTTCTTCGCGGTTGCCCCGAATCTGAAGTGGTAGTAGCAAAACTGCGGCGGATGGGAGGAAGTAAGTGGCTGTAGAAGTCGTTCGTTGGGGCGCGAGCGATTGGTGGGTGGTGGGCGGCTTTGTCGCCGCTTCGGCACGTCACGGGGTAGGCGTGTATGTCCTACGGCATTCATGTCAGCTTCGGTTGACGTTGAATAGGCATCCTCGTCTTCAGGGGTGGAGGCGTTGATGGAGGTCTTGAAGTGGCTGTCCATAAGGGCGTCGGCTTTGGTCATCAAGTCCTTTATGGGTAAACTATCGACATCGGGTATGGCAGCGCGTACAGGTTCGGGTAAACGGGGTATCCAAAGGGCACGAAGTAGGTTCACCTCTCGAGGAGAGCCGTCTGCGGCAGGTTGAAGGCGAGCGATACTGGTCATTTCCCTGAGGGCAAGCGAAGCCCTTTGGTCCCCCAACGGTTGTTACGAGAGCTGAAAAAGCTTTGCTATACGGGCGGCTGGCGACGGCGAGTACTGCTGCAGAAGGTATGTTTTGAAGGCGTCATACGCTATTGGGGTGTCTCCTTGTTCACAAAGCCAGTCGGATATTTCTGGGAAGGTGTCCTCGGGTATCGCCGCGAGAACATAATCTGCTTTGGTGGTTGAGCGAGTCACGCCCCAGATACGAAAGTGGACTTCTGCGCGCTGAAACCAAGCAAACGCCTCTCCGGTGGCGAACGGTGAAAGTTTCAATGGGGCGGCCGCAGCGCCAACTGCTGTAGTAGAGTCCGTCTCCGTCATAGTACCAACGATGGAGGGGCGAGGGAGGTGGGGGTGGAAGGCAGTGGGAGCGAGTCGACTTCCGGGGTCACCAATGTGACGAGCCGAGAGAGGGTTGTGAACTCAAAGGCAGGATGCAATCAACTGAGTTATATTGTTATAGAACACTCTCCTTTATATACAAAACCACAAGGCAACAGGACATAACAAGTTAACAAGACAGACAATGTTACAGAGGAAACAGCAGACATGAATTTTCATGTTCGTTTAGTGCGAGGGAAGAGCGAAGATACAAGCATAATATATGCAAAAGGAATTATGTACAATTGTGTGACACACAGTTAGTACACCTGAAAGGAATCCAGGTGGTAGCCTACCTGGACGATTGGCTGGTGTGGGCAGCATCCGAGGAAGAATGCATGCAAGCCTCCAAGGAAGTGATCTAGTTCCTGGAACACTTAGGATTCAAGATCAACTTGAAAAAGTTTCGGCTTTCTCCAGCTCAAAAGCTCCAGTGGCTGGGTGTCCACTGGGACCTACAGTCACACTGCCTTTCCATTCCATCAAAGAAGAGGAAAGAGATAGCAGGATCTGTCAAAAGACTCCTTCAATCCGACAGGATATCAAGAAGGCAACAGGAGAGAGTGTTGGGGTCCCTCCAGTTTGCCTCAGTGACAGATCCAGTATTGAGAGCACAATTAAAAGATGCATCAGGAGTTTGGAGAAAATACGCATCAAACGCTCGAAGAGATCTACAAAGACCGATACCAAATCATCTGCGATCACTACTCAAGCCATGGTCGGAGGCCAAGAACCTAAGAAACAAGGTACCCTTGAAACCACCTCCTCCAGCAGTCACCGTTCATACGGATGCCTCGAAGGAGGGGTGGGGAGGTCATTCTCATCATCGGAAAGTCCAAGGAACCTGGTCTCCCCTCTTCAAGTCCTTCCACATCAATTTTCTGGAAGCCATGGCAGTTTTTCTATCTCTGAAAAAGCTGAAACTTCGCTGCTCATTCCACATCCGTTTGGTTCTAGACAGCAAAGTAGTAATGAGATGCCTAAATCAACAAGGCTCGAGATCGCCTCACATAAATCAGGTGATATTGGCCATCCTTCGTCTAGCCAAGAAGAAGAGATGGCACTTGTCAGCAGTCCACCTTCAAGGGTTCCGCAATGTGATGGCGAACGCTCTATCCAGGGTCAACCCGATAGAGTCCGAATGGTCTCTAGACGCAAGATCATTCTCTTTCATATTACGCAAAGTCCCAGGACTGCAGATAGACCTCTTTGCAATGAGCGACAACAAGAAGCTACCCCGGTATGTAGCCCCGTACGAGGATCCTCTAGCGGAAGCGACAGACGCAATGTCCATAGATTGGAACAGGTGGTCTAAGATCTACCTGTTCCCTCCAACCAACCATCTGCTGAAAGTCCTTGACAAACTGAGATCCTTTCGGGGGACAGCAGCAATAGTGGCCCACAAGTGGCCCAACAGCGTTTGGTTCCCTCTAATAACGGAACTACGCCTGAAGCTGATCCCGTTGCCGGAACCAGTTCTGACTCAGCAAGTGCAGAAATTGACTGTCTCTGCTTCATCAGAGAAAACCCAGAACCTTCATCTCATGATTTTCTCGCCCTAGCGGTCAAGAAACGGTTTGGGTTTTCTAGAGACAGTATTAGCTTCTTAGAAGAATACAAGTCAAAGTCAACAAGAAGACAATATGAGTCTTCCTGGAAGAAATGGGTGGCCTTTGTCAAGGCGAAGAATCCTGAGGAGATATCTACGGATTTCTGCTTGTCCTTCTTCATCCATCTGCATGAACAAGGTTTAGCAGCTTATACGATTACTACATGTAAATCCGCCCTAGCCAGACCAATACTATATGCCTTCCAGGTAGACTTCTCTAATGAAATCTTCAACAAAATTTCTAAAGCCTGCGCTAAACTTCGGCCTGCAGCTCTTCCAAAGCCCATTTCATGGTCTTTGGATAAAGTTCTTCACTTAGCTCAACCCTGAACAATGAAGATTGCTCGCTGAAAGACTTGACTCAAAAGGTGATATTCTTATTTGCACTAGCCTCAGGAGCCAGAGTTAGCGAAATAGTGGCCCTCTCGAGGGATGATGGCCACATTCAGTTCACAGACAGCGGAGAACTGAACCTCTTTCCGGACCCATCGTTTCTCACCAAGAACGAGCTGCCCACTAAGAGATGGGGTCCCTAGAGAATCTGCCCTCTGAAGGAAGAAGCATTCCTCTGCCCAGTGGATTGCTTAAAGGTCTATCTTCGTAGAACTTTAGACTTTAAGGGAGGTCAGCTTTTCAGGGGAGAGATTTCTGGTTCAACGTTATCCTTGAAACAGATAAGGGCGAAAATCCCCTATTATATACTCATAGCGGATCCAGACAGTACACCCGCAGGTCATGATCCGAGAAAAGTTGCCTCGTCTCTGAATTTCTTTCAGACAATGTCGTTTGAAAGCCTGCGTGCTTACACTGGTTGGAAGTCTTCCAGAGTCTTCTTCGAGCACTACGCGAAGCAATTACAAGAATTAAAATTTCATGTGGTAGTGGCAGGCAGTGTTATGAAATCTGCCACTTGATTACTGCGAAGAACAGTGCACTAATTGGGACTTTTAGTGAAGGGTGTACATGATAGACTTTTAAGGTATATCATGTTGAGTATTGTGTTTAGGAAGACACTACGGATTTCTGCTTGTCCTTCTTCATCCATCTGCATGAACAAGGTTTAGCAGCTTATACGATTACTACATGTAAATCCGCCCTAGCCAGACCAATACTATATGCCTTCCAGGTAGACTTCTCTAATGAAATCTTCAACAAAATTTCTAAAGCCTGCGCTAAACTTCGGCCTGCAGCTCTTCCAAAGCCCATTTCATGGTCTTTGGATAAAGTTCTTCACTTAGCTCAACCCTGAACAATGAAGATTGCTCGCTGAAAGACTTGACTCAAAAGGTGATATTCTTATTTGCACTAGCCTCAGGAGCCAGAGTTAGCGAAATAGTGGCCCTCTCGAGGGATGATGGCCACATTCAGTTCACAGACAGCGGAGAACTGAACCTCTTTCCGGACCCATCGTTTCTCACCAAGAACGAGCTGCCCACTAAGAGATGGGGTCCCTAGAGAATCTGCCCTCTGAAGGAAGAAGCATTCCTCTGCCCAGTGGATTGCTTAAAGGTCTATCTTCGTAGAACTTTAGACTTTAAGGGAGGTCAGCTTTTCAGGGGAGAGATTTCTGGTTCAACGTTATCCTTGAAACAGATAAGGGCGAAAATCCCCTATTATATACTCATAGCGGATCCAGACAGTACACCCGCAGGTCATGATCCGAGAAAAGTTGCCTCGTCTCTGAATTTCTTTCAGACAATGTCGTTTGAAAGCCTGCGTGCTTACACTGGTTGGAAGTCTTCCAGAGTCTTCTTCGAGCACTACGCGAAGCAATTACAAGAATTAAAATTTCATGTGGTAGTGGCAGGCAGTGTTATGAAATCTGCCGCTTGATTACTGCGAAGAACAGTGCACTAATTGGGACTTTTAGTGAAGGGTGTACATGATAGACTTTTAAGGTATATCATGTTGAGTATTGTGTTTAGGAAGACACTATAGACTGTTCTATCTATACAGGTGACATCAAGCATAATAAGCTGACACAAGTGCCAGGCATTCTTATATACACAGTGTTCCTAGTAATAACAGCATACATAGTGAAATATTATATTTCCATTTGAGTGGCTAATGTTTCCTTTTCAGGTGAAACTTATTTATTTTCTGTTATTACTGTTTATGCTTTTACGCAGAATTGTTCTGCGTAAGATGTAATTGATTACAACATGATTTCTATTTTCGTAATGAACAATAGAAGGAATCTTTGCGTCTCTTTCGCTTCAAACATTCGAAATTATGTATAAATCAGAGCATCCTTGATTCTCTTAATATTTAAGGAAATATTGGGGAACTATGGTTTCTACCATTCCAAGCAAACAGGTAAGAACTGATTGTACTAACTGTTTATCTTACTGATTTAAGGTTTCCTACATGTATACAAACCTGCCTGTCTCTTTATATCCAGACTTGGGAGGATTCAGTAACCTATACAGGACTATACCATCTAAGTACAACTAGGCTTTATGTATATAATGACACTAATATACATACTGTTTGCTAGATTGTTCCTTGAACTCACAATCCTCGGGATTTTTCCTAAAGTCTACCTAGACTTTTCCCTGTAGGGGGCAGAAAGAACTGACATATTTTATGATCAGTTAATTGATGTATAACGGTAACATCAAGTGTCTCTGGTCCAGAAGACCAAATAGGAAATATTTATCTCGAGATAACGGCACTATTGAAAATCCAGATACATTAATGCTCTGGTAAACTTCCATCAGGACGACATGTCCTGAGCCCAAAAAACGGATTTTGAGCGAAGCGAAAAATCTATTTTTGGGTGAGGTAGCCATGTCGTCCTGATGGACCCACCCTCTTTTTGACAAAAGGATAATGAATCCCGCCCTATGGTACTGTATCTGCAACACCTACAAAGCTATGAAGAATGGCTTGGTGGCGCCTCGCGGTGGCGATTCGGCGCACTATTTACAGTACAGTAGGAGTGTCGTGAACATTGCCTCTTTAACGACTCTCCTATATTCTTCCCACTTTTCCCTCTCGAAGCGAAAACGCTATTGGGGGTGTAGATAGCTATGAGACGTGTCAAGAATATGTCCTCTGATATACGCGATATCCCTTTTTAAATTTTAAGGGATATTCGCTCTAGGAGTTAGAATTCTGGATACCTTCGGTAAATTCTCTGGGATATATCACTGTAGTCAAATATACCTAGGAAGCTACTAATGAAGGAACTTCCATCAGGACGACATGGCTACCTCACTCAAAAATAGATTTTTCGCTTCGCTCAAAATCCGCTATATATATATATATATATATATATATATATATATATATATATATATATATATATATATTCTTAGATATCGATATAAAATATATATACATAAATTCATTGATATATATATATATATATATATATATATATATGTATATATATATATATTTATATATATATATATATATATGTATATATATATATATACATATGTATATGTAGGTATGTATGTGAATATATATATATATATATATATATATATATATATATATATATATATATATATATGTATATATATACATATATATATATATATATTTATATATATATATACACACACATTGTATAGGCCTACATGTGTCAGTGATCTTTGTTAATGTATGTAGATATGCGGTACAATTATACTGAAATGTTATATTTGCTGTAGCTTATGGTGAATTGATATATTAAAACAGAGCACTTTAAAATCTCATTTAATGTATTTTACTTGTAGAACTA
The DNA here is from genome assembly GCF_036898095.1 of Palaemon carinicauda. Lineage (NCBI taxonomy): Eukaryota > Metazoa > Arthropoda > Malacostraca > Decapoda > Palaemonidae > Palaemon > Palaemon carinicauda. Next base: position 80,215,136 of record NC_090739.1, read on the forward strand.
ATGTAAACTTACAATATTAATATTCTGTTGTGTATTTCTATTTGTAATGGACGCATTAAGATACAATAAATTTCTCTAAAAGAATGGTGATATATATAGCTGAAGTCTTAAGTAATGTTTGTTCCAGATGGGAATTGATTTGAGCAGACTTTTTTTGGCCTATTATGGCTGAATTCACAGACCTTCCAAAGCAGTCTTCTAAAACTAGAAATGTTTCGGGAATGGCCTGCTTTCTCCATCGAGTAATTTAGGTATATACATTTATACCATATTTGCAATTCAAGTGGTAATACAATAACATAATGTGTGTGTGAATTCATGATTCAGAATAAAATCACATTGACCATTTTTCTTATTTTATTGTCTCTAGAGATCTTCAGAAACCATTTGGAATGGATATTCACTCAGGATGATTCATCGTCATTGAAGCTAGAATACCAAAGCTTTGTACGTGCTTTGATCTTTTAAATCTAGGAATGAAAATAATGAATTAACCTTCCAAATTGTACAGTTGAGTTTTCATTTCCTTATTCGAATTAAAGCAACAAATAAGTATTACAATCGTGAAAGTTAATCTCTCTCTCTCTCTCTCTCTCTCTCTCTCTCTCTCTCTCTCTCTCTCTCTCTCTCTCTCTCTCTCTCTCTCTTTCACACACACATATTTAATATTCATGTAATGTAAAGAAACAATATCCTGTAAAGGATGTCTTATTAAGGCTGTACGAAAGTTTGAACACCCTCATTGTCATTTTCTTAATTTTCAAGAATGCAAAACAACTCGCATAAAAATCAGGATAGAGGATATTCATTCAGCACAACGAGACTTTTATAAACTTCAAAAAATAATATCCTCCTCTTGCAATGGCTGCAATCTAGAAAAATGTAACACGAATCCCGAAACAAATGAGTTCTGGCGCAGTGCATCTCACTTAGAGAACATGCGAGGTTATTTTCTGAGTTAACGTTAATAAGAAATTTTCAAGATGATGATGAAAGGGAAACTCGAGGTGTTGCGTGTTTCACTTCCATTACCAAAGGTGAAATCATCAAAGATATTGAGGAAAATGAGAGAGAATGGCTGATACTTCTTTCCACGCAACACTTGGCCACTGTGTTCCGGCTCTTAATGTTGAAGATCTCTCAGTGCGATAATTTCTGGAAAGATCTTTGGCCCACAGGTACTTCAAAATTTACGCTATAATAGAAAAAAAATGTGAAGAAATTGTATTAAAACTGCAGCGTATGAATATTTATAAGTAATAAGTACTGTAAGAATCCTTTCATATATGAGGACGCACTTGTTATATTACACGCAAGTAACATTCTCCATGTTACAATTTTAGGATTGGGAAAAAATTTACTATTGACCCAGTCCACTTAACACTAACTACAATATTTGTACATTTTCGATTAAAATTCTGTTGAATGATTAAAAGGTGTCGGCGGAAATCACATATATGCATCAGTGTAGAATAATTACGATACGACATTGTAATTTTGACATGCAATATCTGTCATTTGATGATGAATTTTCAATAAATATTTTTTTTTATTCAGTTGATCGTGTGGTTAAAAAATGTGAATGTGTGAAGCCAATTCATAATGTTATTTTCTTGTGGCGTATTGATTTAAAAATTCAAAGGACAAGTAATTTTGGTATAAGTGTATCATTGATAATAATGATAAGCACTGCTAAAAGCAGTACTATAAATCCTTTCATTATATACTGTAAATGAAATCATCTAGAAAATAGTGAAAATAATAATTCCTGTGGGTGAAGGTTGGAGATACAGTAGTACAACCTTTATTAATTTTTTTTCTTTTTTTTTAGGGGGGGTTAGTGGAATTAAGGTTATGCAACATCCCTTTCTTTCAGTTGCAGCCGACTCATTTACTAGAGTAATTCACTGTGATTATTATCGGTAACCATACAGTCGGTGTTCCCAGATCCTGGGCTGTGCCATAGACTCAGATGAAGGATTTCCTCACTTATGGCATTAGATGCCCCATCATTTATTTGGATATTCATAAATATGTTGTTCATTTAGGTGATATATATATATATGTATATATATATATATATATATATATATATATATATATATATATATATATATATAGTGTATACATATAGTAAAAATATTAGTAAAAGTCACATTATGTATATATATATATATATATATATATATATATATATATGTGTGTGTGTGTGTGTGTGTGTGTGTCTGTGTGTAGAAATCACGAAAGCTGGCACGTGATTGATATATAATATTTATAACAGCCACGAATTGAAAAGACTTGATTAGAGTTAGTACCTTCGTCATATTATTGACACAGATGGATTCACAATGAGTCCGTCGATATCACATATAACAAGAAAGTAATAACTCCAATCAAGTCTTTTCAATTTGTGGCTGTTATAAATATTATATGCCCATCACGTGCCAACTTTTTTAAGATTTCTACACACACAGATATATATATATATATATATATACATATATATATACATACAGTATATACAGTACTATATATATACTATATATATATATATATATATATATATATATGTATATATATATATATATACATATATATATATATGTGTGTGTGTGTGTGTGTGTGTGCGTTCGCTAAATTCAATCAAATGTAAGGAAAAAGGAGAAAGTTGATTGGAGGTAGTACTTAATCTTATCATCTCGTAGTAGGATCACCATACCCACAATGAAACAGAAATGGTAATTAATTTTAATTTAGCAAACCGTTTTGCTGCCACGGGCTCTTACTATTCTAGCTGCCTATATAGAGTAAAAGCAGATGCTTTATATTTATCCAGAGCATCTGTCAGATTGTATATGATCTCAGATAAGTGGCTATAAGAAAAAACGATAATAAAGGGTCAAAAACTTAATTTCATATTTTGCCCTTTTGTGCCGATAGTTACCGTTGTTTCCAGGATTTTTATCTGGATTAAGTCATAAATATGAATTACTCTATTAGCCTATAACCAGTTATATCTGTAACCAGTGCTATTTTTGTACCCTTTAGAGACTGCATTTTATGCTTTGGGATTCTGCCTTTGAGTTTAGACTTTACTTCTCACAAAATAGATTGCACTATAAACATTAGATATTTTGTATCATATTTTTTTAATTTTAGCATATTTTTTGGGGGGATTTATTTTCTAATTTATTATATTCACTTTTGTCAATAATGGCAGAACCTTTAGATACAGTGCATGTAAAAGTAGACAGAGTATGTATTTAATCGTTTCCCTTTTCTCTAATCCGACTTCCGTTTTCTTGGCTTATTCATGCAATTCTCTAAAACAAAATTTTCAAGATATCGAAGACTATTGGGCCTTTCTTCTATTTTTTTAAGCTAGATCCTTTATTTACTTTGGGATTTCATATCCTCTTAGCCCCAAGACACATAAAGGAAAGGCCGATGATTTATATTTCAAGAATAACCTGAATAGAAATGGACATACGATGCGTTTTTGATAATCTTTCTGAATATAGGAAATGTAATTTTTGGAGTTAGCTGTTAAAAAGATAATAATCTGGGCATATATTGGCTGAAAATGAAGTGACTCCAGAATACCTATAATATTATTTTGTAGAATGTGGCATGTAGAGACAAGAACCTGATGAATGGGAGCTATTAGTGTTGATGAAAATTGCAAAAAAAAAAAAATCAACAAAAAAAAAATGACTGATTGCAATAATTACAGTGGCATCACACTTATAGTTTGCATATTCTAAAGAGGCTAGAGAGAAAGATTGATAAAAAGCTGAGAGATGAACAAGTAAGATTTAGGAAAGGTAGAAGTTGCAATGACCAAATTTTCATTTTTTTGACATGTTGTACACTATACAGCAATATATAGAATATACGAATCCACTGTTCATGGCATTTGTGGACTATGAAAAGGACTTTGATAGTGTGCACCGGCCAATTTTGTGGAGAGTCCTGCGTTATTATGGAGTTCTCATAAGTATGTAAATTTGATTAAGTCTATTCATGAGCATAGTAAGTGTAAAGTTAATGTTAGTGGAGTCCTATCAAATGAATTTCCAGTGAACATTGGAGTACTCCAAGGGAATGTGTTGTCACCTATGTTGTTTATCCTCCTCATGGATTTTGTAATGTATAGAACAGTTGGAGATGAGGGAGAAGGATTTGACTGGATTAGTAATAGGAAGTTAGCTGACCTAGAGTATGTTGGTGACGCTGTCCTTATTAGCAGAACACCACAGAATATGCAATGCGTGCTTACCAGAATACATGAAATATCACAGGAGGTTGGGTTCAAGATAAATAGAAGAAAGACAGAAATGATGAGAACGGAATGTGCAATGGAAGATAAAATATGATTGGAAGTAGAAAGTTTAATGAGTTAGAACGATTTAAATATTTAGGAACTATGATCTCTGATACAGGGTCGTTAGAATTGGATTTCAATAAAAGATTTAAAAAACAAATCAGACAATTGCTAGATTAAATAAAATTTGTTAAACAAATCGCCTGAAATTACACACAAAAATCTGGTTATATTTCGGTTTAGTGAGATCGGTGTTACTGTATGGACATGAGTCGTGGTATGACAATGAAACAATATCCAAAAGGTTTTGTAGATTTGAGAACAAAGCCCTCAGAAGGATATTGGGAGTTGAATGGCAGGAAAGGATTAGAAATGAAACTATAAGAGAGATTACTCGAGTGTTATATGTGGAGGAGATCATGGTGAGGGGCACATGGAGATGGTTTGGGCATGCTCTTTGCACTCCCTATGAGAGATTAGTTCACCAGTTGAAACTGGGCTCCTCAAGGCGCTAGAAGAGTGGGAAGGACCAAGCCTATATCGCTGAGGGCTATGAAGTGTAAAGTAGGAAATGACGAATTGAGAAATATTGATCTAAGAGCTCGAAATAGAACTGATGGGCGATAATATATATGAGGTATATACATACATATATATATATATATATATATATATATATATATATATGTATATATATATATATATATATATATATATATATATATATATATATATATATATATATATATATATATATATATATATATATATATATATATATATGACTTTCCTTTTAGGATGGAGTGGTCCGAAAAGGGTACAGCCTCCCTGTTACTCAACAAGTAATTGAAGTTGAAGTAGTTATTCCCACACATTTTTTACTTTTTGTTAGTCTGCAATCCGTTATATACATGTGCAGCTGTATGGACTGATGGTCAATAGGCTGATAGCAATCTTTGGACTTGGGTAATGTAAGCCAAAAACTGCACCCTGGTTAAATGGCTATTTACTCATAACTATTTGTTGTCTTTTTGTATAAAATTCATCTCTATTTCTTTCTTCTTACTCTCATATTTGCGTTATATTGTGTAAAAGTTAGTTCGCATATCCATATGTTTATTCGCACCTACTGTCGACTTTCAAATCGAAGAAACGCGTTCTTATATTCTCTCCAATACGATGAAGTAAACATAGTACTGTTTTATGATATCTATTCAATATAAAAGTAGAGGAGATAGACGGTTTCATCCTCCACCCCCCCCCCAAAAAAAAAGAAACGAATTCACAAAACCAAAGAGGAGTGTAAAGGTAACTATATCAAAAATTATTTTGAAGTAAGCATTACGAAATATTGAAGTTATTCAATAGAAACCAATCGTTTCAATTCTAATTTGTGAAAATCATCATATGTGGAAGAAAGGCACTTGTCTAATCCTCTGAACTTTAAATCATCAAATATTATAAACTTCACTCAGGTCCAACTCGAACAACTGGAATGCATCGCCTATTTAAGATCACCAACGAGGTTGTCTCAAGGCAAGATGAACTGGTTGTTTTCTCAGAACTTGTTATAACTAAAGGCACTGAAAAAGACTGTGCATTTACAAACCCTATTTATAGCGATCGTTATGAAAATACTTCATGAGGGACAGGTAACAGTCCAAAATCTCTCTGCAAATCTACTAGCGTTCATCAGGACTACATTGTGCTCCTTACTTTGTATACTTCTCTATCAGTAACATTATCAAATCTGCCTTTACAGTTTTTTGTGCTTTCGCTAATTAGGGTTCAATCCATATGTGTTTTCTTAGCCAGCCATACATTCACTGTTATTTTCCCTCTTGTTATGAGTGCACTTGGGGAGGAGATCCCATAACTTGTGTAATTCAAGTACTTGGAACTGGCTGTTTCTTTTGTTTCCTAACTCTGCCAATTATTTCATGGATTTTTATGAATAAGTTTTTTTTTATAAATATCGTAAGTTGAGATTGCTTCAAACTTGTTTATGAGAGCTCGTGTAGCTGAAATTGTTTCTCCTAACTAAAGATAAATGCCAGCTGTTAAATATTTATCTTGAAGAATCCTGTTTTTTTCTAAAGAAAATTAAGTGAAAGGCAGCCTTCTTACGCCCTTCGAGATATTCAAAGTGGTCATTATTTCTTTCCGTGCTCTCATATTCTTTGGATTCTCCTTTCTTCTTCTGTTTTTCCTGTCCCTTACAGCCTTGTATTTTTCAAGATGCTGGTTGACTGCTGCCATTGTCTTTAAACACCACTCTTTCCTCTTCTTGTTTCCATTAGCCTTTCCTTAATTAGAACATCGATCATGATGATTTCCTCAACTTTTACGTAAAGAAAATAAGCTAGTTGAGAGAGAGAGAGAGAGAGAGAGAGAGAGAGAGAGAGAGAGAGAGAGAGAGAGAGAGAGAGAGACCACATAATGTCAGAAACATCAGATATATCCTGCTGTGCCACAGAATTGCTTTCCATCCAATAATCCTGGTTGGATGATACCCATTTGCTTTTTAATGAGGTGAAAACAGAAAGTTAATTTGTAACTCATCAATGTTATACTGTTGCATCTGTAAAAATAAATCATTTGAAGTGAAATGGAATGAAAATATATCATAATTTTGTGTTTTCTGTTACCAGAAGGTCAGGAGATGGAGGTATTTTTGTTCATAGTTCATATTTTGAAAGTTTGGTTCTTGACTCTCAACTAATTTTCCCCCTTTATAAAACCTTCATCTTCTTTATAACCTTTTTCTACAGACTCAAGACTATTACCCTTCTGGGGTCACATCCGTGACATCCTCTCTTAATCGATTTTGGTTCAGAATAAGTCCCCCTTCTATGTGTGAAGAGCATATCAGAATATGGGACCCGTAGCTTACGTTAACTCAGTTTTCAAGAATATGGTATTTCTGTGTTATTTTCTCTTGTCCGGTTTCCAATACCCCCTGTTTCTTTTTTCAAACGAAATTCAACTTCAGCCCTATTTGCCTTTTCCGAGAAAAGATTTTGGAAACAAAGATTAAATTTTCTTTTGTGGTTAGATCAAATTGTTAAGGATTGTTAAGAATTTATTTGAGAAATTAATATTTGTGTTAATATTGTACATTTTTTTCACGGTTTAAAGTTAGCACATGTAAAGATAAAGTCTGTTCTTTAAGTATCCCACTCACCTTTCTTGTTTGCTTTAAAATAATGATACAATATAAAGGGGTGCGCTGAGCACATTATTCCTCATGATAGTGAAATCAAATGATCTGGCTCAACAATAAGTTATTACTAGAGGGGCATTCAGTAGAGCGCAGACCTCGGCCAGGTCAGCTTATTTCTCGACCTTTTGGACTGATATTGGACGTTTGGCTCGTCCGTGACCTTGACCTTTGACCTTCTAAAATTTAATTATTTCTACCTCTTTACACAATATCTTAAAATCCCTGCAAGTTCCGTTACTTTACAATTAAAATTGTGGCCGTATAGTTGATAACCGGAATTTGATCTTTAGCTTGACCTTGACCTTGGACTCTACCTTGATTTTCGAACTTAACATGTATTAATTGGCGTGGATTTTCATACACTCAAATATGAACCAAGTTTAAAGACCAAGTGACAACGATGTCCAAACATATGGCTGATTACGGGAATTGGACATTTTGCTTCACCGGGACTTTGACCTTTGACCTTGACCTTCCAAAAGTTAATCATTTCCAGCTTTTTACATAACAGTTAGTCCCTGCAAGTTTCATTACTCTACGATTAACATTATGGTCAAGAAACTGTTCACAAAACACACACACACACAAACAGGGGCGAAAACATAACCTCCTTCCAACTGTCCATCTCACAGTCGCCGCTTCGCTTATTCTACCGATATAACCTGTGAGAACCTGTGAATCGGAGTTTGTTTTAGAACGCTATATGCATTAAACAGAGAATGAAATCAAGAATCTGTCTCATTTTTCAATCTCCAACACCAGTCATTTGTAGAATACGACTTTTTGTGCTTTTTTACTTTTTAGAACAAAAGTCTGTTTCTCAATGTTGCTATCAACTAAGCTCATCTGGGCGTAGTTGAGTTATATGTATTTCCGTTTTAGCCGCCGCTTGGTACCCCCACCCCAATTCTTCATTCCTTCAAGTGTCAAGGCTACGTCTACCTTGGTGTTAGGTCTTAACATTTGTCTTACCTATATCTTTGTGTATCCTATACTTGTATCAAACAACGCAGGCTGTTAGATTTTTAAAGATTAAAAGAAAAAAAATGAAAATATTGGTTAGGTATCAAAAGATGCTCAATAGCTTGCTGTTACTGTTCCTAAATTATTCTGTTCACGACAATTTGATATTCTAGTTTAAATGATTATGATGTTTCGTGCAAAAACGCAAACAATAGTCAATTACCTTCTTTACCATGCATAAACCTGTCATCATTATAATTACACTGATGGAGAAATATGATAAAATGAGCTTGTAGAACCGGATATTACAATTTAAATTATTTTTTTTATTATCACAGTTCGTTGTTATTTCCATTAGTGTTTGTTTTCATAACTAATTATATTTCAGTCCATTTGATCAAAAATTTCCACCAGCCTTGATAAACTAGGATTAAACGTCAGTATTTTACCTTAGCTATTTTTTCCTGTTTGAGCAGAGGAAGGGAGAAGGTACGTTTTAAAAAAACTGATGGAAAAGTGATAATGTGTCGCTTCCTTTTTGTGTAGATTAAATGATTTCATAGATTTTTCCATGAAATCAGAATAAACGATTAAATGGAATATTTCAGAATGTATCTACGAAAAGGGGTCGGTGATAGAAAAATCCTTTGATGTTTGTCTGGCAATTTATTTGAAAATTAATGAAAGTGGGCAACTTAATTTTCCGTTGTGAATGAAATTCAATAAACTTGCCGATTGATCCAAAAGATATTTTAATCTTGTTTTACATGTTTTTTTGCAGGGATTTTGCTTTATCTCTCTCTCTCTCTCTCTCTCTCTCTCTCTCTCTCTCTCTCTCTCTCTCTCTCTCTCTCTCTCTCTCTCTCGTTATAGTACGCATAAAAGTAGTCTCTTGTAAGTACGTTTGTGCACAAATACACGTAGGAATTATAATTGCATGAAAGTTAACCTGATTTGTTTTAAATAGAAATAATAAGTGTTACTGTCAATAATTTTTTTGTAGTTTTTGGTAATGAGGAATATGAGATTTTGACATGAATCTCTTAGAATGCAATTAAATTGAAGTATTCAGTAAATATAAGAATATTAAAGCATCTTCACTGGTCTAACTCATCTTGATGTCGTTCAAATCGAACTCGAAAAATTTGCATCAGTGCGGTTAGCTTTTTACAGCAATCAGAAAAATACTGAAAGAGATAGTTATTTTATTTTTATCAAACAAAAAGTTCAAAGGACGAAGAACAAAGGCCAGAAAAAAAAGGATCTGCCTAATTATCGTGGGGGTGATTGAGGTTATCATTCTTTTATTATTTTTTACAATAACAAAACCTGATTCTAGGTTATATTCTACCCGTAAAAAATTAAAAAAAACTCTATTGCTTTGTTTTAGCTGCAATTTGCTCCAATATACTATCTATTTTTAGAATAAAGTAAAATAAGTGAATATTTTACTCACAATTATGGGAATTTTATTTTTACTACACACAATAAATCTTTTTATACCAATTTTTCCCTTAATTTTATTCTAATGCGTGTTTTTTTCCGAAACATTTCACTACCTACAATTCAAATTCACTGAATACTATATACCCGAGTCACATTCCTTCACTGCAAACTACTACATTTAACCTTTGAAGTAGTTCTGAAGATCATTTGTACTGAATAGGAATTTAATTACTATAATGGACGTAGGGAAAATTGACTGAGAGAGGAGGGCACTTGGTTTGAAAGGATTTCCCCACTGTTGCCATGTCTCCACATATCACTGGCCAGGTCTCCACCCCAACCCCTTTACTTTGTCTCTGTAAATTGGTGTATTTCCAAAATTACTCTCTCTCTCTCTCTCTCTCTCTCTCTCTCTCTCTCTCTCTCTCTCTCTCTCTCTCTCTCTCTTTTCTTCCAAGAAGTACCTATTCACATAAATAACTGCCTTACCTTGGCTTTGAAGGTGGCCATATGGTGATCTTGAAGCACGGGAACGGTCCATCGCCAGAAAGTGTTAGTGTGTCACAGAGCGGGTAGCACAATGTTTGTCATTTGAGCATTGGAGGGGTGCCACTCACATGACATGTCTAGGATTGGGTTAACCTGTATACTAGGAGGAGGATTTCCTCCAAGCCTGTATAAAGAAAACGCGTCTTGAATTTTACCTCAATGGTGGTATGGAACAAAAGCTAGAATAATTTCGGATTCAATTTCGTTATTAACGCCAATTTATATTGAAACAGATATAGAGAAAGAAAGACAGACATAGGACAAGGAGGTGGAGCGTGGTTGGAGAAAGAAGGCTAGCCGGTAATATGCGTAGATAGGGCATAGGCAGGGGAATCTATTTAAAACCAGATGCCCTCCCCTATCGGCTCTTCCACTCTGCATTGACGACAGTGATGATTTTCTGCTAGAAAAACTTTAATCAACTCAGCGAAAAATGAATGAGAAAGGAGGGCACTTGGTTTGAAATAGACTCCCCCACTGGTGCCACGTCTCCACAAATAACTGCCCCACTCGCTAACCCCTAACCCCTTACTCTCTCTCTCTCTCTCTCTCTCTCTCTCTCTCTCTCTCTCTCTCTCTCTGTTTCTATATAAATTGGTTTATTACGTATTTTTTTACTGACTCTCACTCTCAATTTGCCTTTTCTTTCTAAAATAACCTGTTCACAATGTAGACAACTGCCGTAGCTTGGCTATGAAGGTAGCCATATGGCGAACTTGAAGAAAGGAAATTTTATGCGTGTGTCACAGAGCATGTAACACCAATGTCTCAATGTCTGGTATATGAGCATGAGAGGGCCCACAGCATATACATAGACCGTGGTAGGACCCATGCTCATTTGACACGTTTAGGATGGAGGAAACTTTTATACAGAAAATACGCCTTGAATTTTTGCTCATTGGTGGTATGGAACAAAATACAAAATATACCAATTCATGTAGAAATAGAGAGAGAGAGAGAGAGAGAGAGAGAGAGAGAGAGAGAGAGAGAGAGAGAGAGAGAGAGAGAGAGAGAGGGGGGGGGGGCAGTGTGTACAGAGGTAGAAAGGGGTTGGAGAAGGAAGGCGTGAGTGGGGAAATCCGTTTAAAACCAGATGCCCTCCCATATCAGGCCTTTCTCGGTGCGTTCAGTATAATACGACACACACACACACACACTCATATATATATATATATATATATATATATATATATATATATATATATATATAAATATATATATATATGTATAAATATATATATATATATATATATATATATATATATATATATATATATATATATCTATATATATATATATATATATATATATATATAAACCCCCAAAAATATAAAATGTGACTTCATTTTGAGGTTCTTTGTGTACGACGAAACATATGTTTGATAAATACTTCATTAATTGGATATGTTAAAAGATTATTTACGGATACTATTACAAAATTTTTATCATTGATATTATTACTGATGGTTTTGCATTATATCAGTAGTAACCGTTATTTCAAGCATATTTTAGACTGATTATTAGCGCGCGTAATTCAATTTTATCAGCTTTAAAGTTAACTAGTAATGCAACATTTTATTCTTTTCAAATTATTTAATTTCTTCTGGTAGGTTATTTATTCTTAACAGAATTATTATAATTGTTTCCTGTAGTGTGACCTATTAGAGGTTATGAATATTTTGTTTTGAAATTTTTTTATTGCTGAGAGAAAGCGACTTTTCAGTAGACTGCCTCAGAGTCAGTGTGGTGAGAGACGTTCTAGCTTGCATATTTTCATGAGGTTCCCAAATGCCCTTGATGTGGTCAATGAATTCGCTCTCTCTCTCTCTCTCTCTCTCTCTCTCTCTCTCTCTCTCTCTCTCTCTCTCTCTCTCTCTCTATTATTATCTGAGATCACTAATTAATTTACCGTATGTAAAGTATTTTTTCATTATTTTTGGATATGGAAAAGTACTTTTATATATGTTGGAATAAACGTACATGCTGATAATTTATTTCATTTGCTGGTGTCCAATATCTTTGCACTTCATCGAGAAACATGAAAGGTCGGTAAATGCTAATCTTTACAAGGATTCCTCTAGTTTCACAAATAAGTCTTTCCAATATCACCAACGGTAGTACAATGATACATCGTGCCAATGTATGTCCAATGTTTTGGAATGGTATATTTGCCTCGGTGAAACAAAATAGAGACAAAATCCTACATTCATAAAAGTAAACATAGAAATCCATATGTTGAAATTTAGGATTCAGTAAATCCTTAAAGAACGTGGTAACCGATGTCATTTCCTAATAAGTATGTAAAAAGAAGTTTTTATCATGTTATATAAATTGAACAACTAATCCTATTTTTTTTTTTTTTTTTTTTTTTGCGGGGGCCCATATAGCCATCTATCCAGATATTATTTAACTATCCAATTAGTTACTTGAATGTCACTGATGGTCTCATGCTTGACTTATACTATACTGAAGTCGGGAAATGTTTATGTAGGATTAGGCGAGTACGGTTGTATAACTTTTCAATTTTAATTTGTGTACGTTTACAGCATTTGAAGTCACAATGTTATGTTAAGCTCCGTATCAAATGATTAGAAATATATGAAATAATTGCACGATTAATAATACTCATGTTTATTTTATCCATTCTTATTTCCCTACATTAGGAAAATGTTGTAACCTGTGAATCCGGAAAGCATTGAAATTTTCCGCTCCCATAAACATTAAATTAGTCTTTTCTTTTAGGGGCCTGAAAAATATACGAGTATAGTTATTAATGGCAGTCACTGAATGAAAACTATATGTTATGTATCTCTTGGTAGTTCTTAAAAATGGATGAATAATGATTTTGAGGTGGTTCAGTCATGTAAAAACAGTGGATGACAATTGGTTATTGAAAAAAGTGTATGATACACAAGAGGGAATTGACATTCAGGAAGGGCAAGATTATGTGTAAGATTGGAATTAATAGCACAGGAAGGGGAGCTTCATGTGTTGTATGGGGAGAGAATGATATTTTGAAGGGATTATTGCACATTGGGTTCATCCATGCCAAAGCAGATGAGTATATATATATATGTATATATATACATACATATATATATATATATATATATATATATATATATATATATATATATATATATATATATATATATATATATCCACAGACAATTAGGGCTCCACAAATTTTTAGTCTCCGTTCCCACAATATATATATATATATATATATATATATATATATATATATATATATATATATATAATTATTATTATTATTATTATTATTATTATCGTTATTATTATTATTGTTATTACTTGCTAAACTACACGCCCTAGTTGGAAAAGCAGGATGTTATAAGCCTGGAGGTTCCAGCAGGGAAAATATCCCAGTGAGGAAAGGAAACAGAAAAAATAAAATATCTTAAGCACAGTAACAACATTAAAATAGATTTTTCCTTCATAAACTATAAAACCTCTAACAAAACAAATGGAGGAAAATAAGATAGAATAGTGTGTCCGAGTGTACCCTCAAGAAAGAGAACTCTAACCCAAGATAGTGGAAGACCATGGTACATAGGCTATGGCACTACCCAAGACTAGAGAACAACGGTTTGATTTTGGAGTGTCCTTCTCCTAAAAGAGCTGCTAAAGAGTCTCTTCTACCCTTACCGAGAGGAAAGTGGCCACTGAACAATTACAGTTGTTAACCACCTGAGAGAAGAATTGTTTGGTAATTTCGGTGTTGTCAGGTGTATGAGGACAGAGGAGAATAAGTAAAGACTAGGCCAGACTATTTGGGTTATGTGTAGCTAAAGGGAAAATGAACCGTAACCGGAGAGAAGGGTCCAATGTAACACTGTCTGGCCAGTCAGAAAGACCCCATAGTTCTAGCGGTAGCATCTCAACGGGTGGTTGATGCCCTGGCCAACAGACTACATATATATATATATATATATATATATATATATATATATATATATACAAATATGTGTTTGTGTGTATGTTCATGTAAATGTGTGTGTTTATAGTAAACTTTTATTCACTTGTGTCAATGTTGTGTACTTCATTAATCCTTCCAAAATTATGTGTTGTACCCTTTTTTTCCCCGAAACTTCGTATACTTACCGAGTACTCATTTTGCCCACCTCGAAATTGCCATCGTGTTCTATCATGGGATCTTGTCCTCGTGTATTTGGACTTTTCGCTTTATGCCAGTAATGGCCTATAAATAATATTAGTTGGCAGTGAACTGAATGAAAACGTTCAATCCTTTGATAAAAGATGTTCTCTCTCTCTCTCTCTCTCTCTCTCTCTCTCTCTCTCTCTCTCTCTCTCTCTCTCTCTCTCTCTCTCGATCTCTCTCTCTCTCTGCATGTTGAACACTTATTCATCATAACTTTCGAGAGATTGGTTGAGCCGCTGCTGAAAATCTTTTAAAATTGCTCCTGATATTTCTGTTTTTTCTGTGTGTTACTTACTGGGTAAGAACAATGAAGCGGAGATTGATAGGGCGTGCGATCCCTGTATCTGAGATTTTTAAAAGCATTTTACAGAGTATATGTTAGAATAATCGCAAGAATATGTCTTAAATCTATAAAGGAAAGGAAAATTTGTAGTGCTGGCATACATATATTATACATATATATATATATATATATATATATATATATATATATATATGTAAATACATATATATGTATGTAGATATATATGTATATATATATATATATATATATATATATATATATATATATATATATATATATATATTTATATATATATATATATATATACAGTCTATATATATATATATTTATATATATACACATATATATATATTTTTTTTTTACATATATTTGTATTTATATATATACATGCATACATATGTATACACACATATATACAATAGAAAGGCGATTTAAATTAGAAAAGTTTTCTTTCACTCACCTTCTTAGTAATTTTAAGGTTTTGTAGAATCCAAAATGCTACTCAATATATATATATATATATATATATATATATATATATATATATATATATATATATGAGTGTGTGTGTGTGTGTTTACATGATTAAGATTCTCCGACTCTTTACTTGCTAGGGGAGGATCAATGGTTAATAATTTCGTAGTATATACATATCTAGTGAAATAAATCCAAGTAGACTATGCACACACACCTATATATATATATATATATATATATATATATATATATATATATATATATATATATGACCCGATATGGGTCGTATTTGGGGTTCAATCCATTTAGGAAAACACGAATAGAGAGGGATTTCATGTCTAAAATAATAGCCGAGTTGATCATTTTACACAGACTATATTCTCTTAAGTTTACAAGGGCGCCCTTAATTACGATTACGTTACGTTACTAAGAAAAAGCCCTCAGAAAAATGGTACTCGGTTCGACACACATTTTGGCACCTGCCCTTCCTCTCGTGACACGCTCTCTAGGCCTCCGAAACTAGACTGTCTCCTATGGGCTGTTTCCCAGCGCCCATAAAGGGGCATTGCGATGCCTGATCAATGATTGGTTGTTTTGACCTGAAAGTCTCATAACAACCAATCGGGAGAGGGTTTGGTGACGCCAAGCCCAAGCTAACCTGTAACCGTCATTTTTGTAGTGCCAACCAAACCACAGTGTAACCGTCCTTCCTCTAACAAAGAGGGAAAATCTTTTGACACTACACTTTTCCCGACCAGTAACGGCCAACTTGACTATGATCAGTTCATATATATATATATATATATATATATATATATATATATATATATATATATATATATATATATATATATATATATATGTAATAATTAGAATAGTAATATTACATGTTTAAAACAAATGACGTAATATGTCATGTTGGTTGGAAGAGCTAACCCTGGGATTTGCTGTAGTCATTCAAATTATAAGCAGGATGTATAATGCTAACCTCGGCAAATTGACATTCTTTCTTAACGTCAACACATTGTCTCCTCGTGTGAAAGTTTGTGACGTTACCGGATGCAGGTGTCTTCCGATTCCGTCACGTGGCTAAATTAAAGCAAGCATACGATATCTGTGATATCGATGATTTATGGAGTTCATATCTAAACTTCACCAGAATTGGTCGTCTGGACCAACACAGCTTCCTCCAGTGATGGAGATGTTTAACTCTGTTGTTTTATAAAAATAAAACTTAAAAACCATTAAGATGTATTCAGTAAATCCATTTAAATACATCTGAAAACAACTCATACTCAAATGTGTGCTTAAGACAGTAGCACACCAATAAATGGTGGCAGCGATTAAACTCTAAGACAGCGATTAAACTCTAAGACAGCGGTTAAACTCTAAGAATTAGAGAAATATCTTCAAGACTTCAAAATAAATAGCTGTAAAACCAGAGAAATATCTTCAAGACTTCAACATAAAAGCTGTAAAACCAGAGAAAGATCTTCAAGACTTCAAAATAAAAGCTGTAAAACCTGATAAAGATCTTCAAGAACTCAACATTATCTACAAGAATCTACAATTTTGATTAAGTCCAACGGAAAAGCTAACATCAACATATGTTAGTATACAACTTGAATCTTCAATCAACATCCTAGGAAACCCAAGGACTGGTGTTCAACAATTGCAAGACATATCCAGGAAGAACTACATTCAACAAGAAACTAGAACGAGACATCGCTAACAAAACATCAAGAGAGAGAGAGAGAGAGAGAGGACGTGTCGACTTCATTTATAAGCTAAGTACAGAGATTTTGTATTCATTTCAGTTTGGGCAGTGAAGTGTAGTTATCACAAGTCGTTAGTCAATTATTACTGGGGTGAGTGAATTCCTAAACTTTGTTATAGGAAACTCCGAATTCTCATTTAGAATTTTTCTTTCTTTGTGCTAATTCCTTTTTCTTTCAGAAACTCTTGGGGGGAAATGTTTTGGGATTAGTAACATTGTTGGGGGAATTTTATTATACATATGCGTTTACGCAGTGGGCGTCTGTACTCATATAGATATTTTGATAGGATTGAAAGGGGTCAAAGAGATAAAAAAAAAAAAAATACAGCAGTCATGGCTCCTCCTGTCAGCCCTACCCCTGGACCTAGTGGTGTAGGCCAGGCTAATCCTCCTCCAATTGTGACGCTTGTAAATGCCAGGTCAGCAATCCTTCCTTTTCAAGGTCGTGTCAACGGGTTCTTGCCACAAAATGTGGAGTCATGGATTTCATCCGTTGATGCCCATTTAAATGCCAAACAAATCGTAGATCCTTTTGTACAATTACAAGAAGCTAAAAGTTTTATAGATTTTTCTAAGGGGGATGCGAGTGCGTATTTAAGAGGTGTTTCATTTCAAGAAGCAGTTACTTGGGATGATTTCAAAGTTAGGTTACGCGCGATTTATGGGGGTGAGGAAGCTTTGGATGTAGTGTTAACGTTACGAAATACACTTAATCAAGCCACTATGAATCGGCTTAATGTTGTTGAGAGAGCAGCTCTCATAGCTGATAGGCTTAACGAATATCAGGACATTTTAGGTAATTCCACTTGGGTTACTAACGATAATATCTCCGTGAAAGATTTTTTACGATTAATGTATTTAACTTGCATGACACTTATGTTGCCTGAAGCTTTAGTGCGGTGCTTTGATAAGAAGTTAATGCCTGCAAGTACGGAATTGGATGTCTATAAACAGATAAAGAAACACATGTCCAAGTGTCCAGATCTCGATCCCGTGTTAACTCAAGTTTTTGCTAAGAATGAAACAAAACCACAAACAGTGAACGTAATTAACAGTCCAGTAGCGGGAGTGACGTGTTACAACTGCAAACGTCAAGGTCACATAAGCGCAGACTGTAGAACGAAATTTTGTTCAGTTCACAACACAGCATCACATTCTTATAGTCAATGTTACGCGAGTAAAACACAACAATGTCCTAGAAATACACAGTCAATTCCACAGTCAGTTCCATATGGAAATAAAAAGAAAAATCCTCATTTTAACAATAAGAAGAAACAACAAAATGTCAATGCAGTTCAGAGTCCGAAACAAACAAACACTTCTTCAAATATCGCTGAGCCTGGGCCGTCAAACCAGACCTCGCAAAGTCAGCCTAATTTTCAGAATGTGCAGAGCAAAGCAAATACCACATAGTTAACTCTAGAGGGGAAGAGAGTGATGTTGGGTCAAGGTCATTTATGTCAACATCAATAGTATTGAATAATCAATTTAATGTTTTATCAGATAATTGTGAGACAATAGATTTTCCTATGAAACACACGGCCGAATTAAGTAAAACAGTGCATGCTCCCGTAGATTTGCAACGAATTCATACAATAATAAGCCAAAATGAGTTACGGCCAACCTTATATGCTGTAAATTTAGAACACAAATCCTTTACGTTATTTTTTGACTCTGGTAGTCCACGTAATATTATGGATTTGAAGACGCATCATTAGTTGTTTTCGAACTTTCCGATTGAAAAATCAGGAATTAGACTTTCAGGTATAGGAAATAATGAATTAAACGTCATAGGCATAACTCATATTCAGTTCAGAGTCGGTAATCGCACGTTTGCCGATACATTTGTTGTTGTAAAAAACATTAATATGTATCCAGCTGTAATTATAGGATACCCATCTATGGGAAATCAAAACATTATCTTAGCTCCTGCCAAGCACGGCGTGTATATCAAAGGGAAATTCTATAAGTCTTCTAATACCTTAAAGTCAGTTTTGGATAAAAAGGAGACGACAAATGTAACCGTAACGTACGTTGAAGAACCAATAACTTGTCTCACTAATAAAGAAATAATATACGCGACCCAGCAGAATTCTCGTTCACCCGTAATATCATCTTGCACGCAATATATCGAACCAAACATACCTTCGAATTTAATAGTGCAAATAAAGAAAACACTACCGGGATCTGAAATATTAATCCTTTCCGATACTTTGAAAACTAACGGATTGTCTGTCACACAAGCTATTTATACAGTAGGCTCACATCAGCAATGTAATATCGAAGTCTGTAATCATTTAAATAACACTTTAGTAATTCACAAAAATCAACATATCTTGGATGTAGAAGTTTATAAACATCGTATTCTTACCGTTGCTGAAATCAATCACTCTCAATCAGTTGCGGATGAATCCCTTTTGCGATCTATTAAAAATAAAATCAGTAAGGACATTCAAGACGAAGAAATTCAGCAGAAAATTTTTGAACTTTTAACTAAATATACAGATGTCTTTTCCACTACGGATGGATCCTTAGGAAAAACAGATGTGATCGAGCATCAAATAAGGTTAAATGACAAGCAGAAAATTATATTTGTACCCTCGTACAGACTCCCTATGAAATTCCAGAATGAAATAAATGATGAAGTAGGTAAAATGTTAGAGGAAGGAGTCATTAGAAAATCAAATAGCCCTTATAATTTTCCTTTAATAGTTGTACCGAAAAAAGATCGAACATGGCGTATCTGCGTCGACTTTCGTCGTCTAAACGAGGAAACGATCCCTGATCGATTCCCAGTGCCATGTACTGGCGATATTTTGTCTTTGTTAGGTCAGAATAAATATTTTACCAGTTTGGACTTACTTAAAGGCTTTCACCAGATATCATTAGAAGAAGATAGTATCCCATACACAGCCTTCAGCACAGCCAGGGGACATTATGAATTTTTACGGATGCCTTTTGGTTTACGTTGTGCTCCTATAACATTTACAAGAATGATTAACATAGTGTTTGGAGACTTGTTAGGGGATATATTGCATGTCTATATGGATGATCTTGTAATCTTTTCCAACACCTTAGAAGAACATCTACGTAAGTTAGAACTAGTACTACAGAGATTAAGACAACATAACTTAAGGGTAAAGATTAGTAAGTGTGAGTTTTTCAAAACAGAATTGATATATTTGGGTTTCATGGTGTCAAGCCAAGGTCTTAAAGTAGTCCATGATAAGGTGTCGGCTATACGTAATTTTCCCATACCTACTAATGTCAAGGGAATACAGCAATTTCTGGGTTGTAGTGGATATTACAGGCGTTTTATACGCAACTATTCAATAATAGCCGCTCCTTTAACTGATCTTACGAAGAAGGGCGTAGATTTCATATGGTCTGAGCAACATCAACAGGCGTTTAATACTTTGAAAGATGTAGTTCTCCTATCTTAAAATTTCCTGACTTCGGTAAGGAATTCTTCATTGCAACAGACGCCTCAGACTTAGGAGTAGGAGGGTATTGCTTCAGCAATATGATAAACAGTTTTTCCCGATAGCTTTCTATTCTCGAAAATTGAGAACTTCCGAAAGTAAGTATGCAGTAATAGACAAGGAAGGACTAGCTATTGTTAATTCGCTAGTGCATTTTAAGTTCATAATTTACGGTTATCCCGTTAAGGTTCTTACTGACCATAAACCACTAACAGAGTTCTTTAAAGGCTTCAATCACAGCCCTAAACGAACTCGGTGGCATTTGATCATTCAAGATTTTGGCGCAAGAATCGGGTATTTACCTGGGAAAGCAAATATCATTGCGGATGCATTATCACGCAACCCCGTGTCATCTTGTACGGAGCCTTTAGCTGAATTAATAGATATATCAACATCCATGCCTATTGTAAAAACAATATCTGAACAAGAAGATTTAGGCTGGAGTGCTGAATTGTTACAGACTGAGCAAAGAAAAGATCAGAAAATAGAAACAATTATAAATGCTTTGAAAGGCAATCATAAAGAAAAGGAATATATAAAGTATAAGCAGCAGAATTATATAATCAAAGATAATATTCTGTGTAGGACTGTGACAAGGAAAACCCGCAATACACCACATGTAACTAACGACCAGGTAGTAGTACCAAACTCACTTATTTACACTGTCCTGAATTGGTTGCATTCAAATCCATTACATGGACACCCTGGGTTCTCATTAATGTCACAGAAAGCCAAATCATTGTTTTATTGGCATACAATGCTTACAGATATAAAAAGACACATAGCTAAATGTCGCACATGTCAGGAAAACAAAGGGCATACGAAAACACCTGTCAGCCTAGGAGCTTATCCTGTTCCCAATCAACCCTTTGAAAGAATACATTTAGATTTGTTAACAGGATTTTACGAGTCAGACAGAGGAAATAAGCACCTCTTAGTAATTATAGATGCTTTAACTCGATATACAGAACTAATAGCGCTTAAAACTAAAACTGCGATTGAATGCGCTAGGAAGTTTTACGAGTGTTACATTTGTAAACATGGAATTCCACACATGATAATCTCAGACTCGGGTGGTGAATTTAATAATCACTTTCTTACCTCACTGTGTGAATTCCTCAACATAAAGAAGATTAATACCATGATATATCACCCAGAGTCGAATGGGCTAGTGGAAAGAGCAAATAGGAAGATATTAAATATATTGAGGGTAACACTAGGGGGATCAGACCCCAACTGGGATATTGCAATACCGGCGGCACTGAGTACTCTGAATCATTCATATCATATATCAATTAAAATGTCACCACATGAAGCATTGTATGGTACCCCAGTTAGAACACCTTTCCATGTATTAACGCCTACAACTAATCTATCAAATCCTTTAAAAGAATGTATAAATGCAAGTATAAGTCGATATGATATCCTTCGAAAGAATTTAGAAGAATCACAAATCATAATGAAAAGGAATCATGATAAAATAGCGAAACCAACTAAAACATATACCGTGGGTGATAACATCTATATTCAAATCAATGTCAGAAAAGGGCTCAACTATAAACTAACACCTAAGTTTGAAGGCCCATTTAACATTTTTGAAACATTAACGGCCAATAGGTTTAGAATTCAAAACGTAGCCCAACCCACGGATGAGAGAATAGTACCATTGTCTCACATAAGAAATTAAAAAGAAAAGAGAGGAAAAGAAGTGAGGGAAAATTTTATTTTATGTGATTAAAAGTTTTCTTTTTAATACAGGAGTAATTACATATATTTTTTCTCGTTACAGGTTTCCAAGATGAATTTTTTGTTGTTGGGAGTGATATTGTTCGCTCAGACATTTTTTTCGTATGGGATGAGTTCTAAGACTAAAAATATATATTTTAAATATGGCAATATAGTTGAAAGACAAGAAGACATTTTTATTACATCAACCAACGTAATTGTCGAAGTGCATATGCAAGCAATTTTTCTTCAAGAGAATGATGTCACTAGCTTAAGAACCGCCATTTCAAGGTTTTCTGCATCATTGGATGAGTTGCATAGAAGACATTTTCATTTGACTACTAAGAGTTTGCTTGGATCAACATTAAAAGTTGCAGAGATGCTATCTGATGACTTGAAAAATAAGACTGGCGAGACAGGATCTTTGGCTTATGACCTTTTGATGTGGACTGTAGGACACGAACATAAAGAAAGACGGAATCCGTTCATTTATGCTGCATTAAGCATCTTTGGGTCTGTTGCAAGTTTAGGTTTAGGAATTTCCAAT
This sequence comes from Palaemon carinicauda, assembly GCF_036898095.1. Classification (NCBI taxonomy): domain Eukaryota; kingdom Metazoa; phylum Arthropoda; class Malacostraca; order Decapoda; family Palaemonidae; genus Palaemon; species Palaemon carinicauda. The sequence goes on from NC_090739.1 coordinate 80,238,136, forward strand.
CGTCTTAAAATTAGTAATCAAAATAAGAAAATTGAGTTCTTGACTCATAAAGATGAATTGATTATGTCAGAACTAAGGGATCAGTTAGCTTCAATCAATAAAATTATGGATTTGTTAAATGAACATTCAGATAATATCGTTCAAATTATGGAAGTACAGGATTTGTTGGCAACATTAACGTATTATGATTCAAAGATAGATCACATACATAACAGAATTGCACATTTCATTGAGAAATCCAAGGATTATGTAGAAGCTATCACGTTAGCAACTAAAGGTGTATTGTCGCCCCATTTGTTGCCTATACGTTACTTAAAATTAGTTCTGGAGAACGGAAGGGATAAACTAGGCTATGTTCCTTTGTTAGACGAACATAGGTTATAATTTTATTACAGCCTAATTACAGTAAACGTAGATAATAACAAGATTAGGATTACAATTCCCTTTGATTCTTCTGATGCCTGGCAATCTTACAGGATATCACCATTTCCGACTTTCATGACGAATCACTCAAATCCAGTAATATCCAGTTTGACAGGACACGTATTGATTTCCCCAGACAAGGAAACATATACGGTCATTAAAGACTTAAATCAATTAACTCACTGTTCAGACGCAATGGATAGAAAAATATGTACAGCTGACTCATTTGAATTCCGTAAAAACTTAATGGATTCATGCGAGTTAGGTATAGTGCTAGACGGTGCTCTCTCCCATACAAGTGAAAATTGTCTGGATAAGCTTTATCCCTTTGACAATAAAGAATTCAATTGCAGACTAAATAATGGCTCGTGGATACGATACGACAAGGACGGCTTCAATGTATCATGCCCTGACGGATCCACATCCTTCACCCACATCTTCGTCGCAGCAGATGGTTGTATCGGGACTTCCCCGAATTCCATGGTGACTGGCCTACGGACAATCATCAGAGAACGAGCCTACTTCGCGAACTTCACGTGGACCTCTACAATGCCAGCACTTCCTCTCCCATACAACGGCCGTGTGGCAAAGCGGTTGATGAAACTTACCGAAAAGGACCACCTGTCACCGACTTATGAAGAAATTCTTAACCCCATAATACTGGCTAGTTTGTGTTTCACGGTGATGATATTTATCGCCGTGAACATCCTTGTTTGGCGTAGGTTACGGCACAGCAAGCAGCTACAAAGGAATGAGTTGCATAGCCCTGACAATACCCCCTATTTAATCCAGTTCAAAGCTGTATGAGTGGCCACCTCATTCGCTAAGGGAGTAATTTGTCGGGAAGATGTTTGTATGAAAAGCTGATTAGTACGCTAGTAATATGTAATTAAAGAAATTCTCTACATTTGCATTGTTAAAAATACATTTAAAACAACATTTAAAAAATAAATAAAATAAAAAAGGATATAAATCATTTTTTTCTCTCGGCATCTAATAAAAGTATATAAGCCGGAATGTTAAAAAAAGAAAAGAGAAAAAAAAATATAATAAAATATATAACAGAATCTATGGGCATCTAATAAAATATTTCAGCCCTATATATAAATATATATATATATATATATATATATATATATATATATATATATATATATATATATATATTTGTACGAAACCGTGGTACGTGTACGTACCAGGAATTCGTGTTTGTGCACTAAAAATTGAGTATCTTGTTTCTGACAAAGGTAACAATTATTCTTTATCAAGTTACCGAATCATATGTAAGTCAGAATTTATTTTGTTTTTTGGTACCATGTAATCATTTGCTAGCAATGTACCATATATATGATCTTGGTTTTATCATGCATTTTTCTTTTTGCTTTGGTAATATCTTTTTTGTATGCATTATTGTTATTATTTTTTATTGTGCCTATTTGGACATTCGTCCTCAGTTGATTATGGCTAAAGTTAAACAAAGAATAATACGTATGTCCAGTCACACCTAATAACCATGTTTCGGCTTGTTGTTAAATTTTTGTAAAAAAATTGAGATAGCTGGCCGAGCTTATGTAATAATTAGAATAGTAATATTACATGTTTAAAACAAATGACGTAATATGTCATGTTGGTTGGAAGAGCTAACCCTGGGATTTGCTGTAGTCATTCAAATTATAAGCAGGATGTATAATGCTAACCTCGGCAAATTGACATTCTTTCTTAACGTCAACACATTGTCTCCTCGTGTGAAAGTTTGTGACGTCACCGGATGCAGGTGTCTTCCGATTCCGTCACGTGGCTAAATTAAAGCAAGCATACGATATCTGTGATATCGATAATTTATGGAGTTCATATCTAAACTTCACCAGAATTGGTCGTCTGGACCAACACAGCTTCCTCCAGTGATGGAGATGTTTAACTCTGTTGTTTTATAAAAATAAAACTTAAAAACCATTAAGATGTATTCAGTAAATCCATTTAAATACATCTGAAAACAACTCATACTCAAATGTGTGCTTAAGACAGTAGCACACCAATATATATATATATATATGTATATATATATATATATGTGTGTGTGTGTGTGTGTGTATATATATATATATATATATATATATATATATATATATATATATATATATATATATATATATAGATAGATAGATAGATACACACAAACAGTATGTATGTGTGCGAGTGCTAGCGTGTCTTTTAAGACATTTTTAATATAGTTTGTTACTGAGAAGATAAAATGCAATAATATCAAAATACAAAATGAAATAGTTTGCCTCATCTTTACCAGGGCAATCTCTGCCTGGGTGTTTCATTGGTATGCGAACTTCCAACTTGGAGAAAATGAACTTTACCGACAACGTTCTCGACATTTTTGTTTTTCGGCGTTTGTAAAGTGACCTAACTTGAGACGACTTTGGCAAGAGTTTTCTCTCCAACCACCTATTGTATATTTCAGACAAGAGATGCTTTTAGTTCAAGTATTTAAGCTTGAAAATTTCGTTGCATTTTTCGTTCTCAATTTATTTTCAATCTCAGCATTCAAGCTTGGTCGCGAGGAAAATATTTGCTGAATTATGTTCACTTCTCTGAATGATATGATTGATGTGCGTTTATTTATTCATAAGTTTATAAAGATGTGTTTTTGCTAAAAATGCTGAAAGACCATTCGCCCTGTTATGAGTAATGAGTGTTATGTCCATTGCAAAGTTGGAAAATATAGATTTATTTGCCATCATTAAATTGGAAAATATGAGTTTACATTTTTCTGATGCATGGTATTCCATACTATTGAATTCTTTAAACCTATTGTTGATGTCAAAAAAAAAGTAGATAATTATAACAATAATGGATTTTGCTTATCACAGTCACCTGATGCATGTATCTTTAATGTTAAGCGCCTAACAGTATTAAATGCATTTCTGCATGCATTAACACTGAACGGAAATGTGTAAAAGTCTATTAAGCCCTGAGCTCACGTTTGTTAGGTTAAAGTGAATTGGGACCCATTGCCTTGTGCGCTACGACAGCCCCACTCTATAATATAATTTGATTTGATGGGGTTCGAATACCATCCGCAAAGGTAATAGTTACTTTATGTATTTCCCGTCCTCTTTCCATTTCAATATTAATCAAAGTAAGTGCATCTAAAAGGAATTGAGAAATTAAGAGAACTTTTGGGCTTGATAATAATTGTAATAAAAACTTTCATATGGTACAATGATTATTTCATGGCCTAATGTACATATTGACAGTACAATAAATATTACTGTGTTAAAGAAATGTAAGAGAAACATGAAACTAATTCTGAAATCAATAAAAATTACAGAATTATCTTACAATTAGCAGTTACTATGGTACTTTGATTTATCATTTATTCCTATATGGACATTTTATTGTGATTTATGTATCAATCATAAGTAAAGTAAGTAATAACTGTACTTTATCGGTTGTTAGTATATCTGCGTAGTATTATACTTAATATAATACATTTTCCACTGTCAATAAGTAAGTAAAAATCCTATTTTTATTTTATGTATAATGAAGTTTTATATCAGAGGCCATTTGGATATTGTCTTATTCAAATGGTGTAAACAGCCAGTGAACAGTGTCATATTCGTGTTTTTAAATCATCATATACTGAATCTGCATTCATTTTATGTAAACACTTTCACGCTATGTTACAGGCAAGCGATGACAACATTTCCTTTGTGCATGTATAATTAATTCTATATAAAGGCTGCGAATTTTACTAGGTAAAAAAGTAATATTCAGTTTCATACAAATTTGTGAATGCGGATATTTTTTAGTGCAAGATGGAAATTATGAAGCTGTTCAGTCCAAAAAGTAATTTACTCATTAATTTCCTATTGCAATCTATTTTATATAAAAACATATTTGCATATTTATGTGATGAATATTAGATTCCTGTTTAATACTTATTCATATTGAAGATATTCACAAGCTAAAGTACAAAATACCAAACTAGAAGCCAGTTTTATGGTCACTGATTAGTAAAAAATATTATAAAAAGCATCAAGATCATATGAATATTATGTTTTAAACAACTCCCTTGTGTTGAAAGATAAAATCCAAGAGTTTTTGTTAGGGCTGTGACTGTAATGTTTAGTATTTCTAGTACCTCGATCCTTTTCAGTTTGCCATAAACATATTTGCTGATGTGAATCAATTATTGATGGCCATAGTATAATGATGTATCATAGATGATTCATAAGTGTGCTTGTTTCACTTGTACAGTACAGTAGTTCTATAACTCTTCATCTTACACATAATCGAATAATTGTAGACACAATAAGGAAAATTTTTTTTAATTTGATAGTGATTTTGTTATTTACATATTTCAACAACAGTCTAAAGCTTTAGTTAAGAGATTTTTCATGGGAAAAAAATGGTTCTTTTTTATAAGGCGAATAGTTAGAATTAATTGTATCTAATTAGCTTTGCTAGTGTTATTACGTGATACGAATTTTTTTCTAATAAAAAGAGATAAAAATGTACTAGAAATACCTGTTCTTGTTCTTGGGGTGAAATCACTTCCTATTATTATTGTGTCTTCTTTTTTTCTTGTCTTTCCCTGATATTAAGTAAGCAGAATAATGCACGAATCACAGAAGGGTAAATGCGAACCCCCTTTAAATATTTTAGAAAGATTAACGTAAATAACTAAAGTAATTGGTTGGGAGGGTGGTGAAGACTTCCCTCGGATTATTGCGTTATCTTTATATTGTCACATACAAAGGAAAGAACCCGGAATAATCATCGTTGGCTGTCGGAAGAAATACTTGAGAACTTAAGGTGCATATGCATGTGCGTGTTTGTTCATAATAAACTGTTAAAGAAAGATTTCTTTATCAATGATGTCCATGGTAAGAGAGATATTTATTGTTTACCCTTAGCACAATGAATACAGTTACAATAATTCACAGCTGAGTGTTGTATGAGATTATTACTTCCTGCAGTGTTTGTATGATTTTACGACAATATTTTCTAGTTAATTTTCTCCCTTTTGGGGGAACCAGTTGTAAGTGGAGTTATCCCATTTTTCATTTATTTATTCGCTATCGAAATAAAATACTCATAATGTTAGAAAATGTTAAGTGATAATATTTTACAAAATAGACGAGTATTGAATTAAAAAAGAATGTTCATGGCTTAATATCATGTGGATAAGTGTTTTAACTTCTTTATCACTTAACCAAAATACATCATAAATTCAGATACTGAAACGTAATAGCTCAAACTAAATTGACAATAGTGGATAGCTTGCAGCTTTTTCTAAATTTTAAACCTTTCATCCAGTGAGTAGATGTACTGTATACGAATTTGATAAAAATCTTTGAATGTTTTTTTTTTTTTTTTTTTTTTTTTTTTTTTTTTTTTTTTTTTTTTTTTTTTAATTCTGTCTCCGGCATCTGCTTCTCCGTCAGCGTCCTGAATAAAGAAAAGTCAGCGTTGATATACCCCTATTCACGATTCATTCTAATATTTGTAGTAATACAAACTTTCACGACTTATCAGCATTTTTTCCCTAATCCGTGGGATGCAAACCCAAAGGAAAACTTTGTGATGTTGCGTTTTAAAGGGTTATAAACATTTGTTTTAGCCGTAAAATATGAGAGAAATTCTCTTTACATACTACAAAACATTTCTCTTCTTATAAATACTGCCCTTTCGGAGCGGAACGAGTAGGAATTAATTACTCTCATTTTTTTTCTTTCAATATTTACAATCAACCCTTTATTTGCTTTTAGTCTGTATTCCCCTTTGTACCTTTATGCATCTTTTGTCCCTGGGGTGTAAGGCAAGGGATGGGAATCCTAGTGCAGAATGGAATAATATAATTTTACATCAAGATAATCATTATTCCATGTATTATTTTTCTTTCCAAACTTAGGGTCATTGCCGTTACGAATATACATGTTTAGGAACAGTAATTTTAATCATGAAATGCAAGATCTCTATTTTTATATTATGAAGACTATATTTCATGAGAGATAGCACAATATCCCACGTTGACGTCAGCATAAGTGTTAATGTCAGCATCTGCATCAGTATCCAAGTTCACGTCCTAACTAAATGGTGACGTTAGTGTGACGGAAATAGAGAAGGCATCAATACGGAAACAGCTCCGGAATTTATTATATTTAGAGACAAAACAGGTGTTTATAGGATCCCAAAGGGCCACATAGGAATTGCATGTGTATATTTAACTGTTTTTTGTCTATAAGGTTAACATTACCATAAAAATAGATAATATAATATCGGAATAATGATAAAGTATTAGCAGGTGACTTCAGCTGATGGTGGTTGCAGTGTAGAAGCAAACGTAGATAGGGCATACGTACTTCTTTATTTGTATGTGCATTGCTTGCTGTACATGCATTACATGTCTCTCCCCCTGAAACAGACATGGTCATTAAAGAGGGTGACCTGACCGAGAGAGTTGTACTGTTAACTAGTCCTCTTGCAGGAGATATGCATATTTTAGGCCGTCAGTGGTGGTCAATCCTCTTTAGCACGAATGTTGAAGAAGAAAGCTTTCGATGTATGACAGTTAACAATGAATGGACCTGTATATGTAACGTAAGCAGTGCTTTGCTGGGGCTTGTAAGTCTGATGGTAGGGGGTAAATTTCCTCACAATGTAACGTTGGTGCTGGGGATCATCGGAGGAGGTGGCAGATGAAAAAATCCGCAGGGACAACCAACAGGTCATCTTATACCATTGCAACCGCTGAGATATCCATGGTGTCCTTGAGATTTAGTCCTCAATCAGCTTCAGTCATTGTAGCAGGACATCATAGTTACTTTGAGGGTATGATGGAAACATTCCACCATTCCAGTGGCTGCAGGGTTGTATGCAGTAGTCTCATGTTAGGTAATGACATTAAGATTCCCTAATGAAATCCACAATTGAGAGGTGAAAGTGTCCTACACGGTCGGAAGCAATGTGCTCTCGGATTCCGAATCTTGCTATCCATCTGGAAGGTAAGGCAGTACGATGATTTTGTAAAGGTATTGGTGTCCTTGTGACGTGAATAGGGAGCCAACCACATCAATGTAAATGTGGGTGAAACAACGACTAGGTTGATGAAAAGTGACGTGACAGTGAAGTTTGGCGCTGGAGTGATCAGGGGCAATGTAATCCTAATAGAAAGTCATGCAGGATGTCCTGCAGGTTTGTTACTCGTGGTCCTTTCGTTGAGCTTCTACCAAAGCTTTGTAATTCATTCCCAGGTGGACAGCAGCCAACGTGTTTCTGGAAAGGGTACCATTAACAGAATTCAGTTTACCAGTAATTTGTTGAATAGTAGAGTTATATTCAGAGATGGCAGAGAACTATCTGCTTTAATGGGCAGACCATCCATTGTACTGTCAGGTGAAAGTGCACACAAGGGGTATGCGGTTCGTGCAAATTACGAAAGACGTACCCTCTAGGAATTGGCAGAAGTTACGGACAGCCACATACATCACCTGTAGTTTCCGGTCAAAGATGGAGTAGCTGGATTCCACCCTTTGAAGCTTTCTACTAAAGAAATCCAATGGGAGTGGTGAGTCATTGATCATTTGTTCTAGTATCGCCCCTTCATTGGTGTCACTGGCATTGGTGAAGAGTAGGAGAGGTACAGTTGGCACGAAAAAGGTAAGAGCAGTAGCAATTGATAGGGCTTTCTTTGCATTGATGAAGGCTTTTTCCTGAGTGGGGCCCCACTTCAGGTGTTATGGCTTACCCTTGAGGGAGTTGTAGAGGCCAAGCGTGGCGGTGATGGCTGGCAAGAACTGGTAATAATAGTTCACCAAGCCCAAGAACTCTTACAGTGCTTTGATGGTCGAGGGCATGGGGGAACTTCTGTACTGCTGATACTTTCTTAGGGAAGGGTTAAACCCCCTCAGGAGTGATGAGATGGCTCAAAAATGCCAGTTCCTTGTTAAAAAGATCAATGTCTTGTGCCTGATTACAAGGCCATTCCTCTGCAGACAGTTGAGGACAGTGTATCAACGCACATACGCAGGAAGGGAGGTCTCCTAAGATGCCATCCATGAGTCAATGAAATATGACCCTTGCATTGCAAAGGCCATGCAGGAGTAATTAAAAGTATAATTGCAGAAGGGTGCGATGATGGCAGTCTTAAAGATGTCTTCTGGGTTTATGGGCACTTAATAATACCCCTTCGGGAGGTTGGGGGTGGAAAATACTTTAGCACTATGGAGGTAGGTGGTGATGATATCGAAGCTGGGGAGGGGATAGTGGTCTGATTCCATCTGCATTTTAGATACCTGTAAACCCCACAAAGTCATGGAAAACCCCTTTATTCAGGATAATGTGCAGGAGCAATGATCGTGGGTTTAAGGTCTTTTGACAAAGGCCCATTTCTTACATTTTGTCAAATGTACATTTAGCACAAATGGTCTGGTGCCATACATCTGGTTCTTGCAAACATTGGGGGCCCCATCGTCTTGATATGGTGTTAGATACTGTGCATGGCGGGAACCGTGGGTGTCTGGTATAGTTCTGGGTAGAAGAGATTTGGATACAAAGTGGGCGTGTTAATGTGGAGAGCAAGGTCAGATGGAGTAGGTGATAAAAGAGTTAATGAGTAATAGCTGGTGTTGACTAAGGATTACTGTACAACATGAACCACCATGTGGAAATCCACACCGATGAGAAGCAGTATAACGTCGGCGATGATAAAATTCCACTGGTTCTGAGTCCACCAAAGAACAGCATCAGCATTTGGTAACTATGGGCTGGGATAGCAGATCCGTTGATGGCCACCAGGACATCAGTAATCTTATAATGGCAGAGATGCATCCCTAAGAAGGAACATGGTTGAATGAAATAACAGACACCTGTATTTACTAGCAAGCATAAATCAGATGCTGATCGAGCAAAAAGTAGAGATTAATTAATGGGGCAGCCACTGCCACAGGTGATGGCCTAATTACACGTTTCTCGATAATTTGACATCCGGTTGCGCATTTCTTAGCTGCTGAGTCAAATCTGGAATAGTAGTAGCACAACTGAGGGATAGAGGAATCATCCAGTGATTATTGAGGACATAAGTTGGTGCATGGGCCTGGGAAACTTCATTGCTGGCCATGGATGTCACAACGTGGGCATCAATGTCCTACAAAATTTACCTCGGCTTCAGTCATCATTGCAAGGTTGTCCTCTTCGTTAGAAATGTTGTTTATGAAGTTCTTAACAATGGGGAAGTGACTGTCCATAAGGCATCGACTTAGCCAACAGGTCCTTCATGGGCAAGATGTTGACATCAGGAAGGGGAGCCCACGCAGGTTCCAGCAGGCACTATACCCAAACGACATGAAATAGGCTCACTTCACGAGAAGAACCATCTGTAGACTAAAGATAAGCAATTCTAATAATTTCTCTGAGGCCCTGCAACACCTTTGGATCCTCCAACGATTCTTGAGA
>NC_090739.1:80253026-80255526 GCF_036898095.1 Palaemon carinicauda
GAAGTCAGCGTTTCTGAACAAGTAGCAGCAAACGGCAATCAATCCCTGCATAGTCTGCACTAGTGCATTCCTGGTGTCATGGATGAAACACTTGATTCGATTTGCTCAATATCCTGAAGAAGCCTCTTGGAAAATCAACAGGAAAGTTTGCAGGCTGGTTGACTGCGGATCCTGAACAGCTTGATATTGATCGTTCATGCACTGATCTTGCCCCTTCCCAGAAACATTCACTAAATTCCACCAGTTGAGAATGATTTGGATGAACTTAGCAGTGTCATGACATCCTCTGAGCTTCAATGAAACCACAATCTTTTCATTGAAGACCTTCAAGACATGCTGCGCATTTATAGTTGAATTCGTGAGGGGTTAACAGCAAATTTAGTGAGGGGTGTAGTCTTCAGAATACTGCCTTTCTCTGACTCGTATAGTTTCTTGACGTCAGCAAATGATGCTGTTGTTTTTTTGTCAAGACTGATCTTCTGGCACTTCTCACTAATCCAGTTGTTGCTGATGCACTTCAGAAGATGCACTGTGTCAAAAAGGAGAAACCAGACACACTCTTTGTCAAGAAGATGCTTGGCTATGGGACGGCAATCACCTGGAAAATCATACAGCTTACAGTACTGCTGATTTATCGAGTGGTTGTCTGTGATAGACCCGATGACACGCCCACCTGCAACAGCAACAGCAACTGCCACCTCCTTCACACGCTCAAGCTGGTATGCTGCTCCGAGCTTTTGAATGGGAGTCACAGAAATCATAATACTAGGTCCTCTGTGCAGCGACTTCATCATAACACATAGTATAGAACTGGCCTTGCAGTCTGGCTTGTTCACTGCCATGGCACTCAGAACCCCACCAGAAAATGCAACAGTTGCCCGAATCTGTACTTCATCTATCAAGAGGAATACATTCTTCTGCTGCAGTGTCTTCACATAGGCAAATGTTTCCTTCATCACCTAATCCTTGTCAATAAATGAAGTGATGTACTGCAGCTTGCCTTTGCTTGCCAGCACCAAAAAGTCTTTGAGCTGTTTATAGCTACACTTGGGGTATGATTCAAGAGCAAAACAATAATCATTCAAGGAAAACTGTGTCTGTGATAAAAGTTCCGACTGACGTGTCAAAAATTCTAGCTTCTTCTCATTCTCGGTGTTCACACAGGCTGACGTGTGGGTTTGAAGAAGAGTGATAACATTCTCAATCAAACAGGATGTCATTGTTAATTGCTAAGCGCACAGCTTCTGCGAACTGACCACACGACCTCAAACCATTGTTGGGATGAAGTGTCTTACCCAGTGGTACATTAATGCCCTTCTTGAATACAAGGCAGATCAGTGGGCTACACAAAAGGGCGTGTTTTCGACAATCACTGACAGGCTCCACTAACTGAAATTTTATGTCATGAACAGTTCCACTAACCTTTCTTCCGATTTTGAAATAATTAAGTTCTTGTACTGCATCTGTAGGACACGTTCAGGTCTAAAAGCATTAAAACAAGTAATCGTATCTTTCTGAAGAAAATGTCTTAGTTGCTTGTCTTCGGTCTTCACCGGGCGAGGTACAGGTTTTGAAAATGGCAGACATGAAGCAGGCTAACCACCCAGTGTTTCTCACAAATGAAAAATATGTCAGAATCAGCAACAAAGTTCTTGCGTGGTGATATCACATCAAGGCACTTTTGTCTTTCATAACGGTCTTTTGGCAGTCGAAACACTCGGCACCAGTTATCCTTGTTATAATTACCGTTGCAGTTCACAACACCACAATTATTCGACATTTTGAATACAAAAAAATAGTGAGAAAGAACCTATGAAGAATCAAAGAAACAAACAAAATCAGAAATAACCTATGTTAACAAACACTATCCACTTCTAAATGCAGCCACGTGCAAAGCTATTGGACCCAGGAATCTGGGTGTGCACGTCCTGTGTAATAGTAGTCCTTGATATATATATATATATATATATATATATATATATATATATATATATATATATATATATATATATATATATATACATATATATATATATATATATATATATCAGTATTATTATTATCATTATTATTATTATTATTATAGGCCAAGCTATAACCCTAGTTGGTAAAGCAAGATTCTATAAGCTTAAGGGCTCCAACAAGGAAAAATACCCCAGTCAGGAAAGAAACAAGGTAAGAAAAACTATAAGAAAATTAATAAACGTCGAAATTAAATATATTGAGAATAGTAACAACATTAGATTAGATCTTCCATATATGAACTATAAAAACTTCAATAAACAAGAGGAAGAGAAACAAGATAGAACTACGTGTCCAAGTGCACCCTCAAGATTGAGAACTCGAATCCAATACAGTGGAAGGCCATGTTACAGAGGCTATGGCACTACCCAAGACTAGAAAACAGAGGTTTGATTTTGGAGTGTCCTTCTTCTAGAAGAGCTGCTTACCATAGCTAAGAGTCTCTTTTACCATTACCAAGAGGAAAAAGTGGCCACTG
>NC_090739.1:80260526-80263026 GCF_036898095.1 Palaemon carinicauda
TTATGTTAATTTGAGAAGACTGGAGTATCATAACAGCATTGGCCTACGCTCTTTTCTCTAGGTCTTGGAAAATGAATATGCAGTGTTCCTCTCTATGGTAACAGATGAATCCATTGACTAGTCAGTTAATATAAATGTATACATATGTATATATATATATATATATATATATATATATATATATATATGTGTGTATATATATATATATATGTGTGTATATATATGTATATATATGTATGTTTATATATATATATATATATATATATATATATATATATATATATATATATATATATGTATACATAGTCTAATAATATGTAAGAAAAATTAATGGACGTGGGCAGGACATATAATGACATTGACAGATAATAGATGGACATTAAGTATACTAGAATGGGTCCCTAGATATTAGAGATTGAAAGGAAGCAGGGGAAGGAAGATAAGACTATGGATTGACGAACTAAGAAAGGTTGCGGGTGTGGACTGGCATAAAAAATGCAAGTGGAAAGACACGTTTGAAACACGATGTTCTGTAGTGGACTAGTAACGGCTGATGATAATGATTATATATATATATATATATATATATATATATATATATATATATATATATATATATATGTATATATATATATATATATATATATATATATATGTATATATATATATATATATATATATATATATATATATATATATTGTATATGTGTGTATTATATGTTTACTGTGGGGTTTTTCGTGTGAGTGTTTGTGGTAGGAAAAAAACGGAGGGAATTGAAAAACTTCTCCAAACATTTTCCACGTGAGGCCAAATTTGACTGATGACTATAAGAAGCTGGATTCAAAGAACAATGAATTCTTAACAACGCTTGACAGCGCTTTAATGTTGTCTCTCTCATGTTAATAATGAACTTGCAGCTTTCCTCGAAACAAGTCCTTCATATGAACTTTTTGTTGTCCCACTATATGTAAGAATTCGAATAAAAATCGAAAAATATTTGCAAAGGTATATTGAATATAAATTATGGAAATATCTTGAAACATTTTACCTCCAGGTATATAAAAAATTCTGAATTACTGGGACTATCGGTTGATTATTATCACTAATCGCTTTATGAATTATTTGTTGTAATCGAAAAACATTTCTTGTTCTTCACATTATTATCGAAGATCATTCCTGACGCGAAAATGCTTCTACCTGCTACCGCCTCTCAGCCCGTGTTCCCCGCAACGTGCCTCATAAGGTTCCACGTCATCGACCTACCACTACCAGATTGAAACTTGTCTTGCAATGTTCATCAGCTAAGACGAATATCATATTAATTTTTACTACGAAACATATAAACAATTGGCTGAAATTGTAATGATCCTTTTGAGCTCTCTCTCTCTCTCTCTCTCTCTCTCTCTCTCTCTCTCTCTCTCTCTCTCTCTCTCTCTCTCTCTCTCCCATGAGATAGTCATTACAGTTGTTCTCGGTAACAGCCTAAGGAAGCTAATTGTAAGTCCAGAACATTTCATGATTTCTCAGGTATTGGGATACATTTTTCGAACCGTGGTTGAAATCTCGTGGTCCTTTATCTTGACTTATGATACAAAGACATTTGTAAAGTATATGAGGACATTTTGCAATCTGTCGAGACTATTAGGAGAATTTATAATCATTAAATTTTTAACGTTTGTTTTTACTTATTTGTGTTTATCATGGAACTCAGCTGGCATCACAATAAACAATAGGTTTTTAGTAGATGAATGAATAATGTATAAAATATCACGGTAAATATGATTTTTCAAGTTAATAGATAACTACCGCCGACGTTTTATTCATTTTACTTTCAAACTTATGATTCGAACTATTCATAAATCCTAGAATGTGTGCAAGGAGACATAGGTATGGCCTTGATTCTCACCCTAAATTTGGGAAAAATATAAATTAAATGTCAAGAAACTAAGGAATTTCCAATTCACTCAAAAAATATTTACTTAGCTAGTAAAACACTATGTTAGCTGTCCGGTTTTCCCATGTGTACTGTATTCTGTTACTTAGATTATATGATAAACTAAATTACAGAAAAAAAAATATATTATTGAAACTCATTTTTTATTAAGAAATCCTGCAAGGAACATCACAGTATTCCCAATTTCCTTATATTGTTGTTTCTGGTATAAATCTCTTTTGACATTACCCAAAATATTTCGTTACCATGGAACTCGCCATCCAATCACCATCCCATAGTCGTTCCGGTCAGCCAGGATTACGCTCCGCCTGATTTAGCTTATGCTTATTGGAAATGATCACACTCACCGTAATCCCGGATAATCCCTCGATGTTAAAAAGGGGTTCAGTTGATGGACCGCCGGGGCATAGAATTTAATGAACCTTGCACTCGCGTAATGTAAATGATTCCTCATTTATGATTTGTGACATCATCAAAATAACGACGTTCCCAATCTATTCGTTTAAGATTTTTGTGGCTTATTGCTCACGATATTTATATGTGAA
>NC_090739.1:80268026-80275526 GCF_036898095.1 Palaemon carinicauda
ATTAAGAACTTATAAATCCATAAGCAGCAGGTAGGACGAGTTAAGCTTTACGTCGCATTTTGTTATAGGCCTTAAATTTTACAGAGTAATGAGAACACATTGTCTGAAGTTTTGTAGAAAGATGGTCGAAATATCAATGATAAACAAAAACAAAAAATCAATAAGCAGAATGGGGGGGGGGGTCCGAAAGTCACACCTTTGATTTTCAGACAGATCCCCTTTCTTCGAGATTAGGAAACGTAGAATATTGCATAAACAATAACCCTTTTATCTTAAAAATAAGTTAAAGTCGGGTATGTATGGGTCTTCCAGGAATTCATCATTTAACAAATTATTTTAGGAATCCTGATGGATTTTTTTCTTGGTCCATATCGAGAGCCTAGTACTAGAATTATTATCACTGGAATTATGAGAGAAAATAAAACCAGATGAGAAATTTTAAAACCATGGGACTTTTACAGAGATAGGAAGTTGTAAACAGATTCATTAGGACAGAATTATCGAGAGAATCCGTAAAAGTTTTTAATTACGAGACAAAAGAATTCCTTATAAGGTAAGAAACGTTTTTTTTTTTTTTTTTTTTTTAAATAGAGTTGATTTGCACTTAATTCTTCCTAGCATGTTAGACATAGATTTTACCTGAAAGTTGTAACTTTGAATGCGCCAATTTTTTAACACACTGACCAAAGATTAAAATTGATATGAATATTGACAGGGTAAGAAAAAGATCAATAATGGAGGGAACAAAATCTTTAAATATCGGAGCTATGACCTTGGCAACACTGAATTGATATCCTTGGGAAAACGAAAGAGACGACTTTGGTTTTCAGAGGGACATTATAGACTTTGTGTTTAAGGAGGAGTTTTAAGAGAGAGAGAGAGAGAGAGAGAGAGAGAGAGAGAGAGAGAGAGAGAGTGAGAGAGAGAGAGAGAGAGAGCGGTGTAGTCTTTAAAGATGATGAAACCTATGTTCCTATCTGCGTGGGAATGGCTTGCTTTTGTATGTGTGAAATGTTTCTAGTTATTATGTAAAGTAGCTACAAACAGTGATTGCGGATGTTAACTATTGTCTTAGAAATCTTTGTCACTGAGTTTTACAGTTAGAATCAAAAGAACACCGACACTCGGGGGAAATCTTTCGTCAGATGTCTCTATTGTTCCCATGACAAAACAGACAAGGTGTTGCTCTTCTTACTACTGCTATGAAATGGACGGAGCATTCTCCAACCTTAGCGAACCAAAGACAGTAAAGGGCTGTCTTTGTGAGCAAAAGCATACAAAAGTTACAAATCGAGTTGCCATGCTTCAATTCTTTATTATAATTTGACGTCTCAACTATCCACTGCAAATGCAAAATACACACACACATTACATTACACACACACAAATTGGAGACAAACAATGAGTTGGGGAGCTCTGAAGACTTTGAAGACTTTTTGGAGCTTGTTAGAGATTTCCAAAAGGCCCTCATGTTTTTTAAAAATAAGCCAGATACAGGAACTCTATATTGTTGGCTCAGCGGGGCTGCCCACTTCCCGCTAGCCAGGGTTGGCCTCCCCCATTCCCGCAGGCTGGGAGGACCTCCCCCCTTCCCGCTGCCTGGGAGGGCCTCCCCCCTTCCCGCTGGCTGGGCAGGCCTACCCCCCTACCCGCTGGCCGGGCGGGCCTCCCCCCTTCCGCTGGGAGGGCAGGCCTCCCCCTTCCCGCTGGCTTAGCGGGCCTCCCCCTTCCCGCTGGCTGGGCAGAGCTCCCCCCTTTCCCGCTGGCAGGGCGGGGCTTCCCCCTTCCCGCTGGCAGGGCGGGACTCCCCCCTTCCTGCTGGCAGGGCGGGGCTCCTCCCTTCCTGCTGGCAGGCCGGGGCTCCCCCCTTCCCGCTGGCAGGGCGGGGCTCCCCCTTTCCGCTGGCAGAGCGGGGCTCCCCCCTTCCCGCTGGCAGGGCGGGGCTCCCCCTTCCCGCTGGCAGGCCAGGGCTCCCCCTTCCCGCTGGAAGGGCGGGGCTCCCCCTTCCCGCTGGCAGGGCGGGGCTTCCCCTTCCCACTGTCAGGGCGGGGCTCCCTCTTCCCACTGGCAGGGCAGGGCTTCCCCCTTGCCGCTGGCAGGGCGGGACTTGCCCCTTGCCGCTGCCAGGCCGGGGCTCACCACTTGCCGCTGGGAGAGCGGGGCTGCCCCCTTCCCGCTGGCAGGGCGGGGCTCCATCCTTCCCGCTGGCAGGGCGGGGATCCCCCCTGTCCATTGGCAGGGCTCCCCCCTCCCCGCTGGAAGGGCGGGGCTCCCTCCTTCTCGCTGGCAAGGCGTGGCTCCCCCTTCCCGCTGGCAGGGCAGGGCTCCCCCCTTGCCGCTGGCAGGGCGGGACTCGCCCCTTGCCGCTGGCAGGCCGGGGCTCACCACTTGCCGCTGGGAGAGCGGGGCTGCCCCCTTCCCGCTGGCAGGGCGGGGCTCCATCCTTCCCACTGGCAGGGCGGGGCTCCATCCATCTCGCTGGCAGGGCGGGACTCCCCTCTTCCCGCTGGCAGGGCGGGGCTCCCCCCTTCACGCTGGCAGGCTAGGGCTCCCCCCTTCTCGCTCGCAGGGCGGGGCTTCATCCTTCTCGCTGGCAGGGCGGGACTCCCCTCTTCCCGCTGGCAGGGCGGGGCTCCCCCCTTCACGCTGGCAGGCCGGGGCTCACCCCTTCTCGCTCGCAGGGCGGGGCTCCCCCTTCCCACATGCAGGGCGGGGATCCCCACTTGCCGCTGGGAGAGCGGGGCTTCCCCCTTCCCGCTGGCAGGGCGGAGCTCCATTCTTCCCGCTGGCAGGGCAGGGATCCCCCCTTCCCGCTGGCAGGGCATGGGTCCCCTTTGTCCATTGGCAGGGCTCCCCCTTCCCGCTGGAAGGGCGGGGCTCCCTCCTTCTCGCTGGCAGGGCGGGGCTCCCCCTTCCCGCTGGCAGGGCAGGGCAGGGCTCCCCCTTGCCGCTGGCAGGGCGGGACTCGCCCCTTGCCGCTGCCAGGCCGGGGCTCCCCACTTGCCGCTGGGAGAGCAGGGCTGCCCCCTTCCCGCTGACAGGGCGGGGCTGCATCCTTCCCGCTGGCAGGGCGGGGATCCCCCCTGTCCATTGGCAGGGCTCCCCTCTTCCCGCTGGAAGGGCGGGGCTTCCTCCTTCTCGCTGGCAGGGCGGGGCTCCCCTCTTCCCGCTGGCAGGGCGGGGCTCCCCCCTTCACGCTGACAGGCCGGGGTTCCCCCCTTCTCGCTCGCAGGGCGGGGCTCCCCCTTCCAACAGGCAGGGCGGGGATCCCCCCTTCCTGCTAGTAGGGCGGGGCTCCCCCCTTCCCGCTTGCAGGGCGGAGATCCCCCCTTCCCGTTGGCAGGGCGCCCCCCCCCCTACTGGCAGGGACGGCTCCCCCTTTCCTGCTGACAGGGGGGTTCCACCCTTCCTGCTGGCAGGGGGGCTCCCCTCCTTCCCGCTGGCAAGGGGGATCCCCCCTTCCCGCTAGCAGGGCGGGGCTCCCCCCTTTCTGCTGGCAGGGCGGGGCTATCCCTTCCTGCAGGAAGGGCAGGGCTCTCCCCTTCTCGCTGGCAGGACGGGGCTTCCCCCCTTTGCGCTGGCAGGGCGGGTCTCCCACCTTCGTGCTGGCAGGGTGGGGCTCCCTCCTTTCCGCTGGCAGGGCAGGGTTTCCCCCTTCCTGCTGTCAGGGTAGGGCTCCCCTCCTTCCCGCTGGCAGGGGGGTCCCGCCTTCCCGCTGGCAGGGGGGTCCCGCCTTCCCGCTGGCAGGGTGTGGCTCCCCCCTTTCTGCTGGCAGGGTGGGGCTATCCCTTCCCGCTGGAAGGGCAGGGCTCCCCGTTAAAAAATCTGAAAAATACTGTAATTATATATATATATATATATATATATATATATATATATATATATATATATATATATGTATATATATATATATATATATATATATATACACAGATATAATGTATATGCATATACATATATCTACATATATAGTTGTCATAAAGTTTGGAGTAATGGCAGTAGCCTACTAGACATAGACCCTGATATAGCAGGGATAAATTGACTGTCAAAGGGCATATTACAAGCAATAATCTAAAAAAAAATCAGAATCTTGATGCTGGAATTTTCAGCACAGTTTGAGAGCTCTATGAGGATCGGTTCTTCATGTCGTTTTCTCCGGTAGTGTGGTGTAAACTCTTAAACTGGACTTTTGAATCTTCTCAGGAATGGGTTCAGTCATACGAAGGACTAATACAAGGCCATCATCTTTACAGAATTTTTCCATGTAGATTCCAACTGTGCTCTGACCTGATCCAGTTCCATAAACATCAGACACCAGCTGATCAAGGTTGTCTCGGTCGTCATGAAACACTGTTCCTTCAGGATGATCCTTAACCACATCACTATTACTGATTACTGAAACACTTTCAACCATGTAAATAATAATAATAATAATAATAATAATAATAATGATAATAAGGAACGTCACTAGATTTGGTGGGCTATAGAAGTGTCTTGGTTTCTTTGAAGGCATCGAGTAATTTAGTGTAAAGCTCAAGACTAACTTCTTTGATCCAGTCATCATCTCACAAATCACAAGTAGAAAGATCAATTGTTTTCAGTGATTTCAAAGATTTAAAAAATTTCAATGTGTCTTTATATGGGGATGATCTGAAGTCGATGCTGTCTTTCAGGTCCGAACAGTGTTTAATCTTCAACCTGAGATTGACTAGTTATTTCAAAAGCTTGTTCATTATTGCTAACGTTGCATAGATTCTCATTATACACATTTCTAAATGACAAAGATTTAGAACCCGAACTTTGTTAATAACTTCTTTTTTTTCATAAAATCGTAGATGCGAAATCCTTTCTCTATACATCTTTTCTTGTCTGATGTTTCCTCAGTTTCTGTGATGGTGGTATTCGTCTCATTAAAAACTGCTTGGGTCGGCACTCATGGAATTAAGACTCCCTTGCAAAAAGATCTAGCCCTCGTATTTTACATAGTAAATCATCATTTAGTTAAATTTTCTTTTCTTCTATGTTTTTATACGCATCTGAGTGGAACTTCTGCAAGCTATGTATATTATCAGAGTGCTTTACCTTGTCACCTTTACAAAATATACAGTATTTACCAAATATCACTATTTAACATCTTTTTTTGGCGACTTACTCACTTACATTCAATCATTTGTTCTTATGTTTAACAATGAGCGGCGACCAATTCAAAAACAATCTCGTCGGCAACTTTATAGATAAACTAGTAAATAAACAAATAATCAAATAAGTAAGAAAAATAAGTAATCTTAACTTCGAACTACATTTGAATGAATACCTCTAAATTTTCTATAAAGAAATTAAAGGCACTTTGTCTTTTAAAATATGTTAGGAATTTGTCAGGAGAAAAAATTATCCCTTGCTTATTTGGATTTATCAGTTTGAAACGCACAGAAAAGTTTTGGTATCTATTTCGATATAACGTAAACTTTGACTAAAAATAGAAAATGTAACATGGACGTATCTATAATGTAATTTGTTATTGCAGATTAGTTATTTTTTTTCCTGAGAGGACATCGTTTGCAAAGAGAAATATGTTAAAATTAATATTTTTTCGGTTTTTCTGTGTACATTTTGTATTTCTTTAGAAATACATATTATACATATTAATGTTTGCTTTTTACATGTTTCTTGATATATTGCAATAGTTCCTGCAAAATTTTTTGAAAGTCTGAATATGTTTGACCGCCCATGTAAAGGCTTAATGTAGATTTATGTGAGGCAGAGTTGAGCGTAGCATGAAACAGGAGGTTTTGGTCCCCTATGTGAGAACGGCCCCGAGTTGAGAGTGGTCGCTATGTTCTTGACATAGCCCAAGACATAGGCTATCAGGAAATTTGAGTTAAAAAGGTTATCAGGAAATGAGTTAAAAAGTTAGCAAAAAATATCCTGGGTGGTCCTGGCATCCGGCCTAAAAGGATTCCTAAATATTCTAAACATCATGCACACTGAGTCAATTGAACAATGGTGTCAGATACTTATATCAAGATTATGAATATGGATTTTAATAAGCGTCAGGTTTTTCTACATCAGTTTAGGATAGAAGTCAGATTCTGAAGTACAAACATGTGAACAATTTTCAAAGTGCTACCAACCTGAAGTGCTTAAAATAACTTCCTTAGAAATAACAGGTCTCCAAAAATTTGGGGAAAAAAAAAAAAAAAAAAAAAACTTTCTCAAAATTCAATTCTTTTAACGATATTAGATGGGAGACAGCCTGTTTCTCAAATTTTTGAAATATTGGTTTCATCCTATAGCCAACATGAAATAACTTCATGTTGCTTTTGGTCTCCCTCTGGACATATACTGTATATCAGAGAAATCAGTAGGCTAATATCACCTAATATCAAACCAAAGAAAAGTATATTTTTAAAATCACCATTGATAGAAAGGCGATCAGAAATAACCAGGTTAATTTATCTAGGTGCAATGTCCTCGACGTGGACTGTCAATTGCCTCCACCTGGTTCTGTCTCTAGGTCTCTGTATAAATTGTCCAGTTGATACATTCTCATTTACATCTTCCAGTAAGCTGTCCAAAAACCAGGGTTATAAAACTAGAAAAATAAACACATGTACCGTAAAAAATAAACGATACAATACGAACTGAAAAAGCTAAGCTAAAAAGGAAGAAAAACATTCCTTACAACCTTGAAATTAAGCTCTTTAAAGCGCACCCACCCCTTGCCCCATTGCTACCATATTCTAGATAGCTTTTGTGCATTTGTTTACGAACTATGGCCTAAAATTAGTTCTTTTTCAAAGATAAATCTGTTTTATCTATTGAAATCCCTGGTGTCTTGTTCCTTAAAAAAAGCGTGACTTTATTTTTTTCCTGTCGTTTCACAAATCGCAATATAAAGATGTAGCGCAACACATTATCGGTAACTAGATTATATAAGCTTAGTTAGAAATGAAGTTTGTCATTTTAACACTGAAAGGGGTAACGCGGAGTCAAGCTGCTAACTAATTATATAGTTCATCTGTAACATAACTGGTATGGAATGAACATCTTGGCCCCCCCAATTTTCTTTGACTCACTATTCTCTCCCTCTCAACCCTTCTCATTCTCACCACCCTTAGACTCTTTCACCCCTTCTCACCTCCTCTCTCTCTCTCTCTCTCTCTCTCTCTCTCTCTCTCTCTCTCTCTCTCGCCATAATAAATGATTAAAGATAGCGTCGAGTTTATATTCCCCACTTACATAAAACTCAATTTCAAAATAAATATCATCTTGAGAAACATTAAAAGTTCCAATCTCTAGAGACATGATGTTCGTGAAGTGAATCTTTATCTCACTAAGAGTTGGAATTGTTGAAAGACAAACAGGCAAGAATGAAAGTAATAATGTGGTTTCTGGAACGGTTAAGAGATTTCGGTAGGTTTGGATAAATGGATAAATTCCAGGAACTTAGAAGGTAAGAAGAACTAATTACATTTAATAAATCCAAAAAATATCTTGCAA
>NC_090739.1:80278026-80303026 GCF_036898095.1 Palaemon carinicauda
GGTAGCCTATTGGAAACGACCATGTCTTGCAATCTGTTGGACGGGAGTTCAAGTCTCGCTCAAGGTCTATATTTTCTAGTAGCGTCTGCGACCTCACCGTCCTTGTGATCTAAGAATGAGGGATTTGTGGGAGGTCATAATTCATCACCAGCCATTGCCTGGCCCTCCCTGGTCCTAGCTTGATGGAGAGGACCCTGGGTTGCTGATCATATATGGTCAATCAACATGTTGTCCTGTCAATTGCTCTGCCATTTATGAGAGACTTTTAAACCGTTGTCTTAACATAGTGCACAGACTTTTCTTTGTAATACTCAGCTAAAGCTGGTATTGTATTGTTATGTGAAAATTAATACAAAATTAAAGGGGCTCAGTTCCTCAAACTTTGGTAGAAATATATTTTAAACTCACTGTTACTGTCTACTGCTGTTCTAGATAATTACGATACAAGTAACTTTGACACCGTTTTTAGTTTGGATTTAACCAGATTTCTATGACCGGAGTGAATTTGCAAATTGTATTGTTCTCTCTCTCTCTCTCTCTCTCTCTCTCTCTCTCTCTCTCTCTCTCTCTCTCTCTCTCTCTCTCTCTCTAAATGATAACGCTAAAATCCAGAATTCGAAAACTGAATAAGGATGGAGCGACGCGTCTACCTTGGGGACTAACTTTTTACCTGCTTACCTGGTGGAGCGACAGCAGTGAATCGCAGCTGAGATTGGAAAGCGGAAGAGGAGAAAAATTAAGGGATGAGAGCAATTAATTCTCCGTCAAACTATTTTCCATCAACTAAAAATTAGAAATGGGAGGTGGGAACTATTTCAATAGATTTCGCTCCCCCTTGACTGCTAACCCCATCTTTTGCTACTTCCCCCTTTCCTCCCTTGCTAGCCCCACCTTCTTTCGTATCTCGATATTGAAGCTATATAGCCTCGAAGGCTCACCAACGTCTTGCAAACTACTCTCTCTATGCTGGTAAATGGCTTTTACGCCCTGGAAAATTGTCGGCACAGAAAGTGGCATGTTCCCGAATTTCTAATTCTGATACTGCGAAGTGATATCGGGCGACCATGGGAATTGTGACCTCTCGGTTGATATTGCTGGTTGTTATGACTTTCGCTACGACTATTGCTAATTTTACTGTTATTGTTAACAGTTTTGCTTATGGTATTAGTGATATTGACGGTGATGATATAGATAAAGGTCATGGTCCTTCCTATGAAAAGGGGCGCTATATCATAAGAAGAATTTTAGACGTTCTGTTTTGATGTAAGTGCTTCAGAGGGTTTTTTGACATCAGACACACACACACACACATATGTATATATATATATATATATATATATATATATATATATATATACATATATATATATATATATATATATTATATATACATATATATACATACATATATATATATATATATACATATATATATATATATATATATATATATATATATGTGTGTGTGTATATATATATATTTGTGTGTGTGTGTGTGTGACCGCGCGTGGATCTGTCTGCATAGACTGTATGTATGGATGCATGTATGTGTATTTGTCTATGCTTATATAATTGGATATTATTATTATTATTATTATTATTATTATTATTATTACTTGCTAAGCTATAACCCTAGTTGGAAAAGCAAAAAGCTATAAACCTAAGGGCTCCAACACGGAAAATAGCCCAATGAGTAAAGGAAATAAAGAAACAAATAGAATAGTGTGCCTGAGTGTACCCTCAAGCAAGAGAACTCTAACCCAAGCAAGTGGAAGACCATGGTACAGAGGCTATGGCACTACCCAAGACTAGAGAACAATGGTTTGATAATGGCGTGTCCTTCTCTTAGAAGTGCTGCTTACCATAGCTAAAGAGTCTCTTCTATCCTTACCAAGTGGAAAGTAGGCACTGAATAATTGTAATACAGTAGTTAACCCTTTGAATGAGGAAGAATTTTTCAGTTAGCTTCCTGTTGCCAGGTGTTTGAGGAAAGAGGAGTATTTTAAAAAAATATGCCGGACTATTCGGTGTATGTGTAGGCAAAGGAAAAATGAGTTGTAACCAGAGAGGGATCTAATGTAGTACTATCTGGACAGTCAAAGAACCCAATAACTCTCTAGCATTAGTATCTCAGTGGCTGGGTGGTGCCTAGGCCGACCTACTACCTGAGAAGAGAAGAAATGTATAATAGTTGATAATTTTGTTCGTGGAGAGAAATGTCCATGCTTTGGCACTTAGTAAGGACAAGGTAAACAATGCGGGTTGCGGCGGGGTGGGGGCTAAGTTAAAACAAGTACAGCTGGTGGAGGGTTAATTTTTGTAGCTACAACAAGAGTCTAAGGATTAGAAGAGTATAGATTTATTAGTGTTATTGGACTGTTGTGGTAAGGCATTGTGTGGTCATAGGAGAAGATGTAATAATGAATATGAATAATCCAAGAGTGCAGAAATGGAGCGTGTGAACACGAAAGGATGGTAGTGATTAGTGATTTAAATGCTATTCTATGAATGCAAGACATTGAATTGTTCCATCATGAAAGATCACATGGAAGTTTCTTGATAAAATCTTTCATAACTGATTATATTGAATTTTATTAGCTTTTAAACATTCTCAGAGCTAATGACAGTCTTGTTTGTGTAGTAAATCATAACATGTAGATATCATTTCTCATTTTTTCCGTTGCTTTCTCTATTTAATTAGTTCTCGGTCGTCTAGCCAAACACTGGTTTGATTATTCATTTATGTAAAACGTTTATTCGCACCCATTTCCCTGTATTGTTAATATAAATGTACCGAAGGGTGCAGCCGAAAACCGCTTTAGCAAAAAATAATCGGGAATTAAAATATCATCGGATCAACGTGGTTCTATTATACGCTATAAAAAAAATCTAATTTCAGAACCTTTTCATCCAGTGTTCAAATAACCTGCCCTTGTAATTTATGTAACTTTTATTTTATAACTGAAAACACGTACGGTATACTCTTCGCCTTTCATTCCAGTGATACTGATGAAGCGAATATGTAGGTCATAACGTTCTGAGGGTAATATTACCATCAGGATTAGCGTTTGCTCCCATTATACTGTAGGCAACCTTACTTCCAGAAAATTGTGTCTATAATAAATCATGTAAAGCTTTGATGACGAGAAGTAATTGATAAATATGTTAGGCATTTTTTTTTTTTTCTCGAAAAGATGTTCGAATCCGCTTTACAATAACTGTCAAAGGACGACGTCGATATTAGCGATGTTTAATTTTTCAAATTTCCCAGGATTCAGTCTCGGACCTCCTGAGACTAGCTCAGTGACGTAGATATATTCTTTAATCAATCAG
This sequence comes from Palaemon carinicauda, assembly GCF_036898095.1. Classification (NCBI taxonomy): domain Eukaryota; kingdom Metazoa; phylum Arthropoda; class Malacostraca; order Decapoda; family Palaemonidae; genus Palaemon; species Palaemon carinicauda. The sequence continues at coordinate 80,281,360 of NC_090739.1, forward strand.
CTTGCAGCTGGAAGAAAGAGTTGCCAGATATTACATCGTTTTAAATACATTAAAAGAGAAAAGGTAACATCAACTTCAAGGAGTGGGCGGAGCTATCGACATATGTTTGTGTGTTAGCGGTAAGAATTCTGTTTTCTTTATATCCGACACATTTTATCATTATTTTCTGTTTTTATTCATTAGAATGGCCCTTCATGATGATAGTGATTGTTTATCATATACTAGTGACTTTGACATTGACAATGACAGTGTTTGTGACATATCAAATGAAAGTGACGATTGTCCGAACGCAATTGGTACAATTTATGGGTACGAACGAATCTGCCTGAAAATGGATCTGAAAAGGTGTATAACACAAAACTGAAGTCTAAATATGTAGTATACAATATGAATAGGTTCCATGTATATTTTTCACATATGCTTATGCTTTTTTTTTCTTGTTTCATAAGGTAGGTAATAATAGTAAGTAATAATAGTGTTGGCCGGAGTGTGCATGTGGAAATACACACTTACAAATACACATATAAACACATCCATTCAACAAACAATTATTTTTTTATATATATTATAATTTTTTATATGATCGTTCACTAAATTTGCTAACATTCTGACATAACAAAAAAAATTGAAATGCATAAAAAAAAAAATCTGGTATCCACCGCTACTACTATTGCTACGACTAGTAATGATGATGATAATGATGAGAATGATAAGATAATAACAACAAAAACAGTGAAATGTACGATATTTTAAATGATAACGATGATAATGATGATAGTAATAATGATAATAGTATTATTCCCAGTGCACCAAAAATTATAATAATAGTTCCACGTATATTGGTCGTTATCAATGTTATAGACAAATGATTCGCCAGTTAATTAAGTCAATATGTCACTTGAAGCTTCTACGGGGCTTCATCAATAATAGTTGTGATGCAATTAGATTAATTTCTGCACAATAACATGAGCAACAAATTGGTTTGATTACCATGCTCGTGGATCTAACTAGTTTACAAGCAATGATTAGCTCTCGGTGTACAATTAGGCATAGTGTATTAATTAGTGCAGTTTCTTTTAATGGAAAGAATATACAGTATATCAGTTGCAGGCTATAGACGATATATTCTCTAAAATGATTGGGATATACAGTATATATATATATATATATATATATATATATATATATATATGTAGGGTGTATATATATATATATATATATATATATATATATATATATATATATATATATATATCTGTGTGTGTGTGTGTGTGTGTGTGTGTGTGTGTGTGTGTGTGTGTGTAAGATAAACTGGCTATAGATAGAAAAATGATGGAAAAAACACTAAGAGACCGAAACAAAGCAAGATTGATACAAGAGTAAACTAAAGTAGAGGATATTCTAACAACATGTAATAAAAAGAAATGACATGGGCAGAACATGTAAATAGATTAACAGGTAGTAAGTGGATATTAAGAATAACATTTGATACAGTTGTGCATGAACTGCTACTAAATGATCTACGATCCATCGGCGTTGAAAATCAAGCCTTCGAATACCTAAAAGACTACTTAGTTGGTAGAAATTACTGTGTACAAATTGGAAACTCTTATTCATCATATGAACCCTTAAACAGAGGGGTACCCCAGGGGAGTGTCCTTGGCCCAATCTTATTCTGCATCTATACTATTGGTCTATCGAAAATGCTACAAAGGCATGGCGTGGAGTTCAAACTATTTGCAGATGACACACAATTTTACTTCTCCATAAATTATATAGATGACACTACTGAAACTCTAAACCGAATCCTTGATAGTGTTAGATAATGGATGACATTTAAACAACTAAAATGAAATGAGAACAAAACTGAATTCATGGTGGTGGGCAAGAGAAACAGCGTGAGAAACTTAGGTGATATTCAAATTATCACAAATAATGACTCGGTGCCGATATCTAGTAAAGTTCAAGACCTAGGTGTATTTCTTGACTAACCTTCTCTAAATGCCCAAATAAATAATGTAATAAAAACTGCTGGTTATCATCTAAGAAATATTGCGTTTATAAAAAAAGAACCTGGATGAAAATTCTGTGAAGAAACTGGTGATAAACTGAGTTATTACCAGGGTTGACTACTGCAACTCTATTACAATTTACCAAAAGTGCAACTTAAGAAATTACAAAACATAATAAACAGAGGAGCAAGACTGATAAAAGGTGTCCCACCTAGAGAAAGGATCACCCCTATACTAATCGATTTACACTGGCTGCCGATTAAAGCGAGAATTGAATTTGAAATATGTACAATAACCCACCAATTTATCAGAACCGGGCGTCCAAAATATGTGAGAGAATTGCTACACACAGCGCAGCCAAGAAATCGTGTCGACACGAGAATAGTTACAGATGGCTTCTAACTGTTGGAACCCAGATTTATGTCTATTTTAGGCTGCAGAGCCTTTAAATATGCGGCCCCGAGACTATATAATAAGCTCCCACGAACCATTCGAATGATTGAAGTCATTAATGCTTTCAAGAGGAAACTGAAGACGTTCGTATTTCAACAGTCATACAACAGTGACGATTTAACAGTAAATGAACAATACGCGATATGAAACGTTAAATACTCTGAACGAACAAGGTAAAACGACAGTGGAGGTCCTGTAGAGAGTGGGGTTCCCCTGCTGTATGGGACCGGAAAAGCAGCCATCAAAGTAAGTAAGGAAGTAGAGATTGTAAAAGAAGCAAGGGAAAGAAGAAAAGACGATTAACTGACGAACTAGGAAAGTTTGCAGGTGTGGTCTGGCATAAATAGACCATTAACAGACACAAGTGGAAGGACATGTCTGAAGCCTTTGTCCTGCAGTGGATGAGTTACAGCTAATGCTGATGATATATATATATATATATATATATATATATATATATATATATATATATATATATATATATATATATATATATATATGTGTGTGTGTGTGTGTGTGTGTGTGTGTGTATATATGTATAGAGAGAGAGAGAGAGAGAGAGAGAGAGAGAGAGAGAGAGAGAGAGAGAGAGAGGTATTATTTTATGAAAATCACATAATGAATAATATTGTGTATTCATGTTAAAATTCATAACTTTATATTCTTAATTTCAGTTATGTTTGTATCGTTGCAAATGTCTAGTTTGAATTCACGGATGAGTGAACATTGCTTTTCAGCAAAATACTTTTTGAAATTCAGTTCGCAGTGGAAAGATAACGAACGCCAGTAAAGTTGTAACGATTTTCAATGTTCGACAGAGCCTCTTTGTTGACGGGACGAAGTCTAGTCTACACACTGTAGAATGAACCTTAAAAGTATTTACTTTGCATTATTGTCTTTTCCTTTGTGTCTTACTTGTGGTAAAAGTTGATCTTCATTTTTTCTCTGAAGAGATTGGAATTTGAGCACGAAATACAGGCACGATTAAATACAGATAGGGTTTTCGCCAACACGTACAGTACATTACAGCTGACGTTTTCGTAGCTTCACAACTTTTGACATTTAATGCAGTCCGGTGTTTATTTCTGAAATGCAATGTATGTATGTTGCGCTTTTCTCAATGAGATTTTATACGCAAGTGCCAATCAAAAAGACATAGGTCTAGGCCTAGTGTAAATCCGTTGTTAGACTAGGTAATCCTGCACGGTCTGCACGTCACTACGTTATAATTTATTATTGTAAGTTTGCTATAAGTGACATGTATGTATAATCTAGACTTGGTTGGTGTGCGCTTCTATTATTTGAAGTATCATTCATATACTATTTGAAGGTTAGGCAATGCCTGAATCGCTTCTAAGCGGTTTGTCTATTAATGTTTTATATATATATATATATATATATATATATATATATATATATATATATATGTGTGTGTGTGTGTGTGTGTGTGCGCGCGCGTGCTCACGCGCAAATGAAGCAAGAAATTGAATATAACAAGGTATTGTATATGGGATGGAATAGGATAGTAACCATTAATTTAAAGTGAGCAACTGTTTGCGAAATGCTTTATCTATTCACGAATGACTTTTATGTGAAGAGGTTGCTCCGAAATCACAAGCTGTAATATGAATGATTACACAACGCAAAACAATTTTCTGCATTAGTATTCTAGTCTGTAATGTTCAAGGAAATTTTTGGTACATTATAAAACTATTGCCAAAATTACTATTCACTTCACACACGAAAATGGGCTTCCATGCAGTTTATACACAAAGGAAAGAGAAGGTAAATGAAACAATTTAAAAAGCAAAGCGAGTTCTGGCTAACGGACGTTAGGTATTTTAAAATGTGTTGGAGTTGGCGAATTTCCTCATTTATTTGGATAAACAAAATTATTTTATATAGATTTTTTTTAATGCCAATTTAGTATTAATAGTATTTAGAAATAATTATTAGATTTCCTTTCATGTGTCAAATAACCTAAATTAATTTTACAGCACCATCCGAACAGCCAGTCAAATTCGGTGTTGTGGACAGAGCCATTTTCCCCACCCCATGGTAGGTTCACCTCCGCTGCTGTGAGTGTGACAGAGATTAGTGACTACTGACTAGTCTTCACTTAGTTCTTGATCGTGTAGCACGTGTGTATCCCAAGGGAAAGAGGTGATCGTTGAATAATTATATCAAAATTGTGTGAGGTAATGACAATTTTTATTGAAAAGCTCACAATGGTGGAGACAACGTCGCTTTTGCAGTGTCACAGGTCCTTACAAGGATGCCGAGACGCTGTAGACATGAACCAAAGGGAGAACCTCTGTTAAAAAGGTATTGTAAGACAACCTAGTTACACATCGTTGAATAATTTTAAAAGGAAATTTTGAGGCCTTATTTTGTTACGGTTTGTAGGGGCTTTGGTGAAAATGCTATGATTTAGTAGAACATGATAGAAACTGGAGTACCAAATTACCAATACATATTTTTATCTATACCAGTTGGCTTCAGATGCTGTATTCCTCAAGCTCTAGTACTATCCTGGGAAGAGACCTTTGAAACATTGCCCATCCACATCCATTACATCCACCCAATCATATTTGATTAATTACTGATTTATGATTCAATCTTAATTCAACTGTAATACATTAATTAGTTGTCTGGTTCCTATGAGCCAAACAAGGGAAAAGTAACTGCCTTATTTAATATATAACTGCCAATCGTGATTTACCTTTTGCTGTAAAACGCCCAGCTGTGATATTCTATAATGAAATTTTAAAATCACAAGACACGTGTATATATATATATATATATATATATATATATATATATATATATATATATATATATATATATAAGTATACGTGACCTTTCAAAAATAACGGCTAAATATTTAGATATGCACACGCACCTTCCCCTCACGGGGTTATAATTACTTTCTCACCCTACCCGAGGAACGGGGAGACCTGAGTGTGTTTATTGCATTCAGTACTTCGCCATTCATCATTTACTTCGCCCATCATAGTCCTCAGCCATGTAGACCTAGGTCTTCCAACTCTTCTAGGCATTACTCTATTATATAGGGGAGATAGTGTGTAACTATGGTACCTCGCCCCCCCCCCTATCCGAACGAACCTGCTATAAAACTTCGTCTTGTGTTGTCAATATTGAGATTTTTATGCTATCAACAGAGCACCTCTATAAGTTTTCTTTAAATCCCAACTCCTTCAGAAGGGAATTAATAAAGACCATAACACACGTGAGTGGAAGAACGTGTGAAACTAGGCTTATGATGATGAAAATAATGCAAATATTATTATTGATTACATAATATAAGGGACGAAAGGACAACGGATAAGGTAAATAATGTAAAGGTGCGTACTATTTAGTAAATATGCCAACAAAGGTGAAAGCAAGGATACATTCTAGAGTACGTTTTAAGGACCTCGAGTGGAAAAGTTGATTAGAGAGATTCGAAATGTTTTTATGCTTACAATAACAAAGATGATATAGTAGTGAAAAGAATATATTTCGAGTGCTTTGTTTTATTTTCTCTCCGAAGCCTCACGATGCTACAGTTATCGAGATGTAAAAATAGTGTAAAATATTGGCGTCATAAATGGCTTTGTTTTGTTTCTTGTAATATTTATTTATCCGTGCCAACTTGTAATCTGTATTTTGGTAATATTTTTTATACTGCTAAGTAGTAATGAACCATTTCTATTCATTCGAGTATTTCAACTTCCAATATGTCATGGGGCGATAACGAACGGAAGTACAGTAAGGGAGACGAACTCTGTTCGGCAAACTTCAGGTTGGCTGGTTAATGTAGTCAAATGAACTTCCGTTTTCGCAAGCAATGATGTAAAAAAAATAATAATGATTCATGAATCTCTTTTTTTTTATTATAAAATTATACTTGGCAATTGAATAGTTCCAAATTAATTAAAATATATTTATAAGCTTCTTTGTAAATCTGAAATGCTCGGTTGATCCTCATTTAGTAACGGAGAAGATTCTTTTTAGTTTGAAGGGAATTTATTTTTCTGTTTTATTTTCTCAAAATGTCATATCTACAATATATGCTGAGGCTCTTCGACATTTCGTTAATGAGATTAGAACTCAACGAAGAATGGGAGGAACTTGAACGTGAAATACAGGTACGATTGAACACAAAAAGGGGCTGAGTCTATGCGCCAACTGTAAAGTTGAACCATTTGGCGAGTTGCTGCAACTAAGGTCAAATATACATGTATGCAGGCATTTGTAATCTTTTCTTTATAACGTGCACACTGTTACTCATACACACATTTCTGCACATGACAAAAGTAAGAAGAGTAATATCTGGAAACAGGTGTTATTTTCGTATGAAACCAACTTTAGCTAAAGTTTAGTATACGTGTGTTGTCTGTATAGGCCTAGGCCTAGCCTGCGCTTTTTGTTAACGAAGGAATCGGAGACCATTTAAAAGTTGAAAACTTCCATGTTATAAATGGGTTATTAAAACGGTGGTATTAAAATCTGGGAAACTTGTAGTATTCATTATTTGATGCTTTCTCGTTTCGATTAACCAAGGGTTAGTTATATATAACGTTTCGTGACCTTTGAAGGTTTTTTTTTTTCTTGTTTGAGAGGACACAACGGGACATTACTTGGCATGTGCTTGGGCATTGGTCCCTGAATTTCACTGTTTTTATTATCAAGATCGTATGACATTAAAACCGAATAAAAAATCATGTATAAACTAGAAAAAAATTTAGCTTGGGAAACCAAATGGTGCAAATGAACAGGTGATTGCTTAAAGCTTCCATCAAATGTATACAGTAGTTAATGTCATTGTCTTATTAAACGCTGCCACAACAGTTGATTTTTTTTATGTCTAAATTACGTTATGCTTACTTTAAATAATTTGATTTGTTTTTATTGCCAGTTATGTGAAATAGTTTCCTTTTTTTTTGGTACTAAATGAAGTAGAGGGCGAAGTTAGTCTATTAATTAAAGTGCTTATGCCAACCTAAGGGGCTTTTGAGATATGTTGTGTTGTATGTATTGTATATATTCAAGTATTAAGTTTCCAAAACTATCTAATTTTGATATTATTTTAAGCCGTGAAAACTTCAAACCACTTGGTTTAAATTCGTCATTGTGGATGAAGCAGTGGAAATCTTACTTCTCAATCCCCTCCCCTTTTACCACAGACCAGTTGAACTGCACTTCATTTAACTAGTCACTAGAAAATCAATGATTAGCAGATAAAATTTACTTGGGTACGTAACTGTTTAACTTAGGGTGATGAATGCAACATTGCTCTTATAGTATCACCATGCATTATGATGCTACATCGGGTTAGTGCTTGAAGAAGTTTGGCGAATATATAACTAATGTTCTCGTCATATTGCCCTAATTCAACAGTCTTGCAGTCTTGGCTTAACGCTGTTCGGAAGAACATTACTCACTCAACCTACCATATATAAATGTGATCCTATTGAATACTTGGTCGTGTTTGTATAATAGTAATAACCTGAACACGCAGCGGTTGTAAATGTTTTCAAGGCTACCGCTTATCTTTTGGTTAGGTTAGGTATGTTAACTTTAGGTTCTTACCTTATCGTAGTCCGTTTCTAACATTCTTTCTTATTATAAATTATGATTTTTATTTTTACATTGTTGAATAAACATTATTTAACAACTCTTAAGCGATTATAGGTGCTATGCATGCTAATGAATGTATTGCTGTGAGGATAATTCCTGGAATCATTTAATTCCATAAACCACATTTTATCAATGGAATTTCTAATAACTGTGGAGTAGGCCTAATACATTTAGGGGAATCGTTTTCGTAGTTTCTAGTGAATGATATTTAAGAAAAATTGAGGTCTTGTTGATAGTAAGTTTTGTTAAATGCAAGACGTGGTTTTGTGCTATTTAGCAGGCGCGTAGAATACCTGTGGTAGAATGTTAGAGAGAAACCATAATTATTTGAAATTTATCTCCGTATCGGCGGAAGAGTTATGTAAAGATTTATAGTTAGGTCTAGTGTATTCAATCGGTGCATTACTTGCGATGTGGAGGTTTTACCCATAATTTCTTGAACATTGCCTACCCTCCGCCATCATGGAAAGTGTTTGGAAGATTAGAACAACCCGTTGTGTGTAGTTTGACCACACCATATTCTGGTACAGTGGCTCCCGCTTCTCTGGTACAGTGTTCCTAATAGTGAGCAACAATAAACCATATTTTTTTTCTTCTGAAATTTACGTAATTTATTTCTAATTGATTTCTTTTGTGTTGATGTTGTAAGTATATGAATATGTGAATGTTTTTTTTCTATTTACCCACATGAATTTATTTTTTTGCCCCAGTCACCATAATTATTTATTGTTATAAATGTCATTGATTTTTCGTGGGATCTTATTATATAATTTAGTCTCGGGGCCGCATATTTAAAGGCTCTGCAGCCTAAAGTAGACATATATCTAGGTTCCAACAGTTTGAAGCCATTTGTAACTTGTGTCGACACGATTTATTGGCTGCGCAATATTTAGCAATTCTCTAAAGTATTTTGGACGATCGGCTCTGATAACTGGGTGGTTTATTGTACATATTTTAAATTCAATTCTCGTTTTTATCGGTAGCCAGTGTAAATCAATTAGTATAGGGGTGATCCTTTCTCCAGGTGGGACACCTTTTATCAGTCTTGCTCCTCTGTTTATTATGTTTTGTAATTTCCTAAGTTGCATTTTTGGTAAATTGTAATAGATATAGTTGCAGTAGTCAGTCCTGGTATTAACACAGTTTATCACAAGTTTCTTTACAGAATTTTCTTCCAGGTACTTTTTTAATAAACGCAATATTTCTTAGATGATAACCAGCAGTGTTTTTTTTATTTTATTTGGGCATTTTAGAGATAGGTTACAGTCAAGAAATACACCTAGATCTCGAACTTTACTAGATATCGGTACTGAGTCATTATTTATGTTCATTTGAATATCACCCAAGTTTCTTACTCTGTTTCTCTTACCCACCACCATGAATTCAATTTTGTTCTCTTTTAATTTTTGTTTAAATGTCATCCATTCTCTAACACTATCAAGGATTCGGTTTAGAGTTTCAGTAGTGTCATCTATATCATTTATGGAGAAGATAAATTGTGTCATCCCCAAATGGTTTGAACTTCACACCCTGCCTTTGTAGTTTTTTTTTGATAGACCAATAGTATAGATGCAGAATTAGATTGGTCCAAGTGCACTCCCATGGGGTACCCCTCTGTTTAAGGGTTCATATGATGAATTAGAGTTTCCAATTTGTAAACAGTAATTTCTACCAACTAAGTAGTCTTTTGGGTATTCGAAAGCTTGATCTTCAACGCCGGTGGACCGAGATCATTTAGTAGCAGTCCATGCACAACTGAATCAAAAGCACCACTGAGATAGAGCAGTATTTAAATACCACATTTTTTTTTTTCATCCATCATTTCTAGCATATCATTTACAACAGAGCAGATGGCTGTCTCCGTAGAGTATAGTTTTCTGTAAGCAGATTGGTTGTCAGGCAAAGATTTTATAATTTCTAAGTGACTGACTAGTTTTTACGGGCTGCCCAGCGGCAAGAGCCTGTGTCTTACATATGGTAAGGCGATCTACACACACACAGTTGTTCAAGAATTACGTATTCAGGCACTTTTGAAACAAAGGATAGATTCGAAATAGGTCTATATGAGCTTAATTCCTGGTAGTCCAGTGCATTTTTCAGAACTGGTGTGACTATAGCCATTTTCTTAGATTTGTGAAACTTACATTCATCAATGCTTGCATTTGCTGTTCTCATTATTATTTTGGCTAGACTAGAAAAGTTTCTCTCTCCAATTACTTCAGATATTATTATTATTATTATTATTATTATTACTAGTTAAGCTACAACCCTAGTTGGAAAAGCAGGATGCTATAAACCTAGAGGCCCCAACAGGAAAAATAGCCCAGTGAGGAAAGGAAAAAAGGAAAATAGAATATTTTAAGAAGAGTAACATTAAAATAAGTATCTCCTATATAAACTATAAAAATTTTAACAAAACAAGAGGAAGAGTAATGAGAAAGAATAAGTGTGCTCGAGTGTACCCTCAAGCAAGAGAACTCTAACCCAAGACAGTGGAAAACCATGGTGCAGAGGCTATGGCACGACCTAAGACTAGAGAACAATGGTTTGATTTTGGAGTATCCTTCTCGTAGAAGAGCTGCTTACCACAGCTAAAGAGTCTCTTCTACCCTTACCATGAGGAAAGTAGCCACTGAATAATAATTAGTGCAGTAACTCCGTGAGTGGAGAAGAATTGTTTGGTAATCTGTGTTGTCAGGTGTATGAGGACAGAGGAGAATATGTAAAGAATAGGCCAGACTATTCAGTGTGTATGTGTGTAGTGAAAGGGAAAATGAACCTTAACCCGAGAGAAGGATCCAATGTAGTACCATCTGGCCAGTCAAAAGACAACATAATTCTCTAGCGGTAGTATCGATCGCGCAGTTTGTTTTCTTTGCTCTTTTGATAATTCTGGTGATGTCATCTTGTGTTAAGCTGTTAAATCTTATTAATTTTGTTTGTGTGCCTGGTGTATCATTAATCTGATGTTGATTATTTACAAATGACCTGGTTATATTTTCAATTTTGTTTTCAAAGAATACTAGAAATTATTTGCTAGTTCGTGGTCACTGTATCCATCAGGTAGCTCCTTTTCTTTTACATTTCCCATTATATATTAAATATTTCTCACGCAGTGCCAGATACTTTATTTTTTCTTTATCTACGCATATGACTAGAGTCACTAGACCATATACAATTTTGTGTCAAATATACTATAGGTTATAGTATTTATATGCCCTTATACATTGGTTAATTGAAAATAAGATTGTATTTAGAAATTTTGTCAAAATTCTTTTTCCTACTAAGAAGTACCTTTGCTCCCCTTTTCCCCGTTTTCCCCTACCATTTAACCCACCCCACCGAGAAAGACAATTCAGTTATGATGCATATAATAATTTCGTAACCCCCCCCCTCCTCCTTTACTTATATAGCACAGTCTCCAGAATATGAAAGCTCCAACTTGTATGTATAGCGTAAGAGAACTCTTAACTCGAGAGCAAATGCTTAACTATTGAAACTTTATTCCTGAAATGTAGATATTTTTATATCTATTAAGTTGTTTTCCGGAATAACTCGCCATTATTACTTAGTTTCTTTACCTTATGGAGTTTTAAACGTAATAACTTAAAAATACGATCAACGATTTAGGAAATGATATACAGTAGTTAAAACTTACCGTCCATATGTAACGGGTAAAGCAACGTTTTATATATATATATATATATATATATATATATATATATATATATATATATATATATATATATATTTTAACCCAAAAGAGGGTTTCGAAACCACAGTCAGTCAGAAGTGTCTTTGCACTGAAGTATTACGTTTGGCCTAAAGAAAATAACTCTTGATAAAATGTTAGGCCTAACCGGTTTTAAGTGTGATTGGTTTTCTTTATATTGGGTTAACTCGGCTATTTTGGTTTGATTACGATTTCAATATTATATTTTACAGTTTTGCCTCACTTAAAGCAATGTTGTACTGCCCTTTTCGTCAAAACTAGTCTTACAAAACTGTGAAATTAAGAACATCCAAATAAATTTGCAGACATCTTTAATGAAGAATACATTAATATAGCCCTCACACTTTACATCAGGTTTTCTTATGGTAAACAAATAGTTCATCTCTACACCCCCTTTTCCCAGTGACATGACGCTGGGTTGCTAGCCTACATTTCATAACCATACACATAACCTGTCTGTACTCATACTCAAGGTCTAGTCAAACAGCTCAAACACTCGTGAATGGTGATGCCGTCACCAGGGCCGAGGTGCGCTACCACAACCTTTCTCATTTTATTGGTGTAGTTTTTTTTTTCCATGAAGGTTTACTTGAATATCTGAATCTTACAGGTTTACACATTACAGATAGGTATAATGTAGGAGATAAAACATTCTATTTTCAATAGTTTTTTCGAATTTCTTCTTTTTCGAAGATATTCGGAAATCGAAGTCAACTTCAGTTCATTGCGAGTTTATGCACGAGAGACTTTTCTGGTCATTCACCTTGTGCCTTGCCAGTACACTTGGCGAAAGATTCGCCTGAGCTCTTGCTCTCACCATTATGCTTGCCATCATCTGCGAGGAGGCCCGCACTTCCCCTTACTTCTACGTCCACATATCCACGCTATCAACTCAAAGGAAGCTACCTCTACGTCGAAGGCTAAGGGCAGGGAAAAACAGTGATCAACAGGATCATTGTCATGATGCAGCTAGCAAGACCATGCTCCAGCAGCATGAGGGTGGAAGATGGGTGAATTGTCTGCCATCCCACAAGGTAAACGAGCATGATGCCCGTTCCACCCTTCAACAATTTGGGGAATCTCGCTGCCTTCCCTCGCAGTTCACGCCTTCAAGAATCACGCCTGCAAGTCTTATGCCCTCATGAATCGTGCACGATTTTAGTTAATATAGTGCAAATGCATATGCTGCTTTACTGATATTACACCATATGCTGTATAGTACAGTATATTCATTGCATAATCCATGGGAAATTTCAATATTTTAATTTTAATTTTAATTAACCTAAATTTTATCTCTCTCTCTCTCTCTCTCTCTCTCTCTCTCTCTCTCTCTCTCTCTCTCTATGCTGTTAGCAAATATTTTCTTTTTTGTCTTAAAGCATTGTGTTTTTCATTTCTAGTAATGAATTCTGTAAAAAATAAAAATGCTAACTTTAGCAAAAAGAAAAAGAAAACAAAAAAGACCAATAATCTCAGTTAGCATTAGAAGATCTTCTGGATCGCTTTTTTCCCATTAGAGTTCAATGCTTTCCTGAAGTTTCTAACTTTCCTCCTCGATTATTTTGAACCGCTGTGTCAGGTTTACAGTCTCTCGCGTTAACTTCTGTTTTGAAACTACTACATTAACTACATTTCCTTAAATAATCTTTTTTTTCTTCCACGTATGGTAGCCCGATTTCCCTTTTCAGTTCTTTTCAACTTCTGAACCTAAAAATTCCAATATATGATAATTGTAAAAATCATTTGTAGACTTTGTATGTATATAACATATTGTATTGTGATAAGACATTATTAATTTACATAATTTTACAATTGTCATATAACGAATGTTAAAAGTAATGTAGTCATTGTGCACTTGGTGGGCCAGGTTGACCTCAGTGGAGATTAAGCGGTTGGGAAGCAGATCTGGTGTCCACCTAGACCTGGGTCTGATGGAAACTAAACTTGTGTGTATATATATATATATATATATATATATATATATATATATATATATATATATGTATATATATATATATATATTGTTCAGGATATCCTATAAGCCCAGTTTTCATCTGAAGAAGCCTGGGGGCCAAACTGGCTGAGAAATATGCGTTTGTAAATCCTGCCCTTATCTTTCGTTTGCCGCACTTAATGGCCTACTTACGTACGGTCTCATAGCAAAAACAAATAATAATGATAATAGAATATATTATTCAGAAAAAAAAATACATTTACAAGGTTTTCTCCAATTCTAAGCTATACAAAATGTTTTAAGGCTAACCTGTAGAGAGAGAGAGAGAGAGAGAGAGAGAGGAGAGAGAGAGAGAGAGAGAGAGAGAGAGAGAGAGAGAGAGAGAGAGAGAGAGAGAGAGAGAGTATTTTCTTTAATTTTAAAAGCTACACATAAATCAAATAGTTTTAAGCGCTTGGCACCAAATACACAATTGATACATAGGCTACATTCAGGAGCATAAAATAAAGTTCCTTGATAACATTTATGTTCCATGGGTTTTAAAAGACAGGAATTGATGCGGGCGTGCATACATGTTTGACTTATATTCGGGTAGGGTATTAATATTCCCAATTGCTGTATTAATCTTTCTAGACAGCAGTTTAATGTTTCTGCTAAATGGCGGCAATATGTAGTGCATTGGAGTTCCAAAAATAGTTTTAATAGTCTTCGTAATCACAAAAATGTGTTTATCAGATGACAGACAGCATATTGTGTTGGTATAGTCAGAGCGATAACAAGAATGAACCTACTTCTTTCCAGTCTCATTGTCTTTTGAAATCTGAAGTAACTTATCCCTTGTGTATTGCTCTCTCGGTTATTACAACCATAAACTGCACAGTTGTCTGGCATCGTGAAAGTTTTGAAAAATTTCCAAGTATGGAAAGTCTGAAGCAAGGTCTAACCAGGATACCTCCAGCCAACAAAGTCCCGATTATAATATAGTGGCGACGTCTCAGGTGTGGTGTCTAAAGTGGTCCTGGCCAAGATCTACAGGTCATGATTCTGAGTCTCTGACCGTGGGACAGATGGAAGCACGGCCGTTAGCCCTGGTGACGTCACATTTCCTGCCAACTCGTTTGTCTTGGACCTTTTTAGAAAAAATTGCTTGAAGTAACGTACTCTATTCTCTTCATCTAACCGAATCCTGAAATTCATCCTATTGCCGTCATCCGTGATGCATCCACGATTTGTTAACATTCATTTATTTTTAATGCAAAAGTCAATAGATATTGCCTTAAATTTTATGGTTCAACCGTATTACTAGCTATGCGGCAAGTGGTGTGTACATATGCTAGATAAAGAAAATCCATTTTCACTTTTAAGCTCGTGTGAAAGGTTTTCACATCCTTCCCATTTGGATTGTTATATATTGTTGTTTTAATGTGTAGAATTGTAGATGTTGCTTGTCGTTTTTACTCGGTAACATTTATTTGCTTAACGTCCAACTGAACCATTCTAGATATCATCAAATCGGGATCATCTGCACTAAAGCTGTACCCTTCAACGTCTGAAATGTTTTGTCTCTGGGCAGGAATTAAAAAAAGGAATTGTTTGATGAAATATAGACTCTGTTATATGGGGAAGGGTGCCTGCGAGTTGTGGTAATACTTAACATGTATTTTTGTATGGGTGAAGTTTAACTGAGTTTATATGTTCGTTTTCAAATAACAAACAAAGGACGCTATTATTATTATTATTATTATTATGAATACATACATTCATATATACATACATACATACATAGATAACGACCTATCATCATCATCGTCATCATCAGCCGTAACTAGTCCACTGCAGGATAAAGGTGTTAGACATGTCCCTCCACATCCGTCTGATTATGGTCTTTCTATGCCAGTCCATAACAGCAAATTTTCTTAGTTCGTTAATCCATTGTCTTCTGTTCCTTTTCCTGCTGCTTCTACAATCTCTAGGCACCCATTCTGTTATTCTTTACGTCTATCTATTATCTGTCATTTTCATTACATGTTCTGCCCACGTCCATTTCTTTTTCTTACATGTTGTTAGAACATCCTCTACTTTAGTTTGTTCGTATGCATTTCGCTTTTTTTCTGTCGCTTAGTGTTATTCCCATCATTATTCTTTCCATGGCTCTTTGAGTTGTAACTAGCTTATGTTCTAAGTTTCTGATGCACATGGTAATTCTGATATGACCTTCTGCTTAAATACTTTTCTTTTTAAAGAAAGTGGCATTTTACTTTCATAGTCCCCTTTTGTTTACCAAATTTACCAAAATATCTCCACCCCTTACTGATTCTTCTTTTGATTTCGGTTTCATTTCATGGGGAAAATCAATCTCAGAGGTTCGTCCGTAACCTTATGTGTTGTCTGCATTTTCATTTAACATTGTTAGTTTTACTCGTATTCTTTTTCATTGCTACATTTTGTGCTTTTCCTATTCAAATCTTCCACCCTCTTTTGCAATTCCTCCTATGATTCACTAAGTAGAACTATTTCATCCTCAATTCTTAAGTTATTAATGTATTCCCCATTAATGTTAATTCCTACATTTTCCAATTCTTAATTCTTAAAAAGCACATCTAGGAATTCTATGAATAATTCAGGTGAGATGGGATCTCACTGTCTAACTCTTTTCTCAATCTGAATTTTCTCACTATCTTTATATAGTTTTAGGATTGTGGTACTTCCCGTATAGACATATTCAAGTGTTCTAACAGTTAATTCATCTATTCCTTGTCTTTGAATGTCTTTCAGTACTGCTGGAGTTTTGACAGAATTAAAAGTTTTCTTATAGTCTATAAATGCCATACATAACTTAGTTGATATTTCCATTAGCTGGTTAATTGCATGGATATGGTCAGTTGTTGAATACCCACTTCGAAATCCTCCCTGCTCTCTTGGTTGATTAAAGTCTAGCAGTGTTGTCTTTCTGTTCAGCCTAATATGATATTTGTAAATATTTTATATATTGCTGAGTGTAGACATATTGGACGGTATTTTTTCAGGTCTTTTGTGCTTCCCTTTATGTGAATGAGTATAATGATAAAGTTTTTCCAAGCTTTAGGTGTAGAGCATTCTTGCAGATATTTTGTGTAAGTTCGGCGAGTTTACTACTATGAAATCTCCTCCATCTACTATGAAATAAATATACTTGGGCCATCTTCTCCCGCTGCTTTGCCTCTTTTCATGCCTTTGAATGCTTTCTTTGCTCCTCCTACTGTTACTTTTTGTATTAGCTCTGGTTTTTCATTATGTCAGTCAGCAAAGTTATTTCTTGTATCTATTCTATAGAAATCCTCTGCAATTTTTATCACACCATCTCGCTTGAAGATGATATTTCCATTTTCATCATTTAAAGCAAATATTTGTTGGCGCCGTTCCAAGTCTTCTTTTTATCAATGTTGCCAAAATCTATATACTATACATTTTTCATTATTTCCTTTTACTATTTTTCTTTCATTATGGTCATTATAAGATAATTTAGAACAGAAACTAGTAATTTTATTAACAATAATGATTACCGATATGTGAGGCATCATCATTGATGACATATCGGATAGGTAATATTATTCTATAGCTACGAAAGGAATCCTTAACTAAACATGGGTGATGTTAAGCCGTCTTTGAAAAGGGAAAAGAATACTCTCTCTCTCTCTCTCTCTCTCTCTCTCTCTCTCTCTCTCTCTCTCTCTCTCTCTCTCTCTCTCTCTCTCTCTCTCTCTCTCTCTCATGCTGTGGGAGGTAAGGCATGTGGTATAATGATAAGACTGTTAATAGAGCACGGAGAATATTGAGTGTTTTGGAGTGGAAAAAAGATATACAGTATGAATATAATTTATAACTTAGATGCGTGTTTTGATCTGTAATTGTCAACTGTACAGATATTCCATACCGCATTTAAATAGGATTGTTTTCTTTAGCAATTAAGGTATATTTGCTATGTTAATGCTTTCTTTATTATGGATTAGTGTGTTCCCAAAGATTATATGCGATGGTTATTAACGTGAAGGCTCTCTCTCTCTCTCTCTCTCTCTCTCTCTCTCTCTCTCTCTCTCTCTCTCTCTCTCTCTCTCTCTCTCTCTCTCAAAACCAAGTTTTCATGCTTCAGAAAGTACTTGAGTTACCGTTAAATTATTTGATATTCCTTTAGGGTACATTTTCTATAGTATTTCTGCAAGAGAAAATGGTTGAAAGGGTAACCTATGTAATTTGATTGTCGTATTTCCTTTGTATTAGTTTGAAACCCTTGTCAGCTGTTGGCTTTCTATATGTATTGTTGGGATAGATCATTGCTATCAAATAGTGCGTGGATGGTATTCAATCATTTAACTTTAGCCAATGTGAAATTTGTGTAATAGACATCTTTAATTGGTAAATGATTTCTAAATTGGTTTTCAAGTATTTCTTGGCTCAGAAAGAAAATGCACATCGAATCTCTTATTGAATGTTGTTTAAGGAAAGCGTCACCATGCATGCTTAAAAATAATTCAGTATAATTTCTACTTCCATAAAACATTTCATGTAAACCCTTTGTTAATCATAATATCGAGATACCGATCAGTGCTGCATCTTACAACGCAACACGTAAGCCGAAATGATGCAGAATGCAAGCCTTAGTGCTAAGGGTGGTTATATATATATATATATATATATATATATATATATATATATATATATATATATATATATATATATATATATATATATATATATGAATATACAATATCTTGGTGGCGTCGGAAAATGGAAGACAGCATCTCCCTGGTCAAACTGAGCATTTAGTTTTCAGGATAATAGGAAAGCTGCATATACGTTTCCCCATTTATTATTTGAAGTTGACATGTGTTTTGACATTTTTTTTTCTTTGTGACAAACCAGACTTTATTGCTTGAACGATGGAATTGCACTACTTTAATATAAAGGCTACGGTGATGGAATTTATAAGATACAAAAATATTTGGATAACCCCGGAATTAACCAACAACTATTGATAAATGTAAACTTTTAATATTCTATGAAATGCAAAAACTTTAAGATTAATTTTGAAATACTGTATTTAGATTATTTTTCACAAGGCTCCACAATATTTCATAACCGATCTCACAAGCCCTCCCCCTCTTCGACTAAGCTTATAATTCCATTCTTGCAACGGGATTGACGTAGGTTCTTCAGGAAAGTCATCTCTTGTTCAAAGCAGACTTATTTGTGAGGCTTACTCTCCCACTCAGAAATTTAGATTTATGATCCGTGTTGATCTCGGATTTGATTCCATTTGACAAATTGTGGTCTCAATGTTCCAGCACTTTCTTTGCAATGAAGCAGTTTATGCGCTCCAATCCAGGCCATCCAGGCCGTTTCTCTTCTTTCTCCGATAAAGTTTAAGATTCCACTATTGCAAAGGGGTTCATGCTCTTTTCAAAACTGATTTCGCTTGTGCATTGCAGCTTAGAATGGGAGGCTTAGTTGCCCCTCACAATATCTTAATTTGAAGACTATGTTGGTCCCTGATTCTAGTTCATCCATAACGGCCACACTCCCCACAACCACTTGAAGTCTCGGGGCTGTAGCAAACACACACGTGTATATTTGCAATCTGCCACGATAAAGGTGAAAGGAAATACGGTGCTGGAAGGAAGAAATGCATGAAAGCACTCGTATCCAGTCATTTCCTTTAACCGATCTGGGGTGAATGTAATTATACAGTATTATCACACGTTCTTTAGAACAGTAATATGATGCAATATGTATATATATAGTGTGTTTATATATACACACATATATATACAGTATATACATACATATATATATATATATATATATATATATATATATATATATATATATATATATACACACACACCGTATATATACGGTAATGTACTTTTATTCATATACTATGAGTGTATAATATATATATATATATATATATATATATATATATATATACACGTGTATATATGTATATATATTCATACCTATATAAATCTATGATAATATTAATGAATATACATACACACATAAATATATAGGGATATATATGTATGTATATATATGTATATATATATACAATATATATGTATGTATATATATATATATATATATATATATATATATATATATATATATATATACATATATGTTTGTGTCTGTGTGTATGATATACGGTTGTAGGTTGGACAGGGCACCAGCCACCTACTGAGATACTACTGCTAGAGAATTATTGGGTCCTTTGACTGGCCTTACAGTAGGCTTACTATATTGGACTCCTCTCTGTGGTTACAGCTAATTTTTTCCTTTGCCTACACTGTCACCGAATAGTGTGGCCTCTTATTTCCACATTCTTCTCCGTCCTCATACAGCTGACAACACTGAGATTACCAAACAATTCTTTTTCGCACAAGCAGTTAACTACTGCACTGTAGTTGTTCAGTGGGTATTTTCCGCTTGATAAGTGTAGAAGAGACTCCTTAAGTGTTGTAAGCAGCTCTTCTAGGAGGACACTCCAAAATCAAGCCATTGTTCTCTAGTCTTGGGTAATGCCATAGCCTCTGTACCATGGTCTTCTACTGCTTTTAAGTAGAGTTCGCTTACTTGAGGATACAGTTTGGCACACTATTCTATCTTATTTCTCTTCCTCTTGTTTTTGAAGTTTTTATAGTCTATATATGAAAGGGTTCTAGGTAAATTGACTCCCGGTAATTTGACTGCCGGTCAATTTGACTCCCATTGATTTCACTCCCACTATCTGAAAAAAAGTTCCGGTAGGTCTCAATTTTGTGATTATCAGCATTTAACACCTCAAAAATAGAAATTATAAATTATAGATAAAATTAAATAAAACAAAATAAAAAATTATCATTTACCTTCTCAAAAAAATATAGTAAAAAGAAAGCAAAATTTACGAACCAGAAAACAAGTAAATAGTACATCATTTTAGTAGTAGAATTGCTTGTTTACATGTACACTAATTAGTTTACATGCACGCTAAATAGTTGACTTAAACTATCGCTATATGGAGACTATATCTCAACTTCTTCGTAGTGTGTTTTTCCACTCTTCAAGGTTTACCAAGGTTTACATCTTATCTCTTTGGCTGTTACTTGAAAGGAAATGTACAGTCACCATGCCTTATGTTTTTAACACTAACCGGGGAGGAAAGAAACTTGTGGATGGCATGAACTATATATATATGAGAAACAAACAAAATGCCAACGGATCCAAGACTTACTGGAAATGGGAAATCAAGCTTACGGAATTACGGCCAGGAATGAACCCCGTAACCATCATGATGGATTTTGGAAGAGCACGTATTAATAGCCCCAATCTGTTTTTCTTAGTGCTTCCGTTTCATGCTGTCTTTTTCATGTATCTCAAAATGTTTACAGAAAAGTGTGTGAAATTGGCTTCAAAGAGAGGTACCATCATGACGATGAGTTCAGCATTAAAATAAGATGGTTTCCATCGTTAGCATTTTTTCTCCTAATGATGTAATTGATGAATTCGAATAACTTGTTGACGATGACGATCTTCCCTAAGAACTAGCGTCTTATTTTGAAATATCATACATAGGATGTTTGCGAGGTATAGGAGTTAGACAAAGCAGAACATCTTTGTTCCCTGTAGATAGTTGGAATGTACACTCGGGAACGGAATCCGAGATGCCTCGCACAAATAACCATTTCGAGGGCTATCACAATGCCCTGCAAAGCTCTTCAAGTTGTACCCATCCAAATATATGGAAGTTAATTACTGCCTTAAAAAAGGAAGAGCATTTGACCCTAATGAAAAAGATTAAATTTGATTGTGGCGAGATTTGTGAGAAAAAGAAGACGTATAAAGATATAAACAAAC
>NC_090739.1:80310526-80315526 GCF_036898095.1 Palaemon carinicauda
AAGTCAAAATTATGTAATTTTGAGCGACACCTTTTGAGCGATGTCAGTTTGAGCGAACCTCTACCTGATGAATTTAACACAATTTGAGCGACAATTTGAAGAATTTTAAATTTATGATATGAAAGCTAATCTAGGGAGAAAGATCACAAATTATAGATTTTTTGAATGTTTAAGAT
Source organism: Palaemon carinicauda (assembly GCF_036898095.1). Classification (NCBI taxonomy): domain Eukaryota; kingdom Metazoa; phylum Arthropoda; class Malacostraca; order Decapoda; family Palaemonidae; genus Palaemon; species Palaemon carinicauda. The sequence continues at coordinate 80,310,703 of NC_090739.1, forward strand.
AAGCAAAGATAAGAAATATATTTTCATTTTTTTATACAATTTTCTAAGAATAAAAGGAAAAAAGCACAACAAAAGTTCAGAATAAAACAAAACCCAACAAGAAAAATAATAAAATTAATTTTTTTTTTTTATTTTAAATATAATAATATAAGCAACGTGTCTCAGATAAGCAGTACTTTTTAAATCATCTCTAGATTCTATCATGCTTTTAATTCTTCTTTCTTTCTAAGTTATCGTATTTTCATTCCTTACGCAAGAATTCTCTTGAAACTATTTCAAAATATTTAGGTGTGTGTAGGCTCTCTTTCCTTCTTAAAGCCTCTATTAAGAGCCAAATTACCGGGCTGCCTTGAAAAGCTGTGTGCCACCCCGAGTCGATACAAAATAATCCACCCTCCACAGAATTATTTGTTCGCCGGAGATTCATTCGAATCCTGCTAAAAACTTTCCACGGTGATAACGGCCCTTTTGGGTTTTCTTCTACGGTTGTTTGCCATTGGACAGCCAATAAAGTTATCTTCAAAATAATATCTGTTTCGTATACCAATGTGGTTCTCAACCGTCCGTTACAAGCTTTCACTTCACAATGCCAGTTATCTTCAAAATAATTTGTCTATTTCGTATTCCAGTGTGGTGCTCAATCATCCTTTGCAACCTTTCACTTCACAATGCCATGTAATCATCACATGAGGAGCTTTATCATTTCTATAAATAAATCCATTATAAGCTATAGCTTGTTATTGCCACGACTGGACGCTATAATATCCATGGTGGGTTAGCTTCCGATTGTTATCAACAACTGAAGAATTCATTTGTATTTTCCAGAATAAGAAAACACAAATTGTTTAAAACACACCATTCAAGCAGCAAACTCCTTGAAAACAGGGAAATAAGGCTAACACCCATTAATACAGCAAGAAAGATTGTATAGACTTTGCTTCGCTTTCTTGAAGCTCCATATGTGCATTTAAACTTTCTTTGAAAAACAGTCAAATTAACCGAATAACCATTCGTGGTAATCGCTGAAAATCAACGTTCGCTCAAAATACCATTCGTTCTTCTGTTTCGTTCAAAAGTGTCGCTCCAAATGACTTCGTTCAGTGCCTTCGCTGATAATAAAGAAAATAAAGAAGAGGCAGAATAACGAGGTTGGCGAAAGTTGATTATTGCCGTAGTATTTTTGAATGATAATAATAATAAATGTGATTACCTTAGCCAACTTCGTTGTGAAGGTTATGTTTTCTAAGGTGTGTATTTATTTATCTATTTTTGTGTGTGTGTGTTTGTGATTCGCATAAATCAAAAATGATGAGACTGACTCTCATGAAATTTTGTGGGATAATTGACCCTGTTCCAAGGACAATTTGATTAGATTTGGGGAGTGATTGGGTCAAAAGTCAAGGTTAAGATCACGAAATGGTAAAAAATTTCTTTTTGTCATCGTGTCCAATTTTTATCTGATTTGCATGAAACTAGTGCCAGAATGTGCATAACAATGTGATATACAACATGATATAGTGATGTCATTATCCTTGTTAGCGGTTGGGGGTCAAAGGTCAATGAACTTGCAGAAAGTGCGGGTTTTGTCATTACTGGCCATTGTTATCCGACTTGGCGTATGCAAAGGTATGCGTTTTACCCAGTGCCCATCCTAGTTTATATACTGCTTTTAAGTATAAAAAATAAAAAAGAATAAGAGATTAGTGCACGAAAAATGTATGTTAATTCGGTGTATGACCAAATTGTTTTGTCTTTTGGACGCAAAATAATCTTCCTTTTGGAAGTCCGAGGTGATAATGTAAGCTTAGACATAGAATACCTGTATTATGAAACTGCTATTAGAACGTCGGTTCGACAAACTAAACAGTTAACACATTTTCGTGTTTGTTACGAATCATTTATGCCACTGAGTATATATCCTGTAATATGGGTATAGGATTGAATTTGCACACAGACGTCATGTTTGTCGTTGAGGTTTGTTAGCTCAAATATATAAACGCCTGGTTTTTTTTTTTATTTTTTTTTTTTTTTTGAAGTAGTTTAATGATATGAGCTGAATTAAATAGAATTATAACAGCGTGTACATTAATACTTTAAGAGTATTTGTAACACTGTTAGTCAAAAACCATTTAATATAACTGTGAATTTAATTATACCTAAACTAAAGTAAATGAAATATGCTAAATCGATCCCGTTATATTCAAGTCTTTTAAGAAAATTTGCGAATCCTGAATGCATCAAAAATCGCATTCTCTCTCTCTCTGTCTGCTCTCTCTCTCTCTCTCTCTCTCTCTCTCTCTCTCTCTCTCTCTCTCTCTCTCTCTCTCTCTCTCTCTCTCTCTCTCTCTCTTGCAAAAGAAAAAAATGTGTGGAAAATGAGGGAAATAAAATATAAGATAGAAAATGCAGAACAAAAGATTATACAGTCGAAAGAAAATGAAAAAAAGGGACTTAGAAGAAAGGACACTTCAAAATATAAAAAGAAACCCCAAAGTACTTTACTCCTATGCAAAAAATATGAATAAAGGGAGAATAGAAATAGGCCCTCTAAGAATTGAAGGACGGCTAACGAATGAAAAAAAGGAAATATGCAACATATTAGCAGAAAAATATAAGAGTGAGTTCACGCCAAGAATTGCGAATGAGAATAATGAAACAGAAATGAGAGAAGAAAATGTTGAATATCTAACGGATATAGATATTAATGAAGCAGATATTGTCAAGGCTATAAACGAAATTAAAAATGGATCGGCAGCCGGACCAGATGGAGTTCCAGCGATTTTGTTAAAAAAAAACTGCAAACACTATCGCGAAGCCGCTTGCAATACTGCTAAGACAAGGTGTAGATATGAGCGAGATATATGTTAAACAAATTAGCTTATATAACCCCTATCTTCAAAAGTGGATCAAGACTAGAGGCAAGCAATTATAGACCTGTTAGTCTAACATCACATATTATGAAAGTATGAGAGGGTAATAAAAAAGAAAATAATGAACCATTTGGTCAAAAATAATTTGTTTAATATGGGTCAACACGGTTTCGTGCCTGGAAAAAGTACACAGACCCAACTGATAGCACACTATGAAAACATATACAAAATATGATAAATGAAAAAGACACAGATGTGATCTATCTAGATTTTGCAAAAGCCTTTGACAAGGTAGACCATAACATATTGAAGAAAAAAATGAGAAAGCATAATATTGTGGGAAAGATAGGAAAATGGGTAAAAGAATTCCTGCAAAACAGAAAACAGATAGTGGTTGCAAATGACGAGAAATCAGATGAAGCCCAGGTAATATCGGGTGTGCCACAAGGTACGGTATTAGCTGCACTGCTGTTAGTTATTATGATCTCAGACATAGACTGTGATGTTGAAAACTCCGTAGTGAGAAGTTTCGCCGATGACACAAGAATAAGTAGAGAAATTACTTGTGATGAGGATAGGAACTCACTACAAAGAGATCTAAACAAAATATATGAATGGGCGGAGATAAATAGGATGGTATTTAACTCCGATAAATTCGAATCAATAAATTATGGAAACAGAGAAGGAATGGTGTATGCATACAAGGGACCTAATAATGAGACAATCACAAACAAGGAAGCAATTAAGACCTTGGTGTAATGTTAAATAGGAATATGTTATGCAACGACCAAATAGCAACACTGTTGGCTAAATGTAAAGCAAAAATGGGAATGTTATTCAGACACTTTAAAACAAGAAAAGCTGAACACATGATTATGCTTTACAAAACTTATGTACGTAGTACGCTCGAGTACTGCAATGTGATATGGTACCCACACTACCAAAAGGATATTGCGCAAATAGAGAGTGTACAAAGGTCCTATACTGCTAGAATAGAAGTTAAGGACCTTGACTACTGGGAGAGACTGCAATTTTTAAAACTATACAGTCTAGAAAGGAGAAGAGAACGCTACATGATAATACAAGCATGGAAGCAAATAGAAGGAATTACTGAAAACATCATGGAGCTTAGAATATCAGAAAGAGCAAGCCGAGGTAGATTAATAGTGCCAAAAAATATTCCAGGTAAACTAAGAAAGGCGCACAGGACATTAATCCACTACGCACCAGCATCGATAATGCAGCGACTATTTAATGTGCTGCCAGCTCATCTAAGAAACATATCAGGAGTGAGCGTAGATGTGTTTAAGAATAAGCTCGATAAATACCTAAGATGCATCCCAGACCATCCAAGACTGGAAGATGCAAAATACACCGGAAGATGCATTAGCAACTCTCTGGTGGATATACGAGGTGCCTCACACTGAGGGACCTGGGGGAACCCAAACAAAAAATAAGGCAATAAGGTAAGGTAAGGCTCTCTCTCTCTCTCTCTCTCTCTCTCTCTCTCTCTCTCTCTCTCTCTCTCTCTCTCTCTCTCTCTCTCTGTGCATATAGAAGAAAGTGTGTTAGGCTGAGACAGTTTATCAATACAGTGTGAGCCAATGTCTATTCTATATGCCTTGGTTTGAGCTATGCCTGTGCGAAGCACTATAGCTATTAGTTCTTCTAAAACTTGAGCCCAAAAATGTAGTTATGGGCTAAGTTATTTGTAACGTGTAACGAACCGATGTCTGCAATTGCTATATAGGCAATGGATCATATCCTTAATTTTCTAACAAACTTAATATCGATGCTATATTCAGTCCTTACAAATCTTCCTTTCTGCGAAACATTTAAGAAGACTTAGTTGAAGAATGCTTTTCGTCATAACAAACATTTGGATAAAAAAATCGTTTGAATATGTTGTAATAACGATAGTTTGTTGATATCGTAGGATTCAATGACATAGTAA
>NC_090739.1:80320526-80323026 GCF_036898095.1 Palaemon carinicauda
AAAATTAGGATCCTTTAACTCTTAGTGTAGGATCTCCACAAGTGGCTAAGAATGAAGAAAATTTAATCGAAATAATTTCGAAATTGCACTTATTGGTTTTCAATGTGTCATACACATATTCATAAATTCAAAAACTGTGAATAAATGTTATCATTATATTAGTAAGGAAATTGTGAGTAAATGTTATCATTATATTAGTAAGGAAATTGTGTGAAAAATGTATAGGCTGGCTAGATAGAAGTGTGAATTAATGTTACATAGGATTGTTAGTATATAAAGGTACTGTAATGGTAATTAATTGGCTTGATCATTAAATGTTTGAATCAAGATAATATAAAGAAACTAGTCATATTTTATAGGGAAAAGTAGAATTTATCCCCTGATATAGTCAAGAAAAGTAGCTTTTAGAAGTAAAAAAGTATAGTAATGAAAGAATCGAAACTAGATTTGAAAATTCTGAAATATTATGATTAAGGTATGCAAATAAGCGTGGAGTAAATTAAAGATTTTCAGACGAAGCCATTATTATTATTATTATTATTATTATTATTATTATTATTATTATTATTATTATTAGCAATAAAAGAGTGCATTAGGATAGACTGAGCATGAGAGAGGAGTGGACCTGTTGTTATTTTGGACAAGTCTAATCGAAAGTATTCAATTTGTTGAATGAATGCAGAAGGTGTTTAAACTTGGATTATTCAAGTGACAGTGATACACAGACCGCTCTGAGTTAGGTTGACATTACACGTTTGAGGCGTTGTTGTTGATGATAGCTAGGATGTAAACGCTGGTGCGGTCTGTTAATTGTGAAAGCAGTTTCCAGGGTCTGTTTTAGATCACGATGCTGGACTGGCCGAAATGGTATACATGGATCCGCCTTAGGCCTGTAGGAATGCGTTATTATCATTTTGCATTGAAAACGTAAAAGAAGTGTTCTTGGTAATTTTTCGAGGGGTATCCATGCTTGGAAATACTGGAGTGGGTAGTCCCCCTCGCTTTAAGATTGCTTGCATATCGAATATTGTAGATAAATCATGCAAATTGGTATGTTAAATAGGAAATATAAGTATAAGGGGCGTTACAGCTCTCTATGGGAGAGAGTGAGTTATGGGTCTTGGGAAACGTGGATTGGGGAAAAAATTGGATACTGAAGTACCATTCTCAATATATATATATATATATATATATATATATATATATATATATATATATATATATATACATATATATATGTATAGATAGATAGATAGATCGATATATATATATAGATAGATATAGGTATATATATATATATACATATACATATACATTATATATATATGTATATATATATATATATATATATATATATATATATATATATATATAGATATATATAGATATAGATATATATAGATATATATAGATGTAGATATATATATATATATATATATATATATATATATATATATATATATATATATATATATATACTACAAGCCGATCTTAATGTTTAATGTTTTATTTTCCATTTCATAAGTGTCACAGATGTAGGTCAGATAGAATAAGCAATGGTGATAGAAGCCCAATAAATATCCTTGATTTTATTATTTTCATGTCTGTCTTGCATCCACTTTTCATGTAAAGCTAGTTCCTTCAGTAATACAAATCGTACCTTATTATGCGCTGATTTCTTACGTCAAAAGAGCTGCTACAATTTGTAATATAAGGGCGGTTTTCGCTCACCTCTTTCATTATCTCATGCTCTCCGCGGGAAGGGGCTAGCAGGATTTTGAATCGGGGTAGTTTTTACTGTTTCGGTGCGATTAACATCAGCTCATCAAAAACAATCTTCAAAATCAGAAGGATCAATAAAATGGAGACCAAATGTAATCTTCAGCCACTGGCCTATGTCACTGTTTTTGTCTGTATATTCATTACTCCGGCCAAAGGTTTCGCATTTTCTCTTCCATGCCTGACATTGAAATCTACAACATATGATGACTGCAGTTGGAAATATGTCTTTCAGAACGGTGAGTATTGGAAATTAAAAAATCAACGTTTATCACTGGGGCTTGATGACATGAGTACAATATACTGTCTCCCAGTACAAGTATTACTCTGGGGGAGATAAACAGACGTGAATATGCGAGTTTTTTTTAGGCTCAACAATATCTGAGGTTCATGAAGGTCTATGACCAAACAGCAAAAACTGACCTTCCAAATCCTATTATCCCCTCCTCGTGTTGCCCCAACAGACGTTAAACATTGGCTATTGGATGTGGTGAGCAGTAGCCACTGTTATGATACAAATTTCAGTTCAGCCACTATTTTGATGTAGGGAAAAAAAAAAAAAAAAAAAACGTGCTTTTCGAACAGGGTCTCAATTCTGTATCCTCGATTTCGTAATGCGGCCTGCTGAGGGAATGTAACGTACAGGAAATGCTAAAATGATTACACATAACATGAATATTCGTCTCAAAGGGAATGAGAATCGGATTTGATGTTCGTTTCT
>NC_090739.1:80328026-80375526 GCF_036898095.1 Palaemon carinicauda
AATGCAACATCTCTATAACCCTGTTAGAATGTGTGGTCTTTTCTCAGACTAGGGATAGTGGACTCTAAAAAATACATTTCTCTCCAAGTTAGATCAGCCGTAGATCTTCAAAGTCGTCAAATTTAACAAACTGATATCTCATTTTGCCTGAGAAAAATGTAGTCAGGTTCGCTTTAAAGGACGTTCATGAATGGCATAGCAAGGGACAGTGACATTGCCCTAGCAGCAAGGACAATACCCTTGGGACTGACCATATATATATATATATATATATATATATATATATATATATATATATATATATATATGTATATACATATATATTATGTATACATATACATATGATTAGCACCCAAGCCCCCTCTCCACCCAAGCTGGGACCAGGGAAGCCCAGGCAGTGGCTGGTGATGACTCATCAGGTAGACCTTTAGGCTCCGCCACACTTCCCGTCCTTATTCATAAGAATGGTAAGGTTGCAGACACTAAAAGAACTAACGAGTTTGAGTGGGTCTCGAACCCCAGTCTTTTAATCACCAGGCAGAGACGATAGAAAAAAAAATTATGCCAAATAGGATTCTAGATATATTCTTTTCTTGGAATGTCAAACTTCGCCATGGGTTATGAATAATATTGACTTAGCACAATTTTAGTTATCTCTTTTCTATTTCAGCTTATCAAGACTGGGAGTAGTCCCCATGTTGATGCTTGCTATTTGATTTGTAGGACCATTTTTATATTTTTGATTGATTACTACAGAATCGAATAGAATTTTGGGAGGTTTACATAAGTCATCCAATAGGTATTTCTCGGGAGTACCTTCGATAAAATAAATTAGTTTACGGTAGTACCGTTTTTCTGTTCTGTTAACCCAAATCGTCATAAGGCCTTTTAAATTTACGTTCATTGTATTTTATCTTTGGCCATTTTTGTGCCTTCTAGAATTAAGAACATCTGTGTGAAAAAAGCATTTTCGACTCTCTCTCTCTCTCTCTCTCTCTCTCTCTCTCTCTCTCTCTCTCTCCTCTCTCTCTCTCTCTCTCTCTCTCTCTCTCTATCTAACTTTGTTGTCGATAACATTCATTGATATTTTTGTATATACTTACGGGATTTGTACTCAGTAAATAGTTAGATGAAATGTATGTTAAATAAACTTGATATATGTCCCTCTTTATCAAGAGTGTGACTCCATAAAGACCTCTGATATTCTTTTGTTTTAAAACATCATGATAAGTTTATACAAGGTATTACACCTTATGGTTAGACATTCATTGAGAGAAAAAAAGCGTTATCACTGTATACGCAGACAGGAAAATGGTAATCCAAGACTCCTTTGCAGATACGATTACATTTGTTATAATGATTGACCAATTTCCACTTTGAATATAAAGTTAATTTAAGACAAACAATAAAATAAACGGTTGCAGCAATGTGACTTTGTCATAGTTTCTTAATACAGGAATCCATACAAACACTACTTAGATAATTGTCGGCATTAGATTTTATTTCCTTCTAAATCAAAGGTGATGCCATGGATTGTATTTAAGAGTGTTGAATCATTGTTTTCGCTACGCCGTGAATGATAGGTTGAGCATTAGTGAGAAAAGTCAAACAAACAAGTCTTGATTTGAGTGAAATACGCCACAGCCAGTCATTGCCTCTTCCGTGTCTATTTCTTAATCTTTATTTCCTATTGCAGATGGTTTCGTGTATTTCATTTAACTTTTGGGAAATGTGAGTAACATAACATTAAGACAAATAGAATTATTGGTATATTGTACCGTCCATTTTTTGGGGGGACCAGCATTCCTGGCATTGCTTCATGCATACAAGAATATATACACACACACACATATATATATATATATATATACAGTATATATATATATATATATATATATATATATATATATATATTTGTATTTGTATTTATATGTGTATATATACACCAGTGTAAGCGACCCGTAAAAATTATAGATATGCTCACACGCGCACGCAATTAGATTTAGATTCAACCCTTTCCACCTTTTCCCCATCTACAACCACTCTCATCAGGGTATGAATACTCCCTCCACTCCACCTGAGGGTTGGGAAAAGACGACTACTTGTAAGTCTAGCAATGCCGCTGAACGTGATTGCAACCATATATATCCATCCATCCATTTACCAAGGCACTTCCCCCAATTTTGGGGGGTAGCCGACACCAACAATGAAACAAAACAAAAAGGGGACCTCTACTCTCTATGTTCCTTCAGCCTAATCAGGGACTCAACCGAGTTCAGCTTGTACTGCTAGGGTGCCACAGCCCAACCTCCCACATTTCCACCACAGATGAAGCTTCATAATGCTGACTCCCCTACTGCTGCTACCTCCGCGGTCATCTAAGGCACCGGAGGAAGCAGCAGGGCCTACTGGAACTGCGTCACAATCGCTCGCCATTCATTCCTATTTCTAGCACGCTCTCTTGCCTCTCTCACATCTATCCTCCTATCGCCCAGAGCTTTCTTCACACCATCCATCCACCCAACCCTTGGCCTTCCTCTTGTACTTCTCCCATCAACTCTTGCATTCATCACCTTCTTTAGCAGACAACCATTTTCCATTCTCTCAACATGGCCAAACCACCTCAACACATTCATATCCACTCTAGCCGCTAACTCATTTCTTACACCCGTTCTCTCCCTCACCACTTTGTTCCTAACCCTATCTACTCGAGATACACCAGCCATACTCCTTAGACACTTCATCTCAAACACATTCAATTTCTGTCTCTCCATCACTTTCATTCCCCACAACTCCGATCCATACATCACAGTTGGTACAATCACTTTCTCATATAGAACTCTTTACATTCATGCCCAACCCTCTATTTTTTACTACTCCCTTAACTGCCCCCAACACTTTGCAACCTTCATTCACTCTCTGACGTACATCTGCTTCCACTCCACCATTTGCTGCAACAATAGACCCCAAGTACTTAAACTGATCCATCTCCTCAAGTAACTCTCCATTCAACATGTCATTCAACATTGCACCACCTTCCCTTCTCGTACATCTCATAACCTTACTCTTACCCACATTAACTCTCAACTTCCTTCTCTCACACACCTTTCCAAATTCTGTCACTAGTCGGTCAAGCTTCTCTTCTGTGTCTGCTACCAGTACAGTATCATCCGCAAACAACAACTGATTTACCTCCCATTCATGGTCATTCTCGCCTACCAGTTTTAATCCTCGTCCAAGCACTCGGGCATTCACCTCTCTCACCACTCCATCAACATACAAGTTAAACAACCACGGCGACATCACACATCCCTGTCTCAGCCCCACTCTCACCGGAAACCAATCACTCACTTCATTTCCTATTCTAACACATGCTTTACTACCTTTGTAGAAACTTTTCACTGCTTGCAACAACCTTCCACCAACTCCATATAACCTCATCACATTCCACATTGCTTCCCTATCAACTCTATCATATGCTTTCTCCAGATCCATAAACGCAACATACACCTCCTTACCTTTTGCTAAATATTTCTCGCATATCTGCCTAACTGTAAAAATCTGATTCATACAACCCCTACCTCTTCTAAAACCACCCTGTACTTCCAAGATTGCATTTTCTGTTTTATCCTTAATCCTATTAATCAATACTCTACCATACACTTTTCCAACTACACTCAACAAACTAATACCTCTTGAATTACAACACTCATGCACATCTCCCTTACCCTTATATAGTGGTACAATACATGCACAAACCCAATCTACTGGTACCATTGACAACACAAAACACATATTAAACAATCTCACCAACCATTCAAGTACAGTCACACCCCCTTCCTTCAACATCTCAGCTTTCACACCATCCATACCAGATTTTTTTCCTACTCTCGTTTCATCTAGTGCTCTCCTCACTTCATCTATTGTAATCTCTCTCTCATTCTCATCTCCCATCACCGGCACTTCAACACCTGGAACAGCAATTATATCTGCCTCCCTATTATCCTCAACATTCAGCAAACTTTCAAAATATTCCGCCCACCTTTTCCTTGCCTCCTCTCCTTTTAACAACCTTCCATTTCCATCTTTCACTGTCTCTTCAATTCTTGCGCCAGCCTTCCTTACTGTCTTCACTTCTTTCCAAAACTTCTTCTTATTCTCTTCATATGACAGATCCAATCCCTGACCCCACCTCAGGTCAGCTGCCCTCTTTGCCTCGCGTACCTTGCGCTTTACTTCCACATTTTTCTCTCTATATTTTTCATACTTCTCTATACTATTACTCTGCAGCCATTCTTCAAAAGCCCTCTTTTTCTCTTCCACTTTTACCTTCACTCCTTCATTCCACCATTCACTGCCCTTCCTCATGCTGCCTCCAACAACCTTCTTGCCACATACATCACTTGCAATCCCAACAAAATTTTCTTTTACTAACTTCCACTCCTCCTCTAAATTACCAGTTTCTCTTACTCTCACCTCGTCATATGCCATTTTCAACCTTTCCTGATATTTACTTTTTACCCCCGGTTTTATTAGCTCTTCAATCCTCACTACCTCCCTTTTACATCCACCTACTCTATTCCCCCACTCTTTTGCTACAACTAATTTTCCTTCCACCAAAAAATGATCAGACATACCGTTAGCCATACCCCTAAACACGTGCACGTCTTTCAATCTTCCAAATATTCTTTTAGTTATCAACACATAATCCATTAATGCCCTTTCTACTACTCTTCCATTTGCCACTCTTACCCATGTATACTTATTTTTATCTTTCTTTTTAAAGAAGCTAGCACTTATTACCATCTCTTGTTCAACACACGTCTACCAGTCTCTCACCACTCTCATATATATATATATATATATATATATATATATGTATATATATATATATATATATATATATATATATATATACATGTTTATATATACACATGGGTATATATATATATATATATATATATATATATATATACACATGTATATATATATATATATATATATATATATATATATATATATATATATATATATATAGCCAGACACTTGCTCTTTATTACATAGGGGATATACATTCTGTAATTGTATAACTATATATGAATATATATAAATATATATATATATATATATATATATATATATATATATATATATATACATATATATATATATATATATATATATATATATATATATATTCACATTAGCCACAAATACCTCTTTATCGAATTTGCTCTACCTCGGGATCAGAGACCCAAGGGGGAATTAACTTTATGATAGCAGCTTCTGGTCAGCCCTGATCAAGTGGAAACTGAGGTTCCAATGAGTTACCACTTGGCTAAGTCGTAAGTCACTGAAACTTCTTAAAAACAAAAGGAAGAAAAATAAGTTATAATAGTGTGTATGTGTACTCTCAAGGAAGAGAACTCTAACCCAAGACAGTGAAAGACCATGGCACCGAGGTTATGTCACTACCCTAGACTAGAGAACAATGGTTTTATTTTAGGGTGACCTTCTCCTTGAAGAGCTGCTCTCCATACCTAAAGGCACTCCTCTACCCTTACCAAGGGGAAAGTAGCCACTGGCCAATTTTAATGCAGTGTTGTCAGTTGTATGAAGACAGAGGAGAATGCATAAAGTATAGGTCGGACTGTTCGGTGTAAGTGTGAGAAAAAAAGAACCGTAACTAGAGAGGTATCCAATATAGTACGGTCTGGCCAGTCCAAGGACCCAATAAGTCTTGCAGTTCGTCCATAGCCCTTATTTGTTATCACTATTTCATTGAACATTATTCTAATTTTACGAAGATCATGTCCCATAACTATATTCTTACAAATATTAGCTTCTAAATATTTTTTTTTTCTGACAAATGTTTCCACTAAACCAATCAAACTTCTATGATGGACTGAAGGTACATGTTTGATACACATTAATAATACTTTTTAGTCGTGATCGTAGATGTTAGAATTGAACAAGGATAACGAAAAGAACATGCATCTCATTTAATGAAATGCTTTTGATACTATTGATATGATTATAACATGTATAATAGTTATTGTGTGAAATTCCCCAAAGACAATTGGGTGCTGTATAAGAACAGGCAATTAATCAACAACACCATTAAAATTATTAGCAAAGTGGTGTCTGCAAAATGTCAAAAATTTTGATAATTAAGGGGAATTTGTAATTTTGAAGCAAGAATTCAAAAGAAAACAAACAACACGAACTTAAATGGAAAATATCATAATGGTAGCAAAGCGTTAACAAGGATACTCCCTGGCAAAGGGGAGCCATTGAAGTATTTAATTAGGTTTGGGCTGCATAACACCAATTAACATATCTGCAGCAAATTTACGTCTATAAGGCTACTAGTGTAGTTTTTTCCTATCTATGTTACTATTGTTTTCCTTACTATTTCGCTCACGTGGAAAACTATGTACAGTATATTATGTTGATCAAAAGATAGCTTACATATAGTGAGCTTAAATCATTCGTGTTTTACTTTTCATTATGTGGCTGACCAACTTCCTAACCAATTGGGCTGCTTAATTTGTTGTTGCAATTTGCAATTTTATTTAGCTTTCTGTTGTTTTACACTGCAATAAGCATCTCCTTTCAGTCAGTTAAGTTTACATTTTCAGATTTATTATGTAAAACATAATTGAGATTGGGATCAGTTAACCTTCTAATAGGTTACAGATATTGATTAATGTCGGCCCTCGGCAGTACGTTTCCCCCCGTGGAAAAAATTCATCAAGCGTTAATGGTTTCTTCGTGAATATGTGAAGGGTAATGATAGGTTCTGATTGATTGATATGAAATTACAATTTTTATCAATGGCTGAGAGAAACTTTATCTGACATCACAGTATATTGAACGAAAGCTCTTGCAGGTAAATTAGTTTTGCCGGTTAGGGTTGTTTTCTGATATGATTTGCTTTTCGTATCTCGGAATACTAATGAATAAGTGTTAAACTTTATAGATATGCAGATTTCTCTCTCTCTCTCTCTCTCTCTCTCTCTCTCTCTCTCTCTCTCTCTCTCTCTCTCTCTCTCTCTCTCTCTCTCTCGTAAATATATATATATATATATATATATATATATATATATATATATATATATATATGTGTGTGTGTGTGTGTGTGTGTCGAAATCATGTAATATATACCGGTTTATAAACAAAATTTCACGCAAACTGGAATGGCATTTTGGGTGATGTTTAGCATTTTGAACCTATTATTATTATTATTATTATTATTATTATTATTATTATTATTATTATTAGCAGCTAAGGTACAACCATAGTGGGAATTGCATGATGCTATTAGCCTAGGGGCTCCACCAGGGAGAAATCGCCCACTGAGGAAAGTAAATATTTAAGGAAATAAATAAGCTACTAGAGACACAATGAACAATTAAGATTAAATATTTTATGAACAATAAAAAATTTCATACATAAACTATAAAATCGTTACAAAAACAAGAGTAAGAGAAATCAGATTTAATAGTGAGCATGAGTGTACCCTGATTTGAGAGAACTCTTACTCTAAGACAGTGGAAGACCATGGTACAGAGGCTATGGCACTACCCAAGACCAGAGAACAAAGATTTGATTTTGAAGTGTCCTTTTCCCAGAAGAGATGCTCACCATAGCTAAATAGTCTCTTCTGCCCTTATCAAGTGGAAAGTAGCCACTGAACAATTGCAGTGCAGTAGTTAACCCCTTGTGCGAAGAAGAAATGTTTGGTAATCTCAGTGTTGACAGGTTTATGATGGACAGAGGAGAATGTGGAATGAATAGGTCAGACAATTCGTTATATGTGTGGGCAAAGAAAAAAATGAGCCGTAACCAGAGAGTGGGGTTCAATGTAGTTATGTCCGTCCAGTCAAAGGACCCAATATCTCAGCGGTAGTATCTCAACTAATGTTTGGTGCCCTGGCTAACCTGCTACCTACTTCTCTTGAGTGAAAATTTGGTCAACATTATTGATATGCCTGTTCCGTCTCGTCTGTTTAAAAACCGAGTGAAAGACAACCCCTGTTTTAATGATGATTGTAGACGAGCGTATCTGAAAAACAAGAAGCCTATCATCTTCGGACGGGTAACAGATCAGATTTGGCTTGGAATAACTATACTCGGCTAAGCTATGTTGCTTAAGAGATCTTATGCTTCAACTGAGAATGAACACAATTCAGCTATAGAATAAACCCTTTCTGGAACAACTTAGTAACGTAAATGGTGGGCTCGCTTTAAATCTACCCTCTTCGGTGTAGATTTAACAGTTCCTCTTTTACTTATAGCAGATGGCTCTTTCACCCCCTGTCCAAGTAACAGGCAACCTTTTTGGATGATGTATTTGACGATAAGCAGACTAATTAGACATTTGATCATCCCAATTCCCGTTTTCCTGAGGCTAAACTAACTAGTTTAGCTTTTTGGTCCCATGAAATTAAAACATTCTTGACTTGATGGATATTGATGCTTATGGAAATGTAGTCCCAGCCGGTTTTTTTTTTTTTTTTTACTTATTTTTTAGCTCCTAAGTTGTTCGATATTTTTTTATATATATATATATATATATATATTAACAAGACGAGGTTCGCTTTGCATTTGTTAGAAAATTGGTAATATTACTCCCATAGGTAAACGTGATAGCTCTAGTTCTGATGATTACCACCGTATTTCTATAAATCCCATATTATCTAAAGTTTCTGAATGTCTTTTAGCAAAACTACTGAATATGTATGCTAAAGGTAATAATCTGTTTCCTAGTTTGCAATTTGGATTTCCCTAAAACCCTAGAGCGTATGTTGCCCTTACAGTTTTCAATGCTGTGCAGAAAGTCCTTGATTGTGGTTAGAAAGATCGTTTGATTGGCCTTACTTTTAGTGCTGCCTTTGAATGTGTTAATTGTGAGTCCCATGTTGGAAGTAGGCAGGTCTAGTTGTTGATGGTACTCCCCAGGGTAGTGTTCTTGGCCCATTACTTTTCATACTATATCTACATGGTTTGGCGTAGAAAACAAGCTCGTTGCATATGCAGATAATGCTACTCTCCTTGCATCAATTCCACTTCCTGAATGTAGAAGTGGGGTTTAATAAAACCCTTAAAGACATCTAGCTGAAATTAATGCATGCTACAAATTATGGAGCAGGAAGTTGAACCCAACACAACTCAAAATTTTAATTGTAAGCAGGCGAGGACAGTGGTTCAACATGCTGATCTTTGCTTTGATAATGTTTCTTTAACTATTTACAACTTTTAAGATTTTGGCTGTGATTCTTAATTGCAAATTTACTTTTGAGAAATACATTCGGCCTATTTCTTCTTCAATTGCACAAAAAAAATGACCTATTGAGAAAGTCTTTTAAGATTTTAGGCGATGAATCTATCCTGAAGAAATGTTCTAATTCTTTTTTATTCTACCTTGTGTCGTGTATTGATTTCTTATCAGGTCTTCAGTAATATGTTAGACAAAAACTTGTGGGCTATTAAATTTCTTATTCCTAATGAAGATGTTAATCTCTGAGGCTGTCTTTCAATTAGTTCTTTATGCATGTGTCATAAGATTTATCAAGATTATGACCATTCTTTGCATTCAGATCTTTGCAGTCTTTACCATCCTGTATATAGCACTAGGTATGTAGTGAACTCTTAAATCTTGCCGTCTTCATTATTAGGCTCAACACTACACTGTATTCTAAAATGTAGAATTATCTTCCTAAACTGGCAGTTGAATCGGTGGAACTTCAGAAGTTCAAACTTGCAGGAAATGTTTTTGTTAGAACAGGTTGACGTAGGTCTTTCTTTATTGTTTATATGTGGCAGATTGTTTTAAAGTTGTTACTGATCTTACGATATTTAATATTTTTATTCATTAAATTCCTTATATGGTTTATATTTTTTTCCTGAACGGGCTACTTTCCATGTTAGAGCCCTGGAGTTTTACGAATCTTGCTTTTCCAACTAATGTTTTAGCTTAGTTAATATATATATATATATATATATATATATATATATATATTATAATATATTATATTATATATATTATATATATATATATATATATGTATATATATATATATATATATATATATATATATTATATGACAGTAGATGGACAGGAAGTGAACTGACACAGAAAGGCCATAAACAGACACAAGTGGAAGGGCATGCAATGATTATTTATATATTTACCTATCTATCTATCTATTTATATATATATATATGTATATATATATATATATATGTATATATATATATATATATATATATATATATATATATATATTTAATCTCAGGTTTAATAGCAAAAGCCAAAATAGAACTGAATCAACCCTTTTTTTCGGTACATGGTTAATTGTCCAAGAAATGCTAGATGCTGTCGGCACTTAATCCTCGCGAACGTCCATGAGGGTGGGTGTGGGACTAGTATCATCATTCTAGAAGGACATGCTGAAAACTGGAATGATAATACTGTATTAAGAAAGAATATATTTATACACATCTTATATTCATACCATACACATAGTCATAAGAGTTTTAAAGATAATTACAATTACATGTATACACACACACCCACATATATATATATATATATATATATATATATATATATATATATATATATATATATATATATATATGTATATATATATTTATATATATATATATATTTATATTTATATAATATTAACACTGAAACGCGCTCAAACACACACACAGACACTCACACACGTATGTGTGTATGTGTGTGTGCGTATGTGAATGGCAATATAATTATTTGTAATTGTTATTCTTCTAAGATTGTATTTTACAGCTACGTAGTATAGTTGTCTCTCCGGTCTACCCCTAAGTAATAAACTTTACAGGTGTAAATGGGTTTATATATACTTTTAGGAGCACATATTTCCTGTTTATGTGTTGAGAAAATAAGGGAAAGGAAAATTGTGCGTGATAAAACGTAATGTAGTCATTTATTGTATAGTAAGAAAACCTTTTCACGGTTTTCGCTCAAAGGAAACGTTGGAAAGGCACTCTCTTCTCTTAAAAGAACTATGAGTTGTTGCCTCTGCATTAGCTCCATGTCGGTAACCACTTTGGCTAAATGGAAGAGCATGAAGTAATAGTGCTGGAATAGTTTTCATATGTTCTGAGAGTTTCTGTGAGAAAACTAAGAAAGGAAAGAATACGAGAGAAATGCAGAGGAAAGGCGACCTTAAAGTGGATTGAAGCAGCAGGAAGAAATTTGAAGAATTTTATACTTAAAATTGTAAATAAATGCATAAATAAACTTCCCTTGAGCATGAGAAGAAGGAATCGCTAATCACAGCTTAGTTCATGAACCGAAATCGTGACGTCGATCGACAGAGGGATAAAACACCAGTGATTTTAGTCGCTGTGAACATTAGAACAGGAGAATATAATACAAAGCTAGAGCATACAATCTCCTGACACACTGTTACATTAAAAAAAGTTGATGGAAAAGATAAAAGGGGCGAGGAGGAAGTTGCCTCGTTGGAGCCATTTAGTGAGTGTTAGGTTCTGTAAACGCCGCCAGGGGAAGTGTGAGGGAAATATCACAGTGGGCGCAAACGAAACGATCTCATCCTTTTACTACATCTCTCTCTCTCTCTCTCTCTCTCTCTCTCTCTCTCTCTCTCTCTCTCTCTCTCTCTCTCTCTCTCTCTCCTCTATTTCATTTCAACTGCCTTGGTTAATGGATTCGCCGCATTAAGCCTTAAAAAATAACGCGAAAGAAAAGGAACATGTCGATTTCGTTACGACTTTGCCACCATAGAGATTACTTTATCGCTTTCCTATCATTATTCACCTCATCATATCTCGTTTAACTTGGCCGCCTATTATCCATGACTCTCCCACATGGCACTCCACTCCCTCCTTCCTTCCTTTTTACATTTTGTTGGTTGCTGTTGATTGTGTATGGATGGTTCACAGAGGAGACAGTAGGCAACCCTCCCAGTTACGATCATTGAGAGTAATTGAGTTTGTGAAGCCTGGGTAGCCTCTGACATCAAACTCTTCTCTCTCTCTCTCTCTCTCTCTCTCTCTCTCTCTCTCTCTCTCTCTCTCTCTCTCTCTCTCTCATTGTATATTTGGCTCCAAGTAGTCTGTACAAATTTATTGTGTCCCTTTCTTCCACATAATTATTGGAATGCTTTCCTGCGGCATAATGTCCTCGTATAACTTGTGTCTGTAGCGGATGTCTGCTCCTCCTATCTCCTTTCAGTAATTTCACAGAGACGACGACATACCATTTCAGTTCCCACAACCCCCATCTCCCCGTCGCCGCTTCTTTCGTCCTCCCCTTCCTTTTATACGACTCCCCTCGGTTACCCAGCATGACTGCCAAATGGTAAGGAATTGTACAACTTTACATGCCCCCCCCCCCCCCCAACTCGCAATCCCTTCCCCGATTTCTCTTCCCGTCTGCCTTTTGGACGGAGAGCGAAAATATATTTTTTTTTTCTCCAGATTATCTTGCCCTGACGGAAGCCTGCGACTTAAAAGTTTTCATCTTCGGGATTTTAATTCGACAAACAAATACGCCAGTAACATTTCGCACAGTATTGCTGATGTTAATAACAATATTGATATCTGTTTTACTTGGAATTAAGATCATATTCCTTATGCACTCTGCTACACCATTGGCAGGCTACCCACATTGTGCGATACATCCACCCACAACAATATTGTCAATTTACGGCTTGATGATGTCACGCGCATTGAAATCTGTATTTTCCTATCATCACGAGACAGGGAAACAAGACTTTCTGTCGATTAAATGACACTGATTGTATGCTTATTGGTTTCATGCGAATGGAGATGACTAAGATTGAATATGAAAAAGATAGAGAGCAACTTTTGGTGCAACAAAAGTAACGACTTTGTGGGTTGGTTTGTTTGAGTCAAGTCGACGGGAGTCAGAACTACTAGAGCGGATTCCCGCCCCCTCCTCCCACTACGCCATCCCACGGGTGCCTCCTCCTCCTCCTCCTCCTCCTCATGCTCCTCCTCTATCTCCTACTGCTGCTGCTCGTCCTCCACTGCCTGTTACGTTAGTTCCAGAGTCAGAGTCGTTCATTGGGAGTGCCTCTCATCTTGCTGGCATCGTCATCTCCATCACCGCCAAACAACTGTTATCAAAATGGATACCCCTATATTCCTTCACTACCTACCTACTAACATCGGCATGGAGGTGAGGACCCCCCACCTTTTTTATATGTATCATACATGTGTATTGGAAGAGAGCCAGTAATACTCGTGATATCGCTGGCGATTATGATGGTGTGGCTGTGATAGTGATCCCGCCTCCGTGGTGACGAAACGCAGTCCGGAGGGATAAGTTGAGAATTAAACTAAATTGGCCTGTCAGTGACCCCTGTGGCGTGGATTTACTTAAATCTTTACCACAGGTGAATTTTGTATTCTGTTTACTGGCTGGGAGAAAATATATAGATTATTTTGATGAAGTATTGAGTTTTTGTCGATTTCCCCCCCCCCCCAACTAATTATTGGGAGTTACGTTTCCTCTTAGGAAGACTATTATACAAACAAGTCTTCATTTTATTCTCTTCTAAGAAGGCGCGAAAATTAATGTAAGTTATGTGGATACTATTTGTAACTAGAAGTTGATACATCAGTGAAGGAAACATTATTATTATTATTATTATTATTATTATTATGATAAACGATCTCGTTAAAAAGGTGCACGGTAAATGAAAAAAAAAAAAAGAATACTTCCTAAACTCTTGACGGTTTAAACTCATTATTATTATTATTATTATTATTATTATTATTATTATTGTCGTTGTTGTTGTTGTTTTGTTGTTGTTGCTGTTGTTTTGTTGGCGTTGTTGAGGTACGGCATGCATGAGTGAATAAATGTTTTAAGCCAGCTGACTGAGTCCGAGATCCTTCAAGGTGACTTCTGTGTCTAAATATATTTTTTTTTTTGTTTCTGTAAAGTTTGTCAAATTCCGTTCAACTCGAGATTATAAAGCAATGAACTTCTAATCATGATTGAGTGGATCATTCATAGATCTTACAAATATTCAATTAGGATCAGTAATAACGAAATACTTAATTCATGCATGAATATGGTTTTGTAGTCTTATGTGCGTTTAATTTTAGGGAGACTTCTGGATGAAAACTCAAACTATTATTTGTAATTGGATATGATCCGAGACAAGTGTCTTCGATTTCCTTTCGACAAATATGTGTCCATATATATAGGGAAAGAATGATGGACTCCGATCATCAGCTGTTTATATTAGCTCTCACAAGACCTGGAAGTTATCCACAAGATGCTCATTTTATTCCTATTTTGAATACAAAAATTATTTTACAGGGAGGGGGAATCATACACCAGGCTTAATATGTATTCCAGAAGGGCATTGCTTTGAGTGAGTTTGTGCAGTCTTCTTCTATAACAATTAATTGAACTATGGAAAAAACGACTAAGCTTTTGTCTCTAAATAAAACCATAGAATAAGACTTCTTGATCTTTTTTTATTATTCTTTTTAAACTGGAATGACTCGTTCCAAATAATTTTAGGAATTATGTACTAATAATAGACTTTTTAATTCAATTAGAAATGAGCATCGTGACAGCTCATATATTATTATGATTTTTCATAGATTTTGAAAATAAAATTGATTATTACTTTATTGAACATTTTCTCACGTATCTTGTATTTCCATTTGAAAAGAATCTTGTGTTGGTCTCAACGGAAATGGGGTAGGGGTATTTATAGGAATGTTATAATTATATTTTGTAAATTTATTCCATTCCTACATTCCCTTTTTTCCAGTAAATACAATTATCTATTTATACTATATTCACTTGTATTTTTTTTAAGGTTGTTTACTTTAATTACTGTTGTTTGGTAGCTTTGTATATATTAATATTAACTATATTCGAGAGACATTATCTTATAAGAAGGAAATAGGAAGTATTGAATCTTGTTATTTGTCATTCAACTTTCAGTTATCACTACTATGTTCAACTGTTCATTATCAAAAGATCTACAGAATACATGGAATAAATTATATTTTCTTTTCTTTTAAATCTTATACACTTATTTATTATATTTGTCTAATTTTTAACCTCGACTATGTTGATTGCCGTTAGTTTTCAGTGGCAGTAATGATAAGCTTTTCTATGATCTTGTTTGGTGAAGGTATTACTCATTGGGAAGATGGATTTTTTTTTTATTCTTTATTTTTCTGACTTGTTTACGAAGGGATGGGAGTTTGAATCATACATCAAGAATTCTCTCTTACACCGTCACCTCTGACATTTATTCGTGTAAATGTAACGATCTTGCTCGACCCATCATAACCTTAATCTGATGCTTTCCCTCTCATCACTTATTACATGTAAGTGGCATGTACTCGCTTCCAGTCAATTAACTTGCTGAGTATTTTCATTTTATCCAGCCAACTGCATTAGATGAGAGAAAATGCAGAGTTTTTTTTTCTGGCCAATTGGGGCCAAATCAAGGGAGATAACATTTTATTGTACCGGTATATACAACAAAGATAGACAGAAAAAAAAATGACATAATTTGAAGGTAATAATGAGCCAGTTTTAGGAATAAATTACGGATATAATATACTGTACATTATCGTGATCTACTTTTATGCCACCATTAATAGTCTAGGGTTCAAGTTTCGTTTCCAAGCCTTTTAGATTTTTTTTTTCTTTCACAGAATTTTTAGTATGGGTGAGAATACCAAGTTCTTCATACTTTTACTGACGCGCTAGACTTTAGACTGAAGATTTTTTTCCCCTAAAATTTATTGGTACTTGATCTTAACATTTGAGGTATGACGGATTACCATACAAACAATGGGTATTGACCACGTTGGTTTTACTTCCATTTAAGAAAATGTACAAGATGCATTCATGTGAAAGATAAAAGTATTTTCCAAATGTCAGATAAATAGCAATCAATTCTTTATTTAAGTTATAAGAATTATGCCTCTCCCCTAATATGGAGATTTTTTACCAGTAGTTTTATTATTATTATTATTATTATTATTATTATTATTATTATTATTCAGAGACAAACAGACCTTTCTTAGATAGTTTTTTGAAGTATGTTATTATACTATTGTGATACAGAATTATTGAGCTTTAGAGCCCTACTCCCGCCCCGCAACTCCTCAGAGATGTTTTAGATTATTCCTTACATTCCATGCGCTGTCCTGGTTGCTCTTGCGTGGCGTCCATATTCGTTGGCATCTAAGGGACTACCGGGAATTGTTTCCCCCTGACTCGGGATTATGGAGGTAATAAGCTTAAAAAAACTAAACAAGAATGGGATTTGTGTCTCCTGCGTCTGCCATAACATGATTGTTCTTTATTTGCCATTATTACTGTTGTTGTTATTGCTAATATAATTATTATTTATATTGTGCAACAATAGATGTTAGTAAATTTAGAGAAACATTTATAATTTTGTGCTTATTTTTCAAATTCACGCAATTTTATGGGGTCAGATGATATCACGTAAGACATGTGTAAGTTACTCATATCACATTTTCTTGCCTTTGAAAGTTGTTTATGGACACCTCAAGCTATTGAGTTAACTTGAGTTTCATCATTATTCTATCGCATTGGTAAACCATACTCAGTGTTGCACATTAGTAGGTCAAAACCTAACATCAATTATTACCATTTAGGCGTAATGCTGAATGGTATATGGTAGATTTAAAGGAATTTCAAACTAATAGAAATTCATGAATCTGTTTATAAATGAATATTTTAAATGTAAATTCACTATCATTGCCATTTTATGATTAGCAACAAGTTGGCCGCAAATTGATGGTTAAGCAAATCCATATGGAATTGACCAACTAGCATTGTACTGACTTAGAAGACCTGATTTCTAAATATTCTTATTTCATAACGAACTGCATGCCATGAAGTGATGTAAGCTCGAACTCAATTAAGTAAATTCTCACCTAGCTGGTTTTATTAAGTGTGAAGAATCATGCTTCTCGCTTCTTCGCGGTTTTTTTTTTTTTTTTTTTTTTTTTCACCACACTTGGATTCATGTCTCAATAACTTTACGTTCAGTCACTTTCCAGAACCTGTAGATCTTTTAATAATGTTCTGAAAGTCAAATATTATGTTTAGCTTCCTTGAAGCTCATCTCTTTCATACTTTGTATTTCATCTTTGTTTGAACCTTTTGGCTTTCATTAGACCTTTCCATACCAAGACTTCTATCCAGATAAAAAAAGCACCTTTTACATTTTCTTCCTCTACACCTGCACTCCTATTTTTTCAGTTCTTTGAAGTTCAACGTTTCACTTTAAAAGATTAGTGAATTTTAATGTTCTTGTACTTTGTTGTACAAGGAATGTTAATAAAAGACCATTTCTAAGGCAATCCGTTGATTACATCAAATCGCGCTTGAGTCCCCTTCAGTTCCATGTGCGCCTAGTAGCACAGGGGAATACTCCATACCTAGACTATTGAAAGTTTAAAGTTAATACCGCCTTTCTTCAGCTACTTTCTTTATTTATAGTATTATATTTCTTCCATGCTACGCACAACAGTTAGTCTGCAATCGAGCATGATCTTCCCTACCATTTAATTTCCCTGATTTTAGGAGTGTACTAGTTTTATGTAAGGCTCTTTATATTATTATTATT
The DNA here is from genome assembly GCF_036898095.1 of Palaemon carinicauda. Lineage (NCBI taxonomy): Eukaryota > Metazoa > Arthropoda > Malacostraca > Decapoda > Palaemonidae > Palaemon > Palaemon carinicauda. The sequence continues at coordinate 80,345,714 of NC_090739.1, forward strand.
ATTATTATTATTATTATTATTATTATTGTTATTATTATTATTATTATTATTATTATTATTACTTGCTAAGCTACAACTCTAATTAGAAAAGCAGGATGCTATAAGCCCAAGGGCTCCAGTGAGGAAAGGAAATAAGGAAATAAATGAATTTCAAGAGAATTGATTAACAATGAAATAGAATGTTCTGAGAACAGTAACAATATTAAATAAATCTTTCATATATAAACTATAAAAAGTTTAAAAACACAAGTGGAAGAGAAATAACATAGAATAGTGTGCCCGAGTGTACCCTCAAGCAAGAGAACTCTATCCCAAGACAATGGAAGGCCATAGTACATAGGCTATGGCACTACCCAAGACTTGAGAATAAAGGTTTGATTTTGGAGTGCCCTCCTCGAAGAGCTGTTTCCATAGCTAAAGAGTCTCTTTGGAGTATTGAAATCATGTTGGTATTGTTCAGATGAAAGTAACTCAAGAAAATGTAAGGAAGCGAATGCTGTAACAGAGCAGGTATTAGATATTCCTCGTTACCTATCTTAGAACTTTTATAGAAACATGGTATTACCCTCTGTATCATTTTCATGCCATTTGTCTTCTCCAGCGATTTCTTTATATACGGAAATTGTTCCCACTTTTTAACATTTGATGTCTTTCATTCTTTCTATATGACCAGACCATCTCAAATAATACACTAACCTGTAGGCATTACATGATAAGTTGCTCTCAGCCCGTGACTGCACCAACATCCGTGCCTTCTTTTTTTCTTCCTTGTTGCTGTGTATCCATTGTTAAATTAACGTTAACTTCATGATGTCATATGACCCAAATTACATAAATCGGCTACAGTTTATCTCAAGTGCTTAAACTTCTTTTTCTTATTTTCTCATTCACATTGAGCATCAGCGCCGTATTTTCGTAAAGGAATTATAATTATGAATTTACATTGTTTTACTCGATTCATTAAAAAAAGTGATAAGGTATTACTAGAATAACTTTTATACAACTTTGATACTTTTTGTCAGCTAAGGAATTATTAAAACCATGATAACATGTTGCTTATATTGTGAGTAATTATTCATAAACTGCTTGGGGGTCATTCAAATTGGCATAGCCAAGGTAATTTACCATCGTTTCGCAAGCTATTAAATATTAATATATCAACTGCATTAGTTTTGTTAAATGCTTTTAGCATTAATGTATAGAAGTGTTTGTTCCTAACTTGAATTAAAATCATCCTTGTCACATTTTTCATGATTTGGAAATATTATTAAAAACAGGTATTTAACGTCAATATGACAGCAAAATCCGTATCGAAGTTTTAAAACTAACCAATTAGGGAGAAGTGATGTTCTTGTTCTCAGTATAGAATTATATAATTTTTTCAACTATCTTTTTTTTTTAACTACACTATTACTGACACAAATATCAATATACCAAATTTCATTTGACTGTCCATTTACTGCAGGCATGTAACTTGCAAAATAAATTCGTATTTTTCTTGTACCTTATGTATTCATATCAAATTTAGATGTACTTTTCTTCCAAAATTCACTTGTAATTAGTCTTTCTATTTGTAATTTTAACACATTGCGATAAGGTAAAACTATTCAGCTGTATAATGACCATACTCATTATCGAAGTAAAATCTTCAAACTGCAAAACCATTCACAGAGTTCAGTATACCGTGATCTTTCTCTCTCTCTCTCTCTCTCTCTCTCTCTCTCTCTCTCTCTCTCTCTCTCTCTCTCTCTCTCTCTCTCTCTCTCTCCATGAAATTTATAAATACAAAGTTCCGTATGTATTTTATGATTGAGATATTTGTTTGTCGTGAATTCTCCAATGGTTCATTGTTTTGTAGTTTCCTTGTAAAAACTAGGGAATAGGGCAATCAAGAGCCAGGGTTTTTTTTCCCCCAAGGAGTTTTAATTTTTTTCATATCAAATAGAGTATAATCCCAATAGTGTTTCTGTAACATAGAAGAGTTTTACAAATGGCAATACAATGTCCAATATGACCATATATTGATTTTCTTCATTGCTGTGTTATTACTCCTTTTCCATCAAGGAAAAATATGGCAACACATCGAACTTTTTCATATGTTAACAGTATGCTTTACCGCAGGTAGATTAACATAAATGTCACAGGATAATTTGTTCAACTCTACTGATAGTCTAATTTTTCCTGCGTGAACCCAACTCTATTTGCAATGCATTACAAGTTGCATCAAGCAGATCGCAGTAACACATGAATTACAGCCTTGATGAATTGCTCCATTTGCTCGCTTGTCAGCTGAAGCTACTAATTTGAGCACAAACTTTATTACTCAATCGACCATTGAATCCCTTCCCCTACCGTCTCTCTCTCTCTCTCTCTCTCTCTCTCTCTCTCTCTCTCTCTCTCTCTCTCTCTCTCTCTCTCTCTCTCATATGGAGTACTTCCGCCGTGTAATGCTTTATCTGGATCAATTTAAATGTTCTTCAATAAATGGCATTGCGTACGCGATGATATGCGTAATAAATTCGAATAGAAATATACAAAAATAGTATTCTGAAACACTTTATTCTTATGTTGCAACAAATATTTGTAAGCTAATAGACCGTTTTAATCTACTTAATCTAGTGCAGGATCTACTTCTACTTCTGTTTGAAGATTTTTTTAGGACATGTTCATCAACATTGCAGTATAGAAAATTTTAACCAAGTGGCATGAACGGAGGAGCAGCAGAGGAAATGGAAAGTTGCCTTGTCTAATAGCAAAAGTGAATATTCAGTTAGTAGAGATAGTAAAGATATGATGATCACAAAAAGCCTTTACCGTTCTATTCATCTGAAACATCGACACTGATAAAAAACAATGATGAATATTTTGAAAAGAACATATGAGGATATTAACGTTTAAAGTATGTGGGAGGAACTAACGGTTTCTCTAAGATTTTGGGAGTTTTGACGTTGTGATGAGAACAGATGATGAACGTTCAACAAGAAAAATAGTATATATGGCAGCACCAGGACGAAGAGCTATAGGAAGGCCAGGAAATCTTGGAAAATTGAGATAAATGAAAACTAGACATGATAAGAGTTGAGACTGCAAGTCCACAGGACTCTTCTAACCAAGCTTTACATATACTGTATATTCTAACCACATAAAAAGGAAATGTGACGTACACTCGTTTGCTGTTGATGAAATAGTTACTACATCACAGGAAAAATATGTACTTTACTGTTAGTGGTTGATTCATTCTTTATGATAATGTTTTGCTGATCAAATACCCTTTAAATTAATACCGTATGTAGCTTTACTTTATGCTCGTAAATGGTAGTTATCCTCCCCGCATACAATAATAACCCAGATAAGTTTGTTTTATCGAAAAGAGGTGATCCTTATACAATAAAGCACCATCGAGAACGTTCCTATGGCCAAGCCATACCTATATAAGAATTAAAGTATGCAATATAATGGAATATGTTGTCAAAATGACTGAATGCAGGTGACAGAGGAATTACGAAAAAAAAAATATTAATTCAAAACTGGAGTTTAGGATACAGATATAAAGCATTTTTATGTAAGCATGATTATGTTGAGTTGTAGTTGAAAGTCCTGCATTTTTATCCATAAGCTGAATAAAAGTTATTCCACTACTGTTATCCCTACTGATATACTTGCTATCTATTTGTTTCTATTAGTCTACTTGTTGTTCACTTTAATGTTGCAGTTATATACCTTGTTAACTAATTATTATTATTATTATTATTATTATTATTATACAGGTGATGTATCATAAATAAAAAATAATCGTTTCGTTTATTGGTATTTCAATAAGGAATGGGTTTTGTTTTACAACGTCTAAAAATTTCAAATAATACCCGCTGTAACGGTTATGTCTTGGTTTCTTTCAGATTTTTTTTTTGGTAAAACGAAGTTTAAAACTAATAAATGCAAAATTACTACATCCAGGTTTCTTTATGTACAGCTCCTCGTTTATTGAACTATTTATCCTGTATTTTAATTACCATTCTTTTCAATTGGTATCATGACAAGGTTTGATCTAAAATATGAAGTTAAGCAAATAAAGTCCAAATAAATTCATGTGTATTTTGCTATGTACTTAGCTTTGCCACTGAGTGTCCTTAACAACGGCGAAGTGTCTTTATTTAAAATATGAGAACCTTATAGGTTAATTTAAAATCAGTTGCTGCTGGACTGTTGGGCGTGGTCAGGCAAGGGAGCGAGTTAACGCGATAATGATAGTAATAATAATAGTAATAATCATAATCATAATCAAAATTATTATTATTATTATTATTATTATTATTATTATTATTATTATTATTATTCATTTTGATATAGTGTGTGAAGCCATAATTTCTTAAATACACTGCCTTCGTAAGCGCAATTTAATGGTATGACTCTGGATAGCCTCTATGGGTTGTTTGTCTATACTGGAAGGTATTGTTATACTACTTTCATAATGCAAACATCAAGGATTTATTCCATGCGTTTATTGGTTTAAATATGCAAAAATATTTTTGGCATCTAATGTCCATCTTTTGTCTACCAAAACGGTTTCAGACATTTCGTTCTAACTTTGTACGAAATAAGGTAGTTTAGACTGCATTCAAAACTCTCTCTCTCTCTCTCTCTCTCTCTCTCTCTCTCTCTCTCTCTCTCTCTCTCTCTCTCTCTCTCTCTCTCTAGCAAATATGAAAGGGCCGTGAAACTATATTTGCAACCAAGACTTCTTGTGCCTCCATGCTTACTGTATGTTCAGCTTTCATGTATGCTATTATCTAGCCATTTTGAAAGTTTTGTGCGTGACCATATTTTTCAACACGAACTATTGCGATGGGAATTTAGTAATTTGATAGAAAAGTTTTCTTTTCCCGGAACAAAAATGTTCAATTGTACCAACGATTTTCAGCTTGAAAAATGAGAGTCATAATACTCAATATCTAACTTTTCATTAAAAGCACGTTATGCAATCACGCAATTGCTGCCTATTTCCGGATAAATATCACTTTGATTTGTATTTTTTGAATAAATAAAATTAGAGCCATTATCTACATCAGAAAAAAAAAACTGATTTATAAATGAAAATATAGAAAAAAGACAAAACTGTGTTTTGAGGCCAATTGGACATTTTGTGATACTTTACATTGATGATTCTCCCTTCAGTGTTGTTAATTGACTCGGAAAACATTTAATTGGGGACAGAAATTTAAACATGAATTGCTGATATGTTGAAATAAATTGACTTGAAATGGTTAGACAATCAAGTGATACTGATACATAAAAGCAAAAAATGTAAATAGTTAACCGAGTATACTACTGCAATACTATTTCCTTTTCCCCTTTGCTCGAGTGTATCATTAACTGAGTGAAGTAAAATCACAATCTTGTAATTAGTAGGTGATGAATTACTTTTACTTTCTGCAACAAATATGTGACCTGCAGAGTCATCAGCAGCCATTGCCTGGCCCTCTCTGGTCCTAGGTAAATATTTAGATATATATGCACAGGGGCAGTCAACCCTTCCACCACCTCCCCCTTTCCTAACAACAATCCGCTGGTTCTGCAATTTGTGAGAGATTGTAGTTTCCAAGTGTACCTCTCGGGGTACCCCTTCTCACCAGGGTATGACTACTTCATCTTCCCCTAAGAATGATAGGAAAGATATATATATATATATATATATATATATATATATATATATATATATATACACTGTATACTGTATACTATATTAATATAGTCAGACACTTGCTATTTATTATAAGGGGAGATGGTCAGGCTCTACTGTATTGTCGTTGTCCCTTGGTCAGTTATTCGTGATCGACCTTTAAACAGTGCAATCTACAGTAGAGACATGGGGGAACCCTGACAGGGAAACTTTTAACGCCATAGATCGATCGTAGTGTGTGCGTGAACTTGACGTGAAAGACCCCCTCCCCCCGTGTTTAAGTATAATTGACTGACGATGATTTAAACATAATAATTGTGGCTACGTGATCCGGTTTATTTAGCTCAAAGCTTTGGTTGCATTACTACCTGAAAGCTTTTGGCGTTCCCGTACGCATTGCGTGCTTCAAAATTTGAAAGCTGTTTGCGGTAATCAACATGGTTTTCCATGATTTATAAGTTATTAAAGTGATTACATTTATATCTGCAGTTTTAAACATACAATTGTCGACTATAGTAGTCACAAGTGAACCCAATGACCGTTTAAATCTCGTTCTTAAACCTATCTATAATACTTTTAAAAATCCTCTGTGTGCTGAAAGCTGTGTCTTTCTTTCAAGTTACTAAAATCTTTACAACACTGGTTAGGCCTAACGGTGTCCGGGTTGAAGAAAATATGACTCTTATGTTCTTGTTTGGCTCTCCCATTTTCAATATTTAGTTCATTGTATAGAATTACACTTTAATTTCTTAACGTATTTGTTAATGCTGTAGGGCAGAGCGGTTATGCATTTTACTGGTTCAACTCTTGTCGTTAAAGCCAAACCTGCTTTTATATATATATGAACACACACACACACACACACATATATATATATATATATATATATATATATTATATATATATATATATATATATATATATATATATATATAATAGTTTTTCCTAGATACATCTAAAGTAAGTCAAGTAAACGATACCTTCGTGACCTAAAAAAAGACACTTGTTGTGGTCCAAAACAAGTAAAACTGAAAATTAATGCGTAATCAATGTGAACACTAATACATCACATTTCAGTAGCTTTATCTATTATCATCTATAATGCCATAAGAGGTTAAAGAGTGTTAGATACATCCCAGAATTTTTTAAAGATGCTTTTTAGTATAACTTATTTAGGTTGTGCAATTTTTGTGATGTCCTACAATTCATTTATGGAATGGATGTATGGCGTTTAGGGCTAAAGCTCAGGTAATGGGATCGTGGAAGTCATTTGTCATCGTTTATGGCTTGGAAAATTATCCTCTTGAAGAGGGCAATTCCCTTCAGAATCACTGCCACCCATTAGAATGATGATTAAAGCAGTGCTTCACGACCATTTGTTAAGCGCCCTAATACTGTAGAGCTGTGTAATTTGATAAACATTAAGGCAGCGCTCATTTCGTCAAAGTATCAATGGTGAAAATGGATGGATTGTAAATTAAGCGATGACTGATTGATATGACTCGTACGGATGAAATAGGTATTCCCGTGATGAGTTCTATAATTGGCCATTAATGTACATTAGTGATTTTATGAGAATTTCAATTCATTACAACTACCCCATTCTGACCGTCTATGGGACTCTGAGACATACACATATCAACCTTTACGATATATATACTAATTATATATATATATATATATATATATGTATATATATAACATATATATATATATATATATATATATATATATATATATATATATATACATATATATTTATATACACATACATACATACATACATACATACATACAATACTAGTATATGTGATCTGTCAAAATGACAGTTAAATATTTAGATAGATATCCACATGCATGCACGCTCACCCCCCTTTTACCAGGGTATTACTATTCCCTCTCCCCACTATGAGAAAGCTTTTAATTCTGTCAAAACTTCGTTAGTAATGAAGGCCTTCAGTAATGAAACCCCTTCAAAAGCAAGGGATAGATGAATCTTATGTTAGAACACTTGAAGATATTTATACAAGAAATACAGCAATCCTAAAACTACATCAAGATATTGAGAAAATTCCGATTGAGAAAGGAGCTAGGCAGGGAGTCTTCATCTCTTCTAAATTATTCACAGCGTGTCCAGAAAAAGTTTTTAAGAATTTAGATTGGGAAAATATAGGAATTAGCATTAATGGGGAATACCTCAACAACTTAGAAGATATCTAGATGAAATAGTTCTATTTAGTGAATCATGGGAGGAATTGCAAAAGACGATAGATTGGAATATAGAAAGCAGAAATATAGGAATGAAAATGGATGAGGAAATCTAAGGGAATGTTTAATGAAAATACAAACAACAAATAAGGATTATGGACGAGCCTCTAGAGTAGAGATTGTTATAAATAGATGTACTTAGGACAGACATCCCGTATAGATACATTCAAGTGCTCTAACATAAGTTTCATCTATTCCTTGTATTTGAGGGGCTTTCATTACTGCTGACGTTTTGACATGCATAGTGGTTTGTCATATTCTGTTGATTTTTCCTTTAGCTGGTTGTTACATGGATATGGTCAGTTTAATACTACCTTCTAAAACCTGCCTACTCTCTTTGTTGATTAAAGTCTAGTAGTCTTCCCGTTCCGCCTAATATGATCTTTGTAAATATTTTATATATTACTGAGAGTAAACTCATTTGCCGGTCATATCATTTATCAATAAATCAAGATTTACAAGTAGCTGCCCTATTATTGAGACTCTTCTGAGATGTTATTGCCCTCCAACCTCATTGCTGTTTATATGTTCTTAGAATGGTCGCTATATATCCATGAAAACGGGAAGGACTCAACCATTTTCATATCTATATGGACAATATCAGAGTTATTCCTGATTTCATAACGGTTGTGTTAAATTCCAGAGATATGTTAGTTAATTTCATCCTAATGATGTCATTAACGTCAAAACATCCCTTGATAAGGTTTCCTCTCCTTGGTTATATTTATCATCAGTTATATATACATATACTGTACATACTGTATATTCATACATACATAACCCGCGCTGTTTTCTTTATTAGGAAGAATAGTGCTATTAGTCTACAGAATTCCAGTTGCCTCTACTGATGATCCTTCAAGCCTGATACCTTTTTTTTTTTTTTTTTTTTACCTTAACTGACTTTAATATGATAATCCAATTCAATCCTATCCATTCTTATAGTAGATTATATATATATATATATATATATATATATATATATATATATATATATATATATATATATATATATATATATATATATATACATATATTTATACATATACGAGGCTTTGGAAACTGAACAGAGTTAGTTTGTAGCCTGAATTAGATGTCGTAATACGATTTTAGTTTTAAACAGATACTAGCAAGGAATGGCATCGTAAATTGTTGAGAGTTTGCTTGATAAGGGAGTTATCGCCAGTTTATTTGTTTTGGACTTCGTTCAGATTTCTTTTTATGAAGTCAGTTCGATGTCTAGGAATTCATCCCCCCAAACTCAGCTATTTAAAATCCTTGATAGTGTGTGTGATCAGGCCCAAATGTCTTAATTGGCTCTCAAAACAATATGGTAATATTGGCGGAAACAAGGTCAACTTATTAAGATTGTTGCAGGGGAAGGAAATTTGCAAATGATATGTAATATGCATGAAAAAAACTTATTTTGTCAGTTGATTATAGGCGGACTTATTAAATGAATATAAGGGCGATTCATTATACATTGTCTAAAAAATATTATTTGAAAATGAAGAGCATTGACAAATGAAATATTCAGACGATGTTTCTCGTTTGCTTGATAACTTTTAAGTGCTTCAGGTAGAACAGGCCTAGAATTCAAAATGTTATGGATCTCTCTCTCTCTCTCTCTCTCTCTCTCTCTCTCTCTCTCTCTCTCTCTCTCTCTCTCTCTCTCTCTCAGGGGATGGAGTAGAAGAAAGAAGACCATTTCCTTTGTGATGTAGGAAATTTATTTCTCTTTTTCCTTAGACTGCGCTCCGACGTCACAACAAAGTTACAATTTCCTTTCGAGTTTGAGGACGGTTATATTTTTTTTTTTCTATCCGAGTCAGACATTGCCAGAAGTAAACCAGCGACGAGAAGGGAATGCGGGGATCTTGGGGGAGAGCAAAAGGGAGGGTAATTCCGGGGGATCGCACAAGAATTATGAACCTCTATGGCGCCATACAGTCCCAGCCAGGCACAGGGATTTCCTTCCTCTTCCTCTTCCATTCTCCTCTCCGTATCATAGTTATCTTCGTCCAATCTCTCTCTCTCTCTCTCTCTCTCTCTCTCTCTCTCTCTCTCTCTCTCTCTCTCTCTCAGGATAACTTCTTTCAAGAAGAAAGAGAAGTTACTGGTGTTGGTTATATATGCTTCCTTCCATGCATACATGCAATGCCTTAAACTTCTGCTCTGCCAGCCTTTGGGCTTGCCTGTCCTCCAAAGGAAACGAAAAGGGTTTACGTGCTCCTTTGTCTGAATGACAAAACATGTATTTGCACGGTTTTATTTTCGAATTTCTTTGCGTCTGCTTGTAATAGACTACCGTGACATCCTCGGTTGTTTGTTTGCTCTTGTATATCACTGGCGTTGCATGTCCAAACAGTACCTACATGAATTTGTATGTATTTTTTTCCAAAGGAAATATTTTCATTAAAAATTATGTATTCAATCCGTTAATACATAGATTTGTCATCCTTTGAAAATGTAATGAAAATATTCATATAAAGGTTGCCGTACAACAAAGTGGGTGAAAAGGTTTTTTTTTTTTTTTTTTTTTTTTTTTTTTTTTTTTTTTTTTTTTTGCATCGATTTGAATATCTATAATGTTTAATGATAAATTCTAGATAACATCGTTTAGGCGTTAACTATATATTCCCATTCTCCAGGAAAAAGAATAAATCTTGCTCAGACTGATGAGTTTCACAAGCAAACGTTTCAAAGTCAAAGAAACTATGCATTCATTGCAAAGTGGGTAGAGTTAGTTATTAAATTATATAAATTTGAAAAAATGTGAGCCTGAAAAATTTGATGATACCTACATCCAATCCTGGAGCATCACATACCTATCATAGCTACTTTCACGATTGTTAGAAAATGTGAATTCGTATATTACCGTGTACCACATGGTCTCAGTAAGAGTGCCATCCAAATATTTGCAAATTCCGATATAATCACACTTACAATACATTGTTTAATAGAATTAGTACAGATGCCTCAAACTATCAAATATGTACATTTTATTATTGTTTAGAATCTGCGAACATTACAGTATGTACTGTATATGAGAAAAGCTAGAAAGGTTATTATAATTTTGTGAATGCTTTGACTGAAGAGAATCCCCATACATAGAGTGATATTCAAGAAAGAAGACTTATTATAAAATGCTGAGAAAAATTAAAGAACACCTTGGATACTGGAGCCACCTTTGAAAAATCTTACACACTGTGGTTTTACCTTCCCACTCAAATAAGGGTAAAGGAAGTCTAATCAGAGAAAAGTACTCTGGTTTCAGCAAATGCTTTGCTCTTTTGCTTTATAACAAATTCAATAGTAATAAAACTTTTTCAAAGAAGACATCTAATGCAATAAGTGTACTAGATTTCATCCTGAGGTATATTGACAAAGAATTGGAAATAATCGTTTAGTCATGTTTGTGGAAATATAAAGATTTCTTAAAAGTTGTAACTAATGTAAGCAATAACCCAGAACTTTAAGCCCGTTCATGTGCCTACGTTTTTCAAATGTTAACTTACTTACACACAAAGTAGTTGAAGTGTTTAATGTCCTTAGAAGAGGAAAAAAAAAAAACAATTGCCATGCAAGTTCTCAAGGGGCCGAAGAGTTACAATGGCGGATAATGAATAGTAAATCAGTGAAGAAGTCAGTATGTAATTTATATTGCAGCAATTGAGAAATAGTTCAATTCAGTCAGCAGAACTTGATAATTTAAAGTACCCTTGCAGTCTGAATCTCAAATTTTATATCAGGAGCTATGATATTGAGAGGCAGTCTGTTTTAACTGCACCGACTTCTGAGCATTATGTGGATATAGTGATTTTGTTTAACAAGTACTGCTGTAAGCACGAAAACTGTTAGAAAACTTTCCATCGTAAAATTTTTCTTAAAGTAGCCAAATTGGTAACCCTCTGTTTTTTACACCAAATATACCAAAATCAGGGAAAAAACACCTATGCCAGGAATTTGTTAACGACCTTCAGATCTCAAGATGGTGCTAGCAACCATAGAGAAGATCAATATGCCCATATTGTATGAACAAAAGCTCTGAAGCAGCTTTGATTGAATAATTTAGCTCAGGGTGGTCCAACCTTTTCCATGCCAAGGGCAACATTACCTGAAATCCTTGATGGCACGGGTCAAAAATAAGCTTAACTTTAGAATTATAATTCCTGGTGCAGTAACTGAAGGGGAGCACCTTCTCCCAAGGGGAGAGGATTCAGCTCCTTTATATAAGTGATTTTTTTTACCAAGTATGTAGATGCACTTGAAGAGTTTACACACCGTGTCATAAGATTTTCCCCCATATTTACTTGTATATAAATATTTATTTCCGAAAAAAAGGTAAAAATTAGTAATTTAAAGCTTATATATTTCTGTTAATATTTAACTTCAAATCATAATTAAAGTACATATGATATACAAAAAGAGAAAAAAAAAGATATAAACAACTCAGATTATTTAGTAATACTTTCTAATCATAAGATTAGAAAAAATAGAACCTTTTAGTCAGTTTTATTCCTGTTTAACCTCAAAATACTGTACAATCAAAGAAAATCTACACACACAATCATATATATATATATATACATATATATATATATATATATATATATATATATATATATATATATATATATATATAAGTATGTGGTACGTATGTAAGTAAATATATAAATATGTATATATTATATATGTATATATTATATATATATGTATATATATATATATATATATATATATATATATATATATATATATGTATATATATATGTATATATATATATGTATATATATATATATATATATATATATATATATATATATATATATATATATATATATATATCTTCTTAAATTCACAATAGAACCCTTCAAGTTTTCCAAAAAAAAAGATGAGGAGTATGTTCCATTATTTCTGTTCAATTCATGACAAGAAGGGAATTGTGTTAGATCATTCTTGTTTAAGCATTCACTGAAAAGTTGCAGCCTTTTGCTGAGAGAATCAACATGTCCTACTAATTGGGCAACATACTGTAATTTTCCTTGTAGGTTCATGTTTAGAACGTTCAGGTGGAAAGTCATTGCGGTAAGAATTGCTTGGGAGCAAAGAAAGTCTTTGTCATGTAACTGAATTTAGCACTGTTTTGAATGACTAATATGCTGATTTTGTAGAAATGGTAGAGTATCTTAAAGAAAAAAAAACCTGACTGTTTCCCAGCACTCAGCCCCCTAACACGTAATATAGTGGCAGATCACTGTACTCAGTGTTTAGTTTTTCCAGGAATTATATAAATTTTCTATGCCTAAGAAAATATATCCGCCTCTGATTAAGTTCACAATACTGACAATACTTGTCATAGCATCACTTATCTGCAATATTTTGCTTCATAAGGCCTCTTGGTGAATAATGCAGTGCAGTGTGATGCAATGCACTCCATTTTTCTTTGGAAGACCAACTAACCCCACATTACTGCCAACCATAGCTTCCGTACTATCAGTTATAATGTAGGGACACATTTTAAACCCTCCGTATGCATTGACCACGGATTTGAGGGAAACTATATATATATATATATATATATATATATATATATCAGAACCTCTGCTATCATCATTCAATGACTGCATCTTGACAAGTTCTTCGTGAACCACAAAATCTTCGCCAATGGTGCCGGAAAATACAAGTAACTGACTTGTGTCACTTACATCAGTGCTGTCATCTAAATCCAGTAAAAAGTACTTGCGATGTTTCATTATATTTTTGAGTTTCATGGAAACATGCTGATCAAATTCATTCACTCTTCTTACAACTCTTTGGTAAGAGAATGACACACTTTCAAAATTTTTTACTACCAGGTACATTTTCTTCAGCAAACTCTTGTGCTATTTTACTGCACACTGCTTTATTAATTCTCCACCCAAAATTATTTTCTATTTCTTATAAGCACCAAAGTAACTTCTTATAAAGCAGTAAGACTAGCTGTTTGTAATTTTCAGAAGTTATGTAGCCCATGATTTTGCTGTTGATGTTTGCCCATCAAGATATTCAATATACCACTTCGAGATTTTCCCGCAATTGAGCATACTTTTCTTAGTGCAATGTCTCACAATGCCATCGAACATATTCCTTAAGAACAGAACCTATTTGATGCCACACAATATTCTTCTTCCCACTTCATGTCATATGCTCTGTTCATATGGAAAGACGTTACGAACAATACTGCTTAACTACAAAACAGAGGCAAGCTGAAAACTATTCGAAACAGCAGGGGCTCCATCCCCATTCTATTCACGGGGTTTTCATTAATCTCCTTACATTTATATTTGTTATTGTTATTATTATTATTCTATCTACCGTCAAAAGAGAAAAAACATTGGTATTGAACGCATGGTTTGGATGGAGAGAGAGAGAGAGAGAGAGAGAGAGAGAGAGAGAGAGAGAGAGAGAGAGAGAGAGAGAGAGAGAGAGAGAGAGAGAGATGGTACTGAAATTCTACTGAAATTTGTGATTTTAATTTTATTTCATTATTTATAATTTTTTATTTTGTTAGTATTCTGGGGGGGATCATTCAAGTCCAGTAAGGTTTCGACATTAAATCATACTGCATAATTAAGTCAGTGTTGGAGGGCCACAAAAAATCCCCTCGCGGGCCACAATTTGCCCGCGGGCCTGTAGTTGGACCACCCTGATTTTAGCCATTCATAGTCATGTTAAAGATGAACACTTAATCTTATGTCAGTATTAGAAGACACATTATTAAATACCTTTAGTACCTAGGTTTACCAGTTATTTCGAATGCAAGCAAATCAGTATATGCAAATTCCATTCGGTTTACCGGCATCATAAGTCTGCAAGCAGAAGTTTTCCTCTGTATCTGCATTTTTTGTGGACAGTAAATACGAGACTAGCACCCATGCGTCACCCACGCAGTGTTCACGGTCTTTTACGGCATTTTATTTTGTATTAGCAATTTAGCTTGCAACCTGCTTCAAGCTGAGAGCCTAACTCTTTAACTTTCCAGCAGCACTAGTAGAAGATTCATCTCTCAGGTGCATCTTCGTCGTAAAGTTAACAGTATTGTGATAATCACTCTAAAATTATTATGCAAGATGATAAGATGAAAAGATCTCGTGCGACTGACCTGCAATAACTGTAGATTCTTACTGCAACATCCACTATTGGTACAGTTACAATAATAAACAATGAAGAGGATATCAAAGCATTAAACGATGCGGAACCGGCACTGTCATTGATGAGTCAGTGGCATATTTTTAACACGGAAGGCTCTCCTCGTATCGGGATTGAAGAGAAGCAGTTAGGCGATATGATAACCAAAACACTAATTTTGAAAAAAAATAATGGTATTGGAAAATTTTGAGCTGAATAAGGTGCAGCTTAAAGAGAATGCTAAGGATTTCAACTGAGGAGGAGATATTAATAATGTGGCAAATCCTGTAAGATTTTGTAAAAGATATGACTTCGGTAGGTTGGTTTGCGAATCTATTTAATATCGATAATTCGATGTCGCATGTCTGTGATGTTTTAAAGAAATGTGCAAAGCAGATAGTTGCCAAAACTGAATGCGTAAAAAAAGACCACATATCCAAAAAGGTAAATTAATTGATGCAGCTACTGATAGTGAATGCAGGTCAAGAGGGATGACTCCTAGTTTGGATAAAGTTCCTGTGGAGGGAAATTCCTTCTCCTCCTCTTCTCTCTCGTCTCCCTCACACCAACCGCTACTAGCTTCAAAGGAAAAGTGTAAGTTAATTTGATAATATATTCCTGTTTTCTATTTTGAATTATTAATTTGTATTCTTTTTTGATGTTAGGGTTTATAATGTTCCTTAATTGACATTGTAAACATTTAAAAATGAATATACTTGTACATTTATGGACGTGTGGAATGCATCGAGTGTATTACCTTTATTTCTTATGAGAAAAATAGTTTTGGTTTATGAGCATAAGTTACGAGTTTACTACGGTTAAACTCGTAAACCGAAGACCACAGTACTATGTAAATGAAGTCTTGAATGGCAACACTTTAATTTTGTAAAATACTTAAGGTATTAATAACTGTAGGATATATGCATAACTTTTGGCATGATAGGTTTCACAAAAATAGGGGTATTTCAGGGTCCTTATGTTTATTTAAGAAGGGTCCATCTGCTGTGATATCAGCAGCCAGTACTTTGTACTCCATGATTTTAACTTCGGTGAAAACGAAGCTTGGGCCCTGGTTAGTTGCATACATTTGCTCTTCAGGGTATTCTGCATCTGCTGTTCATGGGTAACCTTTAAATCTTTCAAAGTAAGGGCAAGCACTACTTACTGAATTCCAGGTTTTCATTAAGTATAGAAACTGCGTCATTTCATCCAATGGAGAACAAATAACTGCCATAACAATTGCATCTGCATACTGTTCTCCATTTTCAAGGGTAATTGTAGAAAAATTCATCATAACCATTTTATTAAAATTGTAATTATTATCATTAGTATTTTTGTTGATATTGTTACTACAATATAGAAAAATCGGAAAAGCAGAACACTTACAATCTGAAAGGTCCCAATAGGAAACACAATTAACTATGGAATAGATCCTGAAAGGTAAAGAGTTAAATATATGAAAAAGAAAAATCTGTTTAGATAAATAAAAATGTTAGATAGATTAGGTAAAAGATAAACTATGAAACGCCTTAACAAAAAGCATTTGCACAATATTTTAATTTATGTTCCAATTATTCAACTATTTAATTACGATAGTAATTCCACAGTTTGGTGAAATTTGTAATAAAACATAGAATTGTGTGTACTGTAGTATTTAGCCCTAAGAGAGAAAAAGCGTGACTGTTATAGTTAATTGCATAATAAGTACATTTTGGTGGACAGCATAGTCTATGAAAATCTGAAAACAAATGCTCGTCAACATTTTGAAAAATATTATTTCGTATTATCTAAGAGCTGCTGAAAGAAAAAATAAAACAGTTTGGATAGGCTGGTATCCTCAAAAGGTTCAATAGAATCTTCAGTGTGCTAGTATTTTTATGGAATTAAAGAGATAGACCAAATGTCCCAAAAGTTAATGTGCAATGAAGAACTACGCCTAACATTTATGCAATGAGTTTTTCATGGTTAAACTTTTACCCTCATACCTAGCACCATACCCTATATTAGTTACATCTCTCTTTTTTTTAAGAGAGTCGTCAACCACGAGTGAGATTGATGCAAAAAGAGCATCTTCTGCATAAGCAATAAGATTTTTAGGCAAAACCAAATATCATGCATATGTCGTATAAATAAGGACCAGGAACATATCCCTATGGAACACCAGCCATTTCGTTTCTTTGATCATTATACTACCCTTCAACAACTACTTTTTACACTTACATAAGTTATCAAATGAGAAGAGAAGTTATCAACCAGTTCCCATTCTTTCAACATTGAAAAAAAGTGCTCATTGGTTGTGCTGGCCGAAAGTAGCCCAAATTCAAGAGTAATCATACAAACTTCATGTCTACAGATAAGGAATTTCAGTACAACATTGCACATCGCTTATTGACAAAAATCAGAGTGTAGTACAACACTAGAAGTTATAAGAAAAAACATCACAAGGACCAATACGTTTGAGAAAGTTAAATCTGAGATGTTTCAGTGTGTGGATTCACACGTTTTGTCAACTGATGCATAAAACATAGAATCATTTGGCCATTATAGAAAATTGGCGGTAGTTAGTAGAGCTGGAGCTACCACAACAACATTTTACATAATGAAGTAACATTACTCACTCTACAGAAAGTAAAAATGAACCCCTTTTAGCTACTGAATATCTGTGCTGACTAAAAACCCACAAAAAATTCTCTTAACAGTCATGAGAAATGAGATGGAGAACATTTACAGTCAGTCTACAATACTTGTTTTGTATAAGCATGATAGTTTTTAGCACACAATTATTGTTTAGTTTCAAGATGCATAAGGTTTGAGACATTAGATTTTCCAGTAAACTTTGAGAAATCTGTATGAATTAAGATCGATGGGTATTTGTTGTTGTGAACACAACATAAAATTACCATAATTTATTGAAGTTATTCCCCACAATGGAAATCGTCATTAATGTGCCTTGCGTGCCACATTGCAAGCATTGTTAAAGGACCATTGCTATATTCATTCACTCACAATAATATTGCTATTTTCTATATCTTCATTTCTTTGAGGCTTATCACTTTGCTAGATTTTCCAGTTTTACCTGGTTTCTTTTTCATTACTCATCCATGAAGAAAACTGTACCACACGTGTTTCATACACGATCGTACACTGTATGTACACTGTAACAGTTTTGCTTTTCTATCTTATCACTCGCTCTTCCCTGCACTGTTAATAAACAAAATTACTCTGAATTTCGGAAAATTTCGTACGGCTCGGACGGGAAATTTTGGCTGTCTGCGGCCAACTGAACTGGAGTCCGAAATAGTATGTATTCAGTTCAATGTTGTATGTGGTCATACGAGGCTTTCCGAGGCCATCCGAAGTCGATTTCAGAAAAAAAAATTTAACATGTTTAATTTTTGGCTGCGGACTGTCAGCCACATTCTGGTACTTAAGCATTCCGAAATTGTGTGTAATCAGTCTGAAATTGTACATATTCATCCGAAATGTACGAGATCACTGTGTAATCACTCCAAACTCATCTGAGGTTGTACTCGATTGACTTGTCCGAACTGAGAACATCTCGGACAACGGCGTTTGCTTTGGTTTCATCTCAAAGCAATTCGTATGACTGCCGACTGACTACGTTCTCACCTCTCACTGAGTACGTACTGTTACTACCATAGAATTACATGTGCGCTCTTTCACGGACTGAATTCGGACTGCGTAGAACTTACGGACAACCTTGTGAAGTCGCACATGGTCACATTCTCATGGTGCCTGCACTGTGGTATAAAGCGGACGCTCTCGCACCCGAGGAAAATCACATACGTAGCACTTTGATTTGTATCACGTGGACCATGTTTACAACCTTTTTCTAGGTTATTAATATAAAAAAACATTACAGCATGACTTTCACTTTCTATATTCAATAATCGTAACGTAAAAACATGGCATGCTATATACACAGTTTAACGTTCCAAGTCATATTTACCATAACCTTCTAAGGTAAAGTAATTACGAATTTTCTTATTACGGTTTAATGTAAGCATTCATACCTTAACAAATCATAATACTATATTTTATCAAATTTACAGGATCAAAATTTAAGTAAATTGTTCATGGGAAACAATGAGGATTGTTCAATTTAAGTCAGTCTGTTTTATTTTTTAATCATACAGTCTTGCCATTCAACACTTCATCTTCTGACCTGATGTAGTCTACCAAGTAGTTCCTTATGTTCTTGGCAGCTGTTGGTTGGTTCATTGCCACAGAACTGGGTTTTCATGTATGGCAAATATGTCACTAAGCTCTAGGAATAACTTCATGGTCGTCAGGATGCTCTTGATTAAGAATTGATGTGTCAAGAGCTGGGTTCTTAGATTGCAAGTAATTATGAAGAACACAATAAGCATATGTGATAATGTTGACACGATCTAAGTTTATGGCTTTGTAGTAGTAGGCAACCGAATCTTGAAGCAATTAATCTGAAGGTATTTTTATAACCCTTTTGCCTCGTGTAATACTATAGTTGTAAATTCTTTCTTTTATGGGACATGTTGCGAAGTGGTAAGGGTTTTATCAACCAGGGCTTCATGGTAAAGGCATCATCTCCCCCAAAGTAGAATGGAATGAAGGGACTGTCCTCATCGTTAGGCAATGGTTCAGGCTCTGGAAATTGCAACGCATCTTCCTCAATTGCTTGCCTCAGAGGTGTAGACACAATACCCCTTCATCAGAGCTGCTGCCATTATGTCCAATGTCAACATAGAGAAATTTGTAATTGACCACAGCCAGGAGAACCATAGAGAAAAATTTCTTGTGGTTGGAGAAGAAACTGCTACTTTTTGGAGGTTTATGAAGGGCTACATGTTTGCCGTCTATGACTCCCAAACAGTTAGGCAAATTCAATTTTTTGTAAAACATATCTTCTACATCCTTCCATCCTTCTGGGGTTCTTGGGCATGCAATTAATTCCTCAGCAAACTGATCGATAATGCCTTGAGAGACTTATGGAACAAATATAGAGATGGTGTTGTGAGCGATTCTGACGACATACTGCAAACTCTTGTAGTTGTTCCCTGATGATAGATAACGCAGGGCGATGGCCAACTTCAGTCCAGGCGACAGAGCCTTCCTAAAGCATGTATCTTGCTTTGTGATCCTGTGTTGGATCCTGTGAAGAAGTTGTTCAAATAAATTGGGAATCATTCTGACATAGTTTGTAAAAGATTGAACACCTTTAAGATTTAGCTCTACCATATTGTCCAAACATAGGTCTCCTCTTCAGCCAAGATTTCACCTTTAAAGATATAAGTTTAAAACATAAGAATATGTACATAGGTCTCTTTTACAGCCAAGGTTTCACCTGGAAATATATAAGTGAAAAACATAAAATCTTTAGGTGAATTAAATGAAAGTCATGAATAATAAAATATATTTACCCAATATATTTTCTTGTTCTTTTTTTGTTGGTGGAGGCTGTTTTCTTTCTAATCCATCGTCATCAAAGTCTAGGAGGTACAATTCAATCAGAGCATAAGTGCACTGCGGTTGTAGCAGAATCTTTATTTGTAGATCTCTGTCCATCACATTTGGATTTGTTTAGATATGTACTGTGCAAATTTCAAAGGGCAAATGATGAGTTGTTCTATTCAACAAGCCATTTTATAGATTTTACGGTCACAAGAAGCTCTACGTTCCTGTACACAGCAGCCATGTGTCATCTGCAGTGCAATGTTGCAATTTATCCGCCGACAGTCAGTTATCTATACACAGGGGTACGTCGCCACGTAGTGTACGAGCCAGTCGATACCAACACGCAGCCTTAGGAGCTCGTGTGTGTGAGCCCAGTACATAGTGGGTGCATTACCAGAACGCCAACTCTGCACCACCCTACGTACTGTCCTGTAGTGTAAACGCCATTACTGCCAGATTGTTTGTATCTTTCTTTACTTTTTTATTTTTTTATGAACTTGGCCCACATTCGCACAAAACCTTCAGACTAACTGTAGGACTCTATGGTCTCACGAAACTAATTCATAACAATATAAAACAGTAGAAATTATATTGATTTAGATTTTTTAACAAATGCCTCTTCGGGGAAAGAAGTATACCGTTTTGCAGTAAATATAGAATGTTAAATGTGAAGGAGGTTGTAAGGTTGTTTTTCTATTAAATGTTTTGGATAAGAGAATAAAATGTATTAAGCTGCTAAACTTTGACTGAAGGATAATACAACGAACTACAGATCACCATTTGGCAAAATTTACAACTTGGAAGCCTCCCTTGGCTGGATACAGTTTCTCTTTGGTCTGGAAGACCGTTTTGTCAAGGGCTGAAGAGGAAGAGTACTTGCAGCTGTAAGAGGTGGTTGCTATCTAAAGGAGTGTTGGATTACACGTGACAATTACTAGTCTCCAAGGATATTTTTTAGACGTACAACATAGAAGCTTCTGTTTAATTATAGTTTTATAAGAAATAAGATAGCAACCTCTTAATCGAAGTAGGGTAACCGAGTTGCAAGGAAGCCATGTGAACAATAGTGCTTGTTGGAGCCATCTTTTTCATCATTCATTCACTAATACTTCATAGTATTAGTAGTTTCATAATTTCCACTCGTCTGAAAATTATTTTCAGAAAAATATAAATGATACCGAATTTAGGAGAAAACACCTAATACACAGTACTAGAAACTAAAAGATAGATTAATTGGGACCTTCTACACTCCACTAGTCTAATATTTCTTAAATCTTCCTCGTGTGTCACGATTGAAAAATAAATGAAATTGGATAAAAAGTTGTCAAGAACAACAGGTGTCAGGAAGAAGAAAATCTGCTGAAGACTGTTTAGCCTTAAGGGCCCTATAATGCCTCTTTTGATTAGTCCCAACGGTTGGGTAACAGTTTCTCATCATTAGCTGCTAAGCTGAGAAAAGTAGGTATGTTAAAAGTCAAAGATGGAGGATTTGCCTTCTCTGCTGAAAATAAACGCAATTTAATTTCTTGACCTGATTAGGTAATTATTAAAAATTTCCTTGCAAATTTTACATGTCAAATAAAATCAATCTGTAAAGTTATTATAGATTAATTTGGATTGATTATATCATCTTTTGTTGAACTTGAACCTTTCATTTTAATTTGCATTTGAGAGTTACCCATTCTTAATATTCTTGATAGTATGTAAATTAAATTTCAGATCCCTTGATAGAAACACTTATGTGGTACCTGTAACAGGTAGGCTGACAATAAACTTGTGTACAATTACTGTATCCATGCCAACTTATTAATTAACATATTATCTAAACTATGCAGACGGTTAGATTACTAGGAGCATGAATCGGCTTCCTTATCAACTGTTGAGAATCACAATATTGACTTTTTCAGAGGAGACCTCCCATAGCATTCAGTATTAGTAGAGCCAGGTCACTTAATATTGTATCAAAGAATTTATCAGAAATAACGAAATTCTAATGATCCCAATGATTTTGTTTTAAACTCCAAGCAAATGATAGTTATAATACTTGTAAAAAGTTGTATTGGAATATATTGTTGTCACATTAACAGTTTCTTGGTAGTAGTCAAGATATTGAGGAAAGTAATCAAGATGTTGAGGACCATTACGTTGCCGGCCATGTTTATTTTATGTTCATTGTTGTGGCTGTAAATAAAGATTACTGCGTTTTTACACTTTTCTCCAATCACGTAGAATATTTTTTATTAGTAACAATGTATCTGCAAGTGTTGCTAATGGTAGATATGGGACATACCTGTAAATATAACTTTAAAGGTGAGAAATATGTTCTATGTTAGGGCTTTTTAAGTAAAGTATTCACAGATTTGGATATTGAAATAAAAATGTTAAATCACAGTTCTTTAGAAAATTTGAAATTTTATGTCAGGGGGGACGGATAACAGCTTAAGTCATGCATCATCAATTCTTTAGAGATGAAAGCAGCTGAGGGGACAAGGACATAACAACAATGATATTGCACAACTGCACACTACTAAATAAAGAGAATGAAATCTAGTAATGCCATGTCACCCGAGGAGTGGTATTATGGATTTATGTATCCCAAAATTACAAGATTAGCCATTATAAGAAGCTTTTGCTCTAAGTCTGGAGTCTAGCATGCTTTTAAAAAAATCAAAAGAAAAGGAAAGTGCACGAGCGTTTCATTGCAAGGCATTTGGAAATAGCTAAATGTCAAGCATTCAAATTAATGTTTACCAGTTTGCATTGCGCTGACTTTCATGTTAGCAATGTTGCTGTTAATAGAAATGCCATTTGAATTTATTGGCATCAAATTAGATCATTACAGATTTTACAGAAATTGTGATTATTCACTTTGCACATAAAGAAATGGGTTGGACTCCGAGGGCCTTATCACCTCTAAGATATTATTATTATTATTATTATTATTATTATTATTTTATTATTTTATTATTATTACTGGCTAAGCTACAACTCTAGCTGGAAAAGCAATGTCTACAGCCTGAGGGTCCCAAGAGGGAGGAAAGGAAGAAAGAAAGGAATAAACTATATAATAAGAGAAGTTAAAAATATGAAATATTTCAAGATCAATAAAATCGTTAAAATAGATGTCATATAATGCAAAATAAAAACATTCTCTGCAAATTTGAGCTTTTGAAGTTCCACCGATTCAACTGCCTAAATAGGAAGATCATTCCACATTCTGGCCACAGAATAAAACTTCTAGAATATTGTGTAGCGGTGAAGCCTTATTGTGGAGAAGGGAAGACTTAGAATTAACAATGATAATTAACTTTTTTAACTTTATTTCTCTTCATTGTTTTGATTGCATTCTTATCTTTCAGGTGAGTGACGGCGAACTCTTTGGGGGATGTTGCAGCTACTTGAAGGTATTGTTAATTTTTTTTTTCCCCAGAAGTAGCCATTAACCTAAATCTAGTCCTGTAGAGTTTTCTCTAGGTTTTGATTTACCGATGTTAACCAGCGGAAAGAGAAACTCGGCAAAACAAAGAAAATATTTTGTATTATAAAGTAAGATTAAAAGTAGGTAAATATTTGGCAGTATATATCTGATACTCAAAATTAAACTAATGATTTTACATCCTTAACTGGTTCCTTGAATAGACTTGCGTACATAATTTTATAATCATTGCAGCAGCTGTCATATACAAATTTGTTATTTATGTCCACGTCTTTAGCGTCGATGAGTTTATTAACTAAATAATTTTTTGGTATTACTAATGATTCCCTAATGTGTAGTTATTCCCAATATTTTAATTTTTCATATTTTATATGTAAAAAACTTAAACGACTAGTAATTCTGATTTTTAAAACTATGATAAATTTGGTATGTATTCCTCTCTATCTCTCTCTCTCTCTCTCTCTCTCTCTCTCTCTCTCTCTCTCTCTCTCTCTCTCTCTCTCTCTCTCTCTCTCTCTCTCATGTTTATGTTGTCTCGACTGATTATGATGTGTGTATATTTTAGAATTCAAAGGTTTAAAGGTCACTTATGAATAACAGAGTCAAGGAACCGGATAGTGCCCAAGAGACTGACCATTTATTATTATTATTATTATTATTATTATTATTATTATTATTATTATTATCATCATCATCATTATCCAAGCCACAACCCTGTTTGGAATAGCAGAATGCTAAAAGCCAGAGGGCTCTAACAGGGAAAGTAGTCCAGAAAGGAATCGTAATAAGGGAGCAATAGATAAACTATATATAAATAATAAATGAAAAATGAAAAAAATATGTTAATCCAACAAGTTAAGATAAAAATAGCCGAAGACCAGAAATTGGAATAGTACTTGAAACAAGCTAGACATTTCTTAAGGATAGACTGATCGCAGAAAATCCTCGGTTAAAAATCAGTATGTCATTTTTTTGTACAACTGAAGAAGGAAGAGATCGAATGTTTGCTCAAAAATAAAATTACAGTCAAGAATCACACAGTTTTAATTAAGTTTTATTTAATTAGTGAGACATCGTCAGTGCAAAGATCTGGATGTTGAGGTCCTCGATCTATTTAAAATCAATCATTGAGTTTTATTAGGGTTCAACTTTATACCCCATAATTTGCGCCAATAGCTAATTTTAGCTAGATTATAGATTTCTATCAAGGGACCCTGCAACCACAGGTCTATATTTTGAAGATGGAATAGATTCAAAGAGTAGCATCATCTGCGTAGGCATCGAGCTTGTTTTCTAGGCCAAGCCATATATGCGTATAGAGTAGTATATAGTAAGAAAAGTAATGGCCTTGACGAACATCAGATATTGCATTCCTGTAATACTATCTAGTATACTATATAAAAATTCAATAGTGAAAAAGACCCACTTATTCCCCAATGTTTAAGTTTAAAAACAAGGGGCCTCATGATTAACATGGCCAAAGGCTGCGCTAAAATCGCGGCCAATTATATTAAACTTCCTGACCACAATCAAAGGATATCTGTACAGCATTGGAAATTTTAAAGACGGGCATCATATGCTCTAAGGTCTTTACGGAAACCAAACTGCATATTAGAAAAAAGATGATCACTTTCTGCATACCCATTTAGACGTTTTGCCAAAAGACATTCGAAAACTTTA
Organism: Palaemon carinicauda; assembly: GCF_036898095.1. Lineage (NCBI taxonomy): Eukaryota > Metazoa > Arthropoda > Malacostraca > Decapoda > Palaemonidae > Palaemon > Palaemon carinicauda. The sequence goes on from NC_090739.1 coordinate 80,371,397, forward strand.
GATAATGTGAGAGTTATGGAAATTGGGCGGCAATCAGCAAGGCTAGGGTTAAAAAAAAAAAAAAAAAAAACCACACACACACATGGAGTAACATTACCAATACTCCAACAAGAACAAAATGAACCTCTTCTTGCTAACTTTAAAAAATATAACAGGGAACTTAGGAGCTAGGAAATCAACAGTCTATAAAGAAATTAAAGGAAAAATTATCATTGAGTCAACACTTCCATAACCATCAAAGTCTATCAAGAGTGTTTTATTTTTACGGGACGAAAAGCTAATCTAAAATTTAGTTAGTTTAGCCTCGGGAAAACAGTAATGAGAAAGGTGGTTTCTCATTACTTAGATTACTATCGAAAACATTAACCAAAGGGTTGCCTTTCCTTGGGACATATGATTATCGCCCCAGCCCTCTTCCATTAAGCTTGGACCAGGGAGACCCAGGCAATGGCTGTTGATAACACAGCACGTAGAGATAATAGCTACCTGCAATCCCCCCTTCCCTAGCTCACAATGATGGTGAGGTGGCAGACTACTAGAAACTATCGATCTCGAGTGGGTCTCGAACTCTCGCCAGTAGATTTGTTGGCAGGGACGTAACCACGCTGCTTCAAATAATGTTAATTTGCACAGCTTTGTTCGTTTACAAGCAAAAATTCCACTTATATTTACGTACTCAGACCGTATCAAGTTTTTTGTTTATTTGGTACTTTGAAAGATTGTGTAAAAGGTTTGTTTGCATGAAATGCTCGTAAAAGTATTAAGGGGTGCTTGACTGGAGCGTCAGGCTCAGAGTTAGCTGTCTACTTGGAAATTCTTACGGTTGATGTAATTATCCTTTCGTGAATTTTTCGAGCAAAATATACATATAATTTTCCTTTCTTTTACTGAAGCGAATACCGATGGAATTGGCTGCTGAATCTCCTTAATTATTCTGAGGATAGAAAAAAAAAAGATTCCCTACTGGAAAAATAAGGCTTATTCCAGCCCAAAGAGGATTATAGGGTTGCCTCATAAGGGAGGATGAAGATTTAGGACTAACAAAGAGTATAAAGTATTGTACAGTTTGGCGAAAGTCGGTCTCTAGTTTAGTTCTCCAATAAGAGAATTTACTCATTATTAACAAAATATATCTGATATCTTTAGAGACTGGATAGGATAAAGCATTTCCCAAATTTCAATATCTTGGGATTTTCGTATTAATAGCGGGGTATTTCTAAAAATATACTCTAGTTAACCAGTTACATATAGAAATCGAGTTGGCGTCAAACGCTGAAAACGCCTTCAAATCTGTAATGCCTTGTTAGATTTGCTTAACATATACAGTAGTATTAACGTATGAGGTCCTCAAGACAAGCTTTACTTTTCCTCTTGGGAGTTATTCTTGTTGGATTTCAAATAGATGTAAGTGGTCGAAAGGAATAAAGGCCCATCCCGAATATTTTGATCGTTTTCAGTAAATGAAATCGTGATATTTTGAAGGTTTAGGCTGAGAACAAGTAGTGTGCAAACTAATTCTGTGTTCTCTATTTCACGTTGAAGATGTCAGTAACAATAATGTCTTAAACTTAAATTGGTGTATTTAGTTCATTTCCGCTTTCAATTTGCCCATCATCAGATCTGTCGTTATTTAGCCTTCAGAATAAAATTGCAACTATACTGGTGATTGATAGCGATTCAATATGCAATATTTGTCTGTAAAACAAGCGTCCTCATCGTCAAATTAGCTACGATATTCATGTTGCAAAATATGCACGACTACTTGATTTCATGTCTGTCAAAATCAAAGATAATTTAATGAAGTGTTTCATTAAAACTTCTCACATTGATGTTGAAAAAATACCTTGGCATTCATGTTATTTGAGAATGTATTTAGCCATATAGCAATAGCGTTTAAAGTTATAAAAAATGTCGTCTTTTTATATGCAATTTTTGCTACATTCAAATTATTACTTGAAGGCGATGATAATAATGATGATAATTATATTAAGAAAAATAAACACAAAGAACGAATAGAATCCATTATCTCTTCTGATAAAACCAAAAATTCCTAGTTGAAGCACACCTGGGAACTTTATAAAACCTTTTTCAACTCCCCTCGTCACCCAGAATTACAAATGAAAATATGATTGAAATGTGGAAATTAAGACGTTCCTTGTTACAGAAAATATAACATTTCAACTTCCCCTCGGTATAAACCAGCCAACTGTCTTTATCGCTTTACGGTCGGACTGTTGGCTCTGATATTGCCTTTTCTTATAAAGTAACATTGGCGTCTTGAGTTAGGAAACAGTCGTTTTAATTTTGTTACCTGGGTTGGATAAGATGAGATGGCAGCATCAAGAATGGCATATGAATGTTCAAAGTCCTTCAGGTCAGTTCTTTATTGCGATGGATCACTAGCGTGTAAAATTAATTTTCTCATAGAAGTATAAAGGAACCCAAGTTTATAACCATCCATTCTGCTGTAATTGTAGTTTAGAGTTTTACTTTTTATTACATTTCAATTTAGCCGTTTTACATTTTATTTTTCCACCGTATTGTGAATTATTTTTGTCATTGTTATTCTAATGGAAACTAGAACAGGAAGCATCATAACGGGAAAAGGAACAGGAGGCATTGATCTCCTCAAATCAGTTCATTTATCTCCAAATTAATCTTTAAATCTGTAAACGATTAAAGTATTAATATCTGAAAATACTAAATGGAAAGAAGGATTATTCAGCCAAGTTTATATATATATATATATATATATATATATATATATATATATATATATATATATATATATATATGAAAGACAAGTGTTCTAAATGAATGTACTGTAAATAAAATAGAGGAAATCAATATTCGATTGTTCCTTGTTAGTATGTGGATTAAGAGGAATGAGGAAGTGAAAAAAAAGTGATACGAATTAGATGAGAATCACAGATTTTGATAGATGGGCCATGTAGAGAAAATACCGACGAATCTTTAGTCAAAAGATTGTTACTTTATAAATCCCATCTGGATTACGTGGCATATGTGCTGATAATTCCTTTTTTTTTCGTTGTATAAAGTAGGTGAGAGAATAAGGCTGTTTTATTTTCACGGGCCTTTGCCACAAGGCTGTTGTCAATATTTAATAAGCACCGATCTTTATTTAAAACTGTTTTGGTGATGTTTCTCTTAGAGAAATAAAACAAGACAGTGGTCACTTTCACCTTAATACTTTACCTGCGGTATCAAGGACGAATTTTAATATTGGTCCTTTTCATTAAATGAAAGAGGAATAAGATATCCGCTTACCCTCTCAACATTTGTGTAATAATCGAAAGTTAAATATTGCGTCTTGTAAATGTCGTTAGTAAACAGATATTAGATTGAAGAAACTATTGTGTAATTTCATTAATGGCTATTTTCTATAGCCATGTACATCCATTTATTGCTCGAGGTATTATGGCATTATGTATACCAGACAAAGGTAGGAGATTAATGCCTTGTTATGGTTTGTTAGCCTTTTTATATTTCCTTTCAGAGCAGAACTACAGCATTAGTTGAAAAGAGGAAGCTTCATCATTTTAAAGGGGATGGTTCTTCATAAAGTATTTGTATTTATGACATTTTGTTGTGTTTCCCGGAAAAATCGTTTCCTCGTTTGTTCACGCTTCTTTCATCGTCGTCTGTTATTACTATGGTTTATTGAAAGATTAAATGTAGTCATTAATTTCCTCATCTGTGGAAGATTGATTTTGAGCAGCAGGAGGGATCAGAAGCACGGAACCAAAACACTTCACTCGACGAATACATCCAATATTCTCTCAATTTACTCTCCCCGCTGGCCATAAACGTTGCGTGAGTTGCTGCACGAGCGGCCTGTTATGAACAGCGTTATGCTGTTAAGGTTTTACCATTATTTCTGTATTGCTATAGTTCGGTAATAAACCTTTTTGATAATGATTGGTTTAGGTGTACAAAACAAGTAATCCAATATTCGTGTTTTACTCAAAGAAAGTCCTATAGTGTAAACAACACACCTGTCAAGAGTATTACAATAACTCCATAAACTTATAAAGGTTTTTCTAGCATCAAGCCCCCATTTAACGCTGGATTGTCGTTCTTCAGCCCCATATATTGATATACAGGAAGTT